>NC_044301.2:22035256-22335256 GCF_004027225.2 Strigops habroptila
TTCCCAATTTATCCTTCAGACAAATCTGTTGACGCAGGAGTCACGGACAACGCTGAGATGACCAATGTGATCAAGCGATTGCCAAAGTTTATTGTTGATACATCTGATTATATAGTTACATTGCTCTGTTAGCTGTGCGTCATACACCCGGATACAACGATTTCATTGGTCCTCTCTAAAAGTCCAACATGTTTACTTGCTAGATACTGCGGTTTACTTGCTAAATATTACATTTCTGTCACCATCCTTAAGACCTTCTGCTTTTGTAGTTCCACATCCTATTTTTCCTCTCAGTGGAAAGTCCCAACGTAACCATTACTTCTTTACACATAGTTTTACTTCCTTATACATAGTGTTAGTTCCTTATACATAGCTTTAGCTGCTCTTGCTAAGTCTCTGTGGTTTCTGCTTGCACTTCCTTATGCATAGCCTTAGCTGCTCTTGCTAAATAACCCTATAGTTGCCAAAAGGCCTAAGCTCTGCTTCAAGCAATAGTTCTGCTGATCTGTGGCCTCTGCTCACCTCCGTTACCGGCTTATCCACAAATCCCCCTTTTTGTTTTTTGAGCAGAGGCACTTATGCCCCGTCCTCATATACATGTCCATTTTCCATCATGAATGCATTGATGATGTCGTTCGATGTAGGCGACTGTTGTACTAACCAGATTTTGGACATTGCCTTTTTCATCAACTTCTTCCCACAAGTAAAGATTCCACAAATAATGCAAAAAAGAACTACAAGGGTTAATAGCAGTTGCAATAAGCTATATATCAGCAGTTTTAACCACCCACTAATTTCCAAGTTCTTCAGCCAATCATCTAGCCCGGCCTCAATCCGAATCTTGTCAACATTCTCTCGTAGCTCTTGGATCCTTGCATGTATCGATTTCGAATGATCAGATAAATTAAAACAACACATTCCATCAAAATCATCACAACCATGTCCATTTGCTAACAAAAGAAAATCTATAGCCGCGTGATTTTGTAAAATAGCTTTACGATTACTATCAACATCTTTCATTAGGTTGGTTAAGATTTCTGAGGTGAGGTTAGCTTGTTTTGCAGCCCAACATGTCAATTTTTGCAGATTTGCGTTAGCAATTACAGATGCACAGCCAGGACAAAATATGCTGGCCAACAGATTTTCAGCCTTCCCTATAGGTGATACTGAATCATTAAATGTTGATGACAAGGCATGTAATTCTCGTTTAGTTCGAGTTCTATTTTGTTTTTTGAAAAGTTCTACAGAGGGTGCTAGTAGACTAAGTCTTCCTAAATAACACGGTCCCCCAAGCGGAGCTCTTGGGATGCCCTGCCAGGCACGATCACCACAAATCAAAAAGACTCCCTTAGGCAAAGCTAACGACATGTTTGTGAATAGTTCATGTCGTCCACACTCTTCGAGCCCCACAGCTCCCCCACACCATGCTCGGGTCTCGGAGGCGTCTCATATCCCATATATGCCCGACCCAGATACATCGGTCCATACCTCAAGTGCCTGGCATTGCACACCACTCTCAGAGCTTACACACCTCATTCTAACCGGGGTATCAATTATATTAGCGCTAAAGCCAAAGCATAAGCCATCTTTAGTTCCATTTATGGATCCTGCTAGCTGCAATTCCTGTGGATCCCATGGTAACGTTTTATTTAACTGCTGAATTAATAACACAGACATCCAGGCTTGTGTCCGGTTGGCGATATTACCTTTGACACAGCCTCCACACCACACCTGCTTGTTAGCCCCGGGCTGCTGGCAGGCCATGTGATTTCCGTGACACCAGTCATCAGAAGTACTAAGCTTTTCTCCCTCCTGTTGCAATATGGTTTGATTAGCTAATGAGCTATTGTTTAGATATCCCAAAAATCTTTTCGGCTCCAGAGAAGGGATACCAATCAAGCAGGTACGAAAAGGATCAGTCACGGATGTCATTGACAAACAAAAGGCACTGGTATTGGTTCTATTCGCCAATGTTACCCACATATTTTGTTGCTGTCTTGTTGTGTCGATGAGTGTTTCATCCATTGTCAGCGCGACTGAGATTATTATTAGCGAGATCCCGACGCGGATCGATACGGTTTCACCCAACGGCTCGGAACCCATATCGGTCCAGCGTCTGTAGAAACACAAACATATCCTCTCCCAGTCATTATGACTTCAACTGGTCCCTTCCACAGTCCCGAACTTAGCTCTTTGTACATGACCCGGGCACCTGTCGTCTTAATACAGCCTGATGACAAGGCATTACCATGGATAACAATGGGTGGTTCTGTACAATCCCCTGTAAGCCGCAAAAAATTCATTACATAATTTGCTTTTGCTACACGGTCACCAGGAGGGACAGGGGCTCCCCCTTTTTGTTTTTGCAAGAGTGATTTGAGAACTGCATGAGTGCGTTCAATGATAGCTTGGCCTGTGGGGGAATGAGGGAGCCCTGTAGAGTGGCGGATTCCCCATAAGGCACAAAAATGAGCAAATGTGCGGGAAGTATACGCAGGGCCATTGTCTGTTTTTATGGCTGAAGGCACTCCCAGGGCCGCAAAAGCAACGTGCAAATGGCGAAGTACATGCTTTGCAGATTCGCCGGTCTGTACAGTTGCCCAGACTGCTAGGGAAAAAGTATCAATAGAAACGTGAACATATTTCAAATGACCAAACTCCGGGATGTGGGTGACATCCATCTGCCATAATTGCAAAGCCAAAAGGCCACGAGGGTTGACTCCCAATCCCAAACCTAGGCCTGACTTCTGGCAGGCAGGGCAGGATTGCACAATACCCTGTGCATCAGATAGAGATAAATGAAATTGGCGAGCTAATACTTTGGCAGATTGATGAAAAAAGTCATGGGATTTGCACGCTTGCTCAAATAAATTTGGGGCAGGTCCGGTCCACGCGGGTACCGCGACTAACTGATCTGCTTGACAATTTCCTCAAGCTAAGCCCTCGGAAAATTGATGGCTTCTGATATGAGTAATAAAGTATGGCATATGTCATTGACTGACAGCGTGGAGCAACTGTAATAACATAGACAACAAAAGAGAATTTCTAACGGTACGAATAAGAGATCGTTCTATGCGTTGGACTATTCCCACAACATAGAGGGAATCAGAAACGATATTGATTGGTTGAGTGGACCAGTGTAGAAGGGCCCAAACCACTACCTTCAATTCTAAAGTTTGCAGCGAATCAGCTGCTTCTCCATTGATTAAATGGCGTTGCCATTGACCGTCAACATACCACGTAACGACTGCACGACGGGATTTTTGCCCAGCATCCGTAAAGACAGTCATTCCCTTTACGGGTGTTTCAGATCTGACTGGAGATTGTTCAAAAGTTTGGGATGTTAACAAAGGTAACAACCGAGATCGGGGGAAAGAACTGTTGAGGTTTCCTGGATAATCTGCAAGGGCTACCTGCAGAGCTAGCGAATTCCCTAGTAAATAAGTTAAATAGTCTTGGGTTATTGGTATTGTGATAGAGGCCAGCTCCCTACCAGCAATATCAATAACCCGACTTCGACCTTTCATAATCAGTTGAGCGAATAGCTCCAGTCGTGTTAAGATAGTCTTTTTTGGCTGATATGAAAGGAAAATCCATTCTAGAATTCGTAGCTGACCTTCTGGTAATTGGCCGATAATCCCAAATGGATGAATATTTTGTGAGCCCGAATTGAGAATAAGGAACAAAATCGGAAGTTCGTGGACTCTTCGAGAGGCCACCGCTGAACCGATTTTGTTCACGACTTTCTGTAAGGCTTCCTTTTGAAAATCGGACAACTGCCAAATAGTGTTGGCATCTGTTGCCTGTCCTAACAGTGGCATTAAGGGTGCCAAGTCATCATTAGTAATTCCACAAATAGGTCGGACCCACTGAATATCCCCCATTAACTTCTGAACATCTGTCAGTGTTTCCACTTTGCTGGTTAGAATGATTTTTTGAGGTCTAATTGAACTGCTGGTTATTTGCCACCCTAGGTAATTCCAGGGGGCTTGTCTCTGAACCTTTTCAGGAGCAATGACTAATCCTCTTTTTTGTAACACCGTGGTGATATTTGTCAAAATATTATCTGGTAAAGTTTCTGCTGCAAACAAGATGTCGTCCATATAATGATAAATCAATAAATCATGGTATTGTCTGCGCAGAGGGGTTAGTGCCCACGCCACATACGTCTGACAAATAGTAGGAGAGTTTTTCATGCCTTGTGGCAAAACTACCCAATGATATCGCTTAGCTGGGGCTTGTTTGTTAACACAAGGTACCGTAAAAGCAAATTTCTCACAATCCTCTGGATGGAGTTTGATAGTGAAAAAACAATCTTTTAAATCTATGATCAATAGTTCCCAATTCTCTGGGATCATAGTCGGTGCAGGCAAACCTGGCTGCAGAGCACCCATATCCTGCATAACTGCATTGATTGCTCTTAAATCATGTAATAATCTCCATTTTCCTGATTTCTTGGGGATAGTGAACACGGGGGTGTTCCAGGGACTGGTGGACGGAACTATATGTCCTGCCTGCAGTTGCTCGTTCATCAGTTCCTGTACTTTCTGCAGCCGCTCGTCTCTAAGCGGCCACTGATCTATCCAGATTGACTTTTCTGTTAGCCAAGTTAACTTTAGGATAGGGGGCTGCTCTTCAGTGACCGCACCTAAAAAGGTGATGTAATCAATTTGGTATTCAACTGGCTCAAGATATCTCGTCCTATTAATGCCACAGGGAGATTCAAAACATAAGGCTTTATGGTTGCTGTGCCCCCATCGGAGAGGGTGCAACGAATTAGATTCTGGCTGATTGAGGTTTGTTGACAACCACTGACCCCCATAATAGAGGTTGGTGCCTGAACTAATGGCCAATCTGGGGGCCCAGTGTGTGTCGGAATAACCGTGACATCCGCCCCGGTGTCTAAAATAGCAGTTAATTTGATCGTTTGTCCATTACAACGGCTTAGACGGATCGACTCTGTAGGCTTTCCTTTTGAAATTTCTTTCGCCAGAAGGACTGCAGGCTGTCCTGTGGAACCGAAACTTCCCGACCCCCGCTCCTGCCTGCCCTGGTACGGCACTTGTGCCTCAAATGGTATCAATTGTGCAATTTTTTCCCCTTTTGGGATAGATATTGGTGGGTGCAATGTGTAAACCATGATTTTTATATTTCCACAAAAATCAGCGTCAATCAGGCCTGGTACCACAAAGACCCCACGACGTGACACCGACGAGCGACCCATTAACAACGCACTGAGTCCGTGTCCCAACGGGCCCCATAGTGTAGAGTCAATCAGTTGCACCTGGGTGTCTAGCAACCTAATATCTACTGCGGTTGCCACGTCCACTCCGGCACTGCCGGCTGTGGCTGAGGAGATGCCGTCCAAGCACCCTGCATTTTTGTGTAAGCGCGAGGGTAAGCGCTCGATTTCCTGTTTCCCGATCCCTTACAATCTACTGTATTGTGCGTAGGTTTATTACACCGTTCGCACCATTTTCGTCCATTTTGGCTAATCACCCGATTGTTAGAGGCCGGTTTCAACCGGCATTGTGCTCGAATATGACCTGATCTTCCACAATTATAGCATTTCTTATCTCCAGTGTTTCCCCCTTTCTTCTGTGTAAAAGGTTGAACGGCAGCAGCGAATGCCTCAGCCATATACGTTGCTTTTTGCTTATGCCCCATACGGTCCACTGCCTCAAGCAGCTGAGCAGCAGATGTTCCCCTTGGCAACGTATTCAGAATTTGTTTCGTCTGATCATTGGCCCCATCAAAAGCCACAATATCTAATAATTTTCCCTTCATTTCATCACTCAAATCGGGATGTTTTCTTAATGCGTCAAACAGTCTATCAATAAATTGTTGGTAAGATTCTGTTGGACCCTGCTTAACAGACAAGAAACCTGGAGTAGTTTTATCATCAGGCAGGGCATACCAAGCTTTCAACGCTTGCTCCTGGGACAAGGCTAAAACCGCCGTTGGCAAATTAGCTTGCGTCTGCGGATCATCATATTGAGCTTTTCCTAACAAAACATTGGCTGTTACTCCAAGCAACGGATCTCCTGGCTGGCGAGGCTGACTAGCAACCCTTTGCCAGGCTAGATCCCATTTATTAAAAAACCACAGCTGCAAATGCGGAACAAGCAGCGACTGGGCAAGCAACCGAATATCATACGACGTTAAGATATAAGCTGAAAAAATGTGAGCAATTATGGCCTGAGTATAAGATGACTTCAGGCCATAGGTGCTCACAGCCTGTCAGGCTTCCTTAACTATTTTTAAGTCTAGTGCCTCCCATTCTTTTGCCCCCTGCGCCGTAGTAAACACTGGATAAGCGGAGGGCCCCATATCAGTAAATTCCCCATCAATTATTGCATCCCGAATGAATCCGTACCAACGATGTGCCGGATTATTACTCCCGGCGGATCCCACGGACCCATCCCCACCAAGCCCCCCTTTCAAAAAGGATTTAGAAGAGGGTGGAGTCAATGTCCCCGCTGCTTTGCCGCCGGCTTCCAAGGCTGCCAGCCTTTGTAGGATGGATTGATGTTTGTCCCCCGAGCCTGCGACCAGCTGTTGGTGAGCCGAGCAAATCGATTGATCAGATTCAGAGTCAGAATCAGGGAGTGGAGGATACAAGTCCGGCTCAGCCTCCCGGAGTCCGGACCCGGATCCAGTTCGGACTCCGGGTCCCCTTTCTCTGGGTCCGGGGCACGAGCAGCCACTTCTGTCATCTGCGATGCATTCTGCAGATGGCAACGGAGTTTTCCCTTGCCTATTGTTTGTGTTGAATGTTTCGGAATTGTCCCAGGGACAACAGGAGGAGCAAACGCCATAGCTGTGGCGTCTGCTCCTGAACCTGACTGTTCCGAAGAGGGCGCAGTGGCCATAAGTACAGAAGCCACGGCCGTTCGCTCTGATTTCATCTCTTTCAAAGTCTCTAACATCAACCGCCACAAAGTGGAGTGTTTCTGCGCATCTTTTGTCCCTTTGCTGATCTCATCCCATAGCGCTTGTCCTATACGCTCCCATTCAGAAATTGCAAATGCCGCTTGCACCGTGGGGATAAAGCCACGATCACGGGACCATTTTAACAGCCTCTGTAAGGCGGTACTGTCGTATTGCAACCCTCTCTTAGAGAGAATATGTTGGAGGAGCTTCATTACCGCCTGTTCCTCTTTGGATAGCGAGTGCCCCATCTCCTCCCCGGCCGCTCACCTGATCAGGGTGAGATTCCCGAAGTTTTGCAGGCTCCTGACTGTCCTCCAGCACCGGGGCAGTGCTGATTTCGACCGGCTCTCCGCCCCCTCTTTCCTGCCAGCTTGTCAGACTCGTCTGTATGAATCGCCGATCTGAGGGTCCATGTTCGGGCGCCACTTGTTGACGCAGGAGTCATGGACAATGCTTAGATGACCAATGTGATCAAGCGATTGCCAAAGTTTATTGTTGATACATCTGACTATATAGTTACATTGCTCTGTTAGCTGTGCGTCATACACCCGGATACAACGATTTCATTGGTCCTCTCTAAAAGTCCAACATGTTTACTTGCTAGATACTGCGGTTTACTTGCTAAATATTACATTTCTGTCACCATCCTTAAGACCTTCTGCTTTTGTAGTTCCACATCCTATTTTTCCTCTCAGTGGAAAGTCCCAACATAACCGTTACTTCTTTACACATAGTTTTACTTCCTTATACATAGTGTTAGTTCCTTATACATAGCTTTAGCTGCTCTTGCTAAGTCTCTGTGGTTTCTGCTTGCACTTCCTTATGCATAGCCTTAGCTGCTCTTGCTAAATAACCCTATAGTTGCCAAAAGGCCTAAGCTCTGCTTCAAGCAATAGTTCTGCCCATTGATCTGTGGCCTCTGCTCACGTCCATTACCGGCTTATCCACACAAATCTTATTTCTAAAATTTGATTTATTGTTAAAAGTTTAGGAATCGATGAACTTGATTCCATTTCTCTGCTCTTTATAGGATTGATTTTATTTTATTGTTTTTTTAATAGCAAGATTATTGCAATTTGTAGAAGCAACTATTTTAAAGGAGGGATTAGGTAGGAGTGTGCTGAACCACTGGGAGGTGGAAAGTAGCAAATCATCTCTGAATATGCCAGAGGTGGATCAGGAGAAGATGAGAGAAGCATTGTAAAAGACTTTCTGTGCCCGCTTTGAAAGTCTATTAATTATGCCAATTGAAAGAAATACTTTAGGGATATTTTCTACTGTTAGGTATCAGTCTTTGCAAAATGGAAATACAAAGTCTTTTTTTTGCTTTTAGGTTTTACTGGTCAGATATAGCCTTAATTTCAGCTCTACAACTTTATGTACTGGACATCAAGTTGCAGGTCTGATTAAAGCATCATGTCATGCTGAAAAATTCGCAGTTCATTTGAACTGTTCAGTTCACTGACTAAATAGTGTTACAAATTAAAAGGGGATCCCATCTCCACCATGGGAAGTTAGATTCCCAGATTCCTACCAAATCAGCACCTTATCACCTGTGTTCTGCAGGGACTGTCATACTGACTCATGCAAAATACAGTATTTACTTTAGCTTAAAATGACAGATTCCCTTTGTTTGGGAAAGCTCCTGTGAACTGTGGCTGTGCAGATGTACAGATGCACTTGAAAAGCTTTTTGTTCCAACATGGGCTTTCCAGCTGTGGCTGCCCTCTCTCCCACCTGGCTGCCCATGACTTTGCTGTATGGCCCAGAAGGGTGGGTAGGGGAACCTCTCTGTGTTAATGCTTTGTGCTTACCAAGCAAAGGCAAACTTCACTGGTACAGGTATGTGCAGAGCAAAGGGAAACAGCAAATGAACTATGAGGGATTGTTCTTTGATGCCTTTTGGTTGGGAAATCATGAGGTTTAGCCCAAGCCTACCTCTGGGATTTCCATGTGCTTAACGATTTAATGCACTTTGTAGTTATTTGGTCCTCAGGAAGAAACATGAGTGCAGCTGTCATGATAGCTTGGTAGACACCAGATTTTGTTTCTTTTTTTTCCCATGTACAGATTGCCATCTTTAGGAGGCAGTTATTGTTCACTGTGTTTCGGGAAGCGGGACAAAGCTATTGTTTCATCAGTTATAGAGATGAAAAGAATACTCCTCTGCTGTGACATCTGCTAAAATCATGGGGCCTGTACAACCTCCATGCTAGGAGCTTGCAGTGTGGCCTCCAAAGCTGTCTGTTGAGCACTGGCCAGCACCACAGCAAGGCTGTGTAAGCCTTCTTGCCATCCTTGTTCTGTGAGGGCAGGGGCTGGCAGCACCCTGGTGCTGCAGCCAGCACTTGAGAGCAAGGGGTCATCTGCACAGCTTAGAAATCTTGAAGATAGGAGAGAGTTGCAGGCAAATAAAAGGTGACATGCTGAGAGCATAGCTGTGACAAGAACAGGAGAGAGAAATGCTTCTGCGTGTTATGGGCTTGTCCTGGGTTCAGCAGTAGCAGTCATTTTTTTTCCTTCTTAGTAGCTGGTGCAGTGCTACGTTTTTGACTTTCAGCCTGAGAACAACGCCAATAACACCAATGTTTTTAGTTGTTGCTAAGTAATGCTTACTCCGATCAAGGACTTTCTCAGTCTCATGCTCTGCCAGCGAGGAGGGGAAGCCGGGAGGAACCCCTGCTGAACCCAGGACAGGGCTTCATGCCATTTTGGGTTTTGTTTAACCATTCAGTGATAAAAGTAAACATTAGTAGATCACGCTCAGTGTCTTCAAATTGCTGGTACTCCAGATCACTGCATCTTCTCAATACAATCTTCAGCTAACAATTTGTACTAAAGTTGGTGAGCAGGAAAGATACCAGGCTATTGCCTTGTATGGAAAGTAATAAAAGGAAGCTGTCAAAATAGAGTCTGTATTAAAGGTATTTTTTCTCATGTTTTACATTTTAAGAGACTTTCTCATGTCTGTTTGTATAATGTACATGCTTCATAAACCAAGGAGATTCATCCTGTCCTTCATCTAAATGTGGGACAACTGGATCATGAGTTCCCCAGCAGTATCACAATTTTCTGTGCCATCAGAAGCAGGTGTTTAACTCTGTTAAAATTAAAAGAATTGCAGAAAACACACCAATAACATTGCAATGAGGATATATTTTTTGCAATCTTGGGTATTCATTCTGACTAAATAGATGTTACACAATTTACCACTTGCTAGTTGTTTAGGATTTTAATGTAAATGACAAACTACATGTTTGCATTTCATTGCTATAGCAGCTATTTCTTAAGCTTTATTTTTAACACAATTAGTTTTGTGTTGATAGTGATTTCCCCCTCTTCCCCCCGTTATTTTTTTGCCAGTGCTTGCTAGAGGTCATTTCCTAAAGAAGTTCAGTGCCCTCTGGAGCATGTCACTGACTCATGGAAAACATCCTTTAGCTTATAAAGGCAGATTTTATATCAAAGCAAAATTTAATTTCTCATCTGTGTAACTGTCATTCATCTTGGATACACAGCTAGAAATCTGTTTGTCACCCTTATTTTTCCACTGCCCACCAAACCAGCCATCTCCAGCTTTGTTCTCTTCCTTCCTCCTGCACACCAGTGTCTGTCCCAGCTCCTGCTGCAGTGAGCGCCTTACACAGCAGACAGGATACTATACTTAGTGCAGCCCAGTTTACTCTCATCATTTTAATAGTGGACCTAAGGTATGTTGCCATGTGAACAAGTCGTCATGTCACCATGGCAACCAGCCAGATTGCAGCATTGCTCTGAGGAGTGGACTTTTTTCCCCTTTTTTTTTTCTAGTCAGTGCTTTTTCTTTTGTTAAATTTGCTGAAGGGCTCACAATGGAAGGATTCAGGCTGCTTTATCAAGCAGCTTTTCATTTAAACCTGTAAGTTGTTGTATAAACAGAAGGGCCAGCATGCCACTGGATTCACTTTCAAGGCAGACTTGATGAGGGCTTTGAACCAGGACCCCAGTGCAGTTTGCAGCTTGATCAGAACTGAGATGATTACATGTCTTGGCACCTTTCAGACTCTTCTCCACACTTCTCCACTGCTGCCCACAGATTGGGTGACCTGTGGACAGCCCTTTGCTTCTGCTTTGAGCCTTTTTTGCTTTTGGAGATCTCAATAAGCCAAAATTAGACACACTGAGAGGTTTGGGTTTATTTTTTTTTTTCCCCTCTCCTTCTCCATCCCACATAATATCAGCAGCTTCCAACACCAAGCAGTGGGGGCAGAGGAGGAACATGAAAGGGCAAATGATTCAGGCACTCAGACACCAGAGCAGCGAGTGCTGTGTGTGCATCAGTATGTAGCGGAGTGGTAACAGAATACATAGTACCCTTAAGAAGACTGTGGGAAAATAGGCAAATAAAATACAGCTATTAAGCTGGAACTGAGAAACATTATTTTATACATTTAATTCCAGTAATGCAACTCTTTTTCCCTGAAACAGTGTGTGAAGTTATAGGCTGGGCTAGCAGAGATTGTTCACAGCCACTTTACAGGTTGGGGTTTTTATATTGGCAGTTTCAATATGCACATGCTCCTGGCGCAGCACAAAGAGCTCTTAAGGAAAGTGTCTCCTGTAGAATTTCCAGAGCTTAAGGAGCAGCCTGCAGGATGGCAGCAGAGATTCTGATCTGCTGCAATTAAAATTGTATAACCTCGATGGGCTCTTCAGCCTGTACAGATCTGTTTCCAACCTGGCCCTCTCCTGCTTGATTCATTCCCATGGCAGCAAAGGAGTAGTATCAGAAATGAAGCAGGAGAAAGAACTAACCCAAGCTTTGTTTGTTTGTTTGTTTGTTTGTTTTTACTTGGTGGATGAAGAAGAGGGAGAAGGAAGGTGTAGGTGTTGTTTGGATGGTGGTGTGGTCCTCTTGGGAAAGTGAACAGAAATGCAACAATGTGCAGCTTTGGACGCAGAGGATTACAGGAATAATACCTGTAAATAGCTAAACTTAATGACTAACCTGTAACACATCAGCAACAACAACAGAAAAATCCTAGTACCACCCTATTATGTCTGCATGTTACTGTACTGGTGGTGTTCACAAGCAGCCAGGGTACGTGGTTGAGACGCTTCTCATAGTGCTCGCTCTCAGCAGCTGTGCTCACCAGCCCTCTTTAGATGAGTGTGCGTTGATAGATGTACAGTGTAGGATGGGCTTATGTTCCTGTGGTACTTATACTCATTTAGGTAGGCAATTGGTAAGGTGAATCACCCTCCATATGCAGCAGGGATCATTTCTTCTTTGTGCATAAAATTACAGCAAACAAGCCTCAAATAACACAGGATGCTTTCATAACTGATTTATGTAGGACTCTGAAAGTTCTATTACCTTTTGTTTAGCTCAGGGGGCCTGACTGTGCAATCCATTGCTGAAACTAATTATAAGATACAATTATAACTGTGACACGAAGATATTATACCATTAGTTTACTAATGACACAGTGAAGCTGTACCACCAGCACAGGACAGTGATTATGCTTCATTCATTATTTATCCGTTTGCTAAATGAGATGCTGACATTTTCAAAAATTACTTTGAGGTATCTTAATTGTCAGCAGCAGGATGGACTAGAAGGAGCTCTCATTCCTCTTAGTTACCTATCTAAACCTCAGATGTATTATTAGCAAAAAGTAAATAATAAAGAAAACCCAATACTCAGCCTTTCTGGACATTGTTCTATCTGAAGCTGGGTAGTTGTTTCTGAGCACTGATGTCAAGTGATGAATAAGAAGTGCCTTCAGGTGAAATATCTCCTGTAGCAATTTATGCCATAACTTAGGTAAACAGTGAGGGTGATGTCAAGTTCTAAGTGGTTCAGTGCCAGCTGGAGAAGACTGCTCCACTTCTTCCCCTGAGCAACTTTATGAATCTATTTGCAGCTTTGTTATTGTAATAATTTTGGAGACTTTATCAATCAGTAAAAAATTTGTCCATTAGTATTACTAAAATAGAATTATTTACCTTAAAAAAAAAAACAAACAAAAAACCCATTACACAGAAGTACTATAATTGGCACAAAGTAGAACAGGCACTGCCTCTGGCTGGTAATTTGTATAGATGGCCTCTCTCCCCTCCATTCTGGTGTCAAGCTATTCATTTGCAGCCCGGTAAAGCTCAGTGCTGCAGTGCTGAGCAGACCAGCTGACCAAGGAAGCCTCGTTCCTGCTCTGAAGAATTCCCCATCTGCTAAAGCAAGAGGTGAAACATGCATTATTTTTGTCCTTACTGTGAAGAGAGGATTTTTGTGGACAGGATTTATTTACAGCCACCACACCTCTCTGTAGCAGCCTTGGTTTTCTGCACTATAATTAATGGGGAGTTTGGCTTATCATATCCTCAAAAAGAAAAGGTGCATTTACTAGCTCCATGATGACAAACTCTGGTGTTCTTTGTTTCTCCATAGTAGCTTCTCTTTCTCCCTCTGTGCATCTCCACTGTTCCTTGGGTTCAGAGATGCTAGAAGGTACATATAGAAGGCCCTGTATGGCCACTAACTTCTTGGTAACCTCCCCAGCAGAGCCTCATGCTTGTTTTCGCCAGAGGCACCACTGGACAGCTTAAGACAAGGTTTAATTTCTTCCAAGTGTAATGACATCTGGCATCTATAATGATGCTATTTTCTCTCCCTGTGCTGATTAAATACAATTTACCCAGAGAACTAAATGATGAATATTTGAGTGGAGTGTGTTGAACCAATAGCTGGTAAAATAGACATAATAAACTTGTAAAAGGAGAAGGAAGAGGGACTCACAAGTTATGGAACATTAGCAGGTGAAAGAAAAAAGAAAGTGAAATTAACACAAGAAACAGGAGAATATAGTGCTTTGTCTAAAGAAAAAGCCACACGTCCCAGGTTTGGATTGCCTTTACTGTCTTCTAGGAAGAAGGATTTTTCCTTCTTTTTACCCCCTCTAAATTAGTTTAGGAATTGCTCTGGTTTGGTTATGTATGAGAGTGATTGACTTCCATATGTTGCATATTTAAACCCCTGGAAGTTGAATGGCAGTGGAAGGCAAGGGCTGTGTCTCCTTCAGAAGTACACTGATGTTGCAGTCCCAACTCTCCTCTAAAGTGGGAGTGCTCTGTCTGGCCCTGGACATATATATACCAGAATATTTGTATGTTTTACACCAGTCCTTTGTCTTTGTTAGAGGAAAGTCTAAGAGAGAATGAGATGGATAGTGGGGTTGCAGTTCAGCTCTTCACTTTTTCTAAGCTGGAATCAAATAGCAGTTCAGAAATGAATGAGTTTGAAGGAAACTGTTTCCCAGAGCTTTATTTACCCAATAAGCAGTAAATGTTTAACAATCTCTAAGTGTGCTTCAGAGAAACCCTGTGATTGCAATTGTTTAAAGAAAATGGTAGAAAAGAGATTAAGATGACATTAGATGAGTACCTGGTGCTTCATGGACTCCAAAAAGCACCCAGAAGGTGTAAAGCTGCTTATTTTGCTGAAGTGGTACTTACTGCAGAACATTCACCTCCTAGATCCAAGTGACCAATAAATGCCAGCTTGCTCCAGAAAAACTCATGCGTAGTTCTAGTAACTGCTGCCAGCCTGATGGTGACCCCATTTCAGATTAGATTTAGGATGTTCTAGTGCAGACCAGGAGCTGGGACAGGGATGCTGAGACTGCCAGCCCTTGCCTGAGAGTCTTCGGCATAAGATGAGGTTTCTCCCTCTGCAAAAGCTACTTCAAGGACTAACCAAGAGGATCTGAAAGACTGTTTAAATATAGACTGTGGAGCCCCACACAGGGCCTGGGTCTTTGACATGAGGAATGTGAGCTTCCTTATGTGCAGTAGTTTCGTAATGTCACTGAGCACATGTGGAAGAGCAGAGTGATTTTTTTAGCTCTTTTTATAATACTTCTCTCAGCACATTCTTGTGTATATTTTTTAGCTAGGTATTATGCTCCACTAGATAATAAAGGGAAAAAAAAGTATCCATTAAATAGCTGAAAAAATGGGAAAAAAAAGAGCAATAGTTTCTAAAATGTAAGCTTTTTTGAGTTCAATTGTGCATATTCCTTGTCTTTGCCCTCCTTCCCTTGATGCTTCTATACTTCCTACACACTGCAGCTACCTTTTCCACCCTCTTTTTTTTTTTTTTTTTTTTAGTATCTCTTTTCTCCTGAAGATTTTCTGGGTTTGGAGCACATTTTTTTCTTTTAGAATTCAAATTGTTCTTATTCTAGCACTCCTGTACCTCAAGAGTAGTTAGACTTTGCTGTGAGCCTGTTGGTCCCATGTCCCAGGAAGTGGGAAAATCAGTGAGGATGCAGATGACTGCAAATTGATCAAGAGCTTACAACCAGTTTTCTATTAGATTAACACGACCCATTCTTTCAATCTAGAATGCCAGGATGCTAGGATGCTTAGGTGTAATTGATTGTGCCTGTGGGTAGAAAGATCAATTTAGTGACTTTCTGAGGTCCTTTCCAGCCCTGTTTTCTATTATTCTAATCATAGAAATTCTAATCATAGATTTCTGGGATGTGTTAGTGAGCCAGATGCAGATATAGCTTGAAAACTATTAGCTGAACACCTCTTTCCTCAATAAAAACTTAGGAGACCTGAGAGAAATTGTCCATCTTGCCTTACAGATTTCTTTGAATTAAATGGCAATTCCGTAATTCCCAGTTTTAACACTGACTACTGTATGAAAAAATCTAGACTCTTACTTAAGTGTGAATGGAAGACAGTTGTATGGCTACATCAGATATGGGAATAGTGTATCTGGATTGAGCAAACACTGTCCGTGTGTTCCTGTTATGGGTGTCTCAGCCAGTTCTGGTCAGTGCCTCTGATATTTCTCCTGGGGTTTATCACCGTTGTAGGAATAAGGTGCTTTAGCATTTTTTTCTAGCTCTCTTCTCCCTGTCTACCCTCCCAGTGAACTGCAAGGCTCTAAATATAGGTCACCCCAGGCAATTAGGGAAGAGCTGCTGGTTTTGAATGATATTCAGCAGGCAGGAAACCCAGTTTCTGAATGAGTTATCAGGTGATATGATGTTTGGCCTCAGACAGAGTGATTGACAGGGGGCCTGCATGTTCACAGATACATTATTTAAACATGGTGAGATATAAGAGATCTCTTGCACTAATTACTTCAAAGGCTGTATTAATCACAAGACACTTTAATACTCAATCAATACTTGCATTTGTCAATGACCTTGTAAATCTCCACTTTAACTCTGCCATGTGGCAAAAGCAGTTGCTCAACATCTTTGGGTGGCTTGTTTTGTACCACTGTTGCTCCGTAATATATATTTAACAAAGTCTCAATTCCAGTGTTCAGTTCAGTTTCAAAGGTGGAAACAGGAAGAGGGCAGATGTTAAAGCAACCGAGTACCTGTATTCCAACTACAGTGTCATTTTTTATGTAGATTGGGAAGCATATACACTGCAGGGGATGTTTCATATGGCATTTTACCTGCCTGGGGTTTTTTAAGTATTTTGGAGTCCTAACGGTAGTTTACTCAATTGCTTATATGTGGTCACCAGAAGGTAAAGCCTGGATTCCTCAAATTGGTCACAGAGTCATGGAATCACTGAGGTGGGAAGACACCTCTGGAGATTACCTCCAGGCAGTAAGTCCATATCTGTCGTTCACTGGGGAGCCCAGAACTGGACCCAGTACTCCAGATGTGGCATACCCAGTGCTGAGTAGTGGGGAAGGATCAGCTCCCTTCACCTGCTGGCAATACTTCTCCCGGTGCAGTCCAGGATGCTGCTGGCTGTCTTTGCTATGAGGGTGCACTGCTGGTCTGTGCTCAGCTTGATGTCCACCAGGAACCCCAGGTCCTCTTCTGCCTGGGGTGGCTCCTCCTCAGGTGCAGGACTGGGCTTTTACCCTGCTTGAGTTTCAAGATGCCTGTTAACCCCTTTGAGGTCCCCCTGAATGGCAGCACAACCCTCTGGCTTGTCAACTCCTCCTGCTTTTGTAGCCTCTACAGAGCCATGCTCTGTCTATGCATGTCCAGCTCATTAAGGAAGCTCTGGGACACCACTGGCCTCGCTGCTGACCCCTGGGGTGCACTGCATGCTGGTTTTCAGCAATCCAAAGGAACATTACAGGATTCTCATGCCAATTGCAATTTCTTTTTTCATGGGATTCCTGTTGGTAATTGTTACAGCATTCTTCCTTTAGTACTCTAACCTCGATATCAGATCTGCAGTGCAAGATTTGCAAATATTGAGAATATTTCATTAGTCTTTTCATATGACCTTTTTCTTTATAGTGAGAAAGTTGTTTGGGTGTTTTTTGGTTTTTGTTTGTTGGGGTTTTTTTTCATTAAAAACACTTCCTTTATTGGGGTCAGTACTTTATTCCCCATCTGTGGCACAGCAGTTTGGGATGGCACACATACCCACATTCCTGTGTCTTCCAATTCTATGTACATTGCATTCCTTATAGTAATTTTATCTTTATGCTCCTTTCTGTGGAATCCTGATGCAGAAGTCTTAGCAACAGTGTACAAAAATTACCTCCTCCTTATACCAGAGTGCCTCTGCCTGTAGTCACTGCTGTCAAATCTGAAGCTGCTCAGCTGCAGAGAGAGATAAGTGCTTTCCCTCTGCTCTCAGCCCATTTTTCCTATGCTTCTTTTTTATTATTTTATTTCACTTTATTTGTGGTCCCTGTCATTCTGCTGGGGCAAAGGGGTAAAGAGATTTGACACTAAGTGCAGGGAAATGCTATATCTGGAATCTGTCTTCCAGATGGCAAAAGAATAAAAATTCATGGCAGGACAGCCACTGCTGACACGTTCCCAAAGACATATTGAAGGTAGCATTATTTAGTGTGGCATGGAGTTCATAGAAGTGATACCTCAAAGCACCCTGAGAGATCCTAAAAAGCCCATCTCCCATCAGGTAGGGCAGATTTATGGCGGTTGCTGGCAGAGGAGGTCAGCCAGTGCCATGAAGGAGGCAGCGCCTCGCGGGAAGGCTGGCTGCTCTCTTAATGGATGGGGTGCGGGGCGACTGGCTCCAAGGAGGGCTTGAGCCTGTAACGTTGATCATAAACTTGCAGTGACACAGTGCCTTAGATAAGGAGATGTTGTGGTTTAAGCCCAGCTGGTAACTCAGACCCATGCAGCCACTAGCTCGCTCCCCCCTTTCCCCCCACCTCCTCTGGGTGGGATGGGGAGGAGAATCAAAAGAATGTAAACCACATGGGCTGAGATAAGAACAGTCCAGTAACTAAAGTATGATATAAAACTACTACTAATAATAATAACAACAACAAGGGAAATAACACAGGGAGAGAATATAAAACTAAAAAGGGAAGGGAAAAAAAACCCCAATAAACACAAGTGATGCACAATACAATTGCTCACCACCCGCCAACCAATACCCAGCCCGACCCGAGCAGCGATCTGCCCTTCCAGGTAACTCCCCCCAGTTTATATTCTGGGCATGATGTGCTATGGTATGGAATACCCCTTTGGCTAGTTTGGGTCAGGTGTCCCATCTCTGCTTCCTCCTGGATTCCCGTGCCCCTCCTCACTGGCAGAGCATGAGAGACTGAAAAGTCCTTGATTGGGGTAAGCATTACTTAGCAACAACTAAAACATCAGTATGTTATCAGCATTGTTCTCAGCCTAAAGCCCAAACATGGCACTGCACCAGCTACTAGGAAGGAGAAAAATAACTGTTACAGCTGCACCCAGGACAGTATCCACCCCTTATCCCATACCATTAACGTCATGCTCAGGTCCCACATATTTCAATATACCATCGCTTTTTGTCTCTTGGTATACACACACACAGAGAGACAGATATCATTGCTTAGTCCATGGACCATCCCTATAAAGTTCGCTAAGTTCATACAGTCCATGATGTCAGGCTTCATCTGTCATAACAGTCTTTCAGGGTAGGAGAGACGGTGTGTAGTGCTGGATTGTTGCCTGCTGACAACACTGCTGAACTCATCCGGTCACTGCTGAGCTCACCTGGTTTCATCAAAGTTCATTCTTTGTTGGGGCAATGATCGGAGAGAAGTCAGAGTTGGTCGATGGTGACCTGAGGACAGTTCTGGGGACTCCTGCTGCTGCTGCCAGCTTTTCCATGACTTAATTCTCTGGTGATGATCATGACAGCACATATCTTCTTTTCAAAGCCCAGAGTGTCGGAGATGAGTATTTAGCTGATGGGCTATAGAAGTGTTATATAGCAGGCAACAGCATATAATTTAGTTCATTGGCTGTTTTCCCCCCCCAAGATTAAATCCCCTTGAGGTAGACACCAGACTTCCCCATCTTCCCGCATTACCCACCAAGTATATCCAGGTCCCTGAGTGAAAGCAATCCCATGAGTGGGTTTGCCTTTACCTGAAGCAGGAATAACCCAGACTGTCTTCCCCAGCAAATTCTTTATGTGCACCATAGGAACTTTATCCCCTTCTACAATAAGTAAAAGTTCTTACTGGGCTGGGCCAGCCCTGTTGGCAGGTCCCTGAGTGTTGACTAAGCAGGTGGCTTTTGCTAAATGTGTATACCAATGTTTGAAAGTCCCACCACCCATTGCTCTCAGTATAGTTTTTAACAGCCCAGTGTAGCGTTCGAATTTCCCAGAGGCTGGTGCATGATAGGGGATGTAATATACCTACGCAATACCGTGTTCTTTGGCCCAAGTGTCTATAAGGTTATTCCAGAAATGAGTCCCATTGTCTGACTCATTTCTTTCTGGGGTGCTGTGTTGCCACAAGAATTGCTTCTCAAGGCCCAGGATAGTGTTCCGGGCAGTGGCGTGGAGCACAGCATGTTTTCAGCCATCCGGTGGTTAGCAGCTTTATCCACCTGTTGGTTGTTCTGATGTTCCTCAGTGGCCCGACTCTTGGGTACATGGGCATCTACGTGGCGTACCTTCACCACCAGGTTCTGCACCTGGGCAGCGATATCTTGCCACAGTGCAGCAGCCCAGATGGGTTTACTTCTGCGTTGCCAGTTGCTCTGCTTCCATTGCTGCAACCACCCCCACAGGGCGTTTGCCACCATCCATGAGTCAGTATAGGGATAAGGTACTGGCTATTACTCTCGTTCAGCAATGTCTAAGGCAAGCTGGATGGCTATCACCTCTGCAAACCATCTCGACTCCTTCTCTTTCAGCAGTTTCTGCCACTTTTCGTAGGGGACTCGATACAGCTGCCTTCCATCTCCGATGCTTTCCCACAATTCAGCAGGACCCATCAGTAAACAAGGCATATTGCTTATCAGTTTCTGACAGTTTATGGTGGGGCTTCTTCAGCATGCATCACCTTCTGCTCTGGTGACATTCCAAAATCTTTGCCCTCTGGCCAGTCCATGATAATTTATAGGATTCCTGGATGACTGGGATTTCTGATTCGAGCTCGTTGTGTAATTAGTGCTGCCCACTTACTCCATGTAGCACTGGTTACATGATGTATAGAGGAGACCCTGCCTTTGAACATCCAGTCCAGCACAGGCAACCGGGGTGCCAGGAGGAGCTGTGCTTCAGTGGCAATCACTTCTGAGGCAGCTCGAACCCCTTCATAGGCTGCCAGTATCTCTTTTTCAGTTGGAATATAGCTGGCCTCGGATCCTCTGTATCTCTGACTCCAAAAGCCGAGGGGTCGACCTCGAGTCTCCCCTGGAGCTTTCTGCCAGAGGCTCCAGGTAGGACCATTCTCCCTAGCTGAAGTATAGAGCACATTTTTCACATGTGGCCTGGCCCGGACTGGTCCAAGGGCTACTGCATGAACTATTTCTCGTTTAATTTGTTCAAAGGCTTGTTGTTGCTCAGGGCCCCATTTGAAATCCTTCTTCTTCCGGGTCACGTGGTAGAGAGGGCTTACAATCGAACTGTAATTTGGGATGTGCATTCTCCAGAACCCCACAACCCCTAAGAAAGCTTGTGTTTCTTTCTTGTTAGTTGGTGGAGACATTGCTGTTATCTTGTTGATCACATCTGTGGGGATCTGGACATGTCCATCTTGCCATTTTATTCCCAAAAATTGAATCTCCTGTGCAGGTCCCTTGACCTTACTCTGTTCTATGGCAAAACCAGCCTTCAGCAGGATTTGGATTCTTCCCTTTCTCAAAAACTTCTTCCGCTGTATCGCCCCACACGATGATGTCATCAATGTATTGCAGGTGTTCTGGAGCTTGCCCCTGTTCCAGTGCAGTCTGGATCAATCCATGGCAGATGGTAGGGCTGTGTTTCCACCCCTGGGGCAGTCGGATCCAAGTGTATTGGACGCCCTTCCAAGTAAAAGCGAATTGTGGCCTGCACTCTGCTGCCAAAGGAATTGAGAAAAATGCATTGGCAGTATCAGTTCTGGCATACCACTTGGCTGCCTTTGACTCCAGTTCGTACTGAAGTTCTAGCATGTCCGGTACGGCAGCACTCAATGGTGGTGTGACTTCATTCAGGCCGCGATAGTCTACTGTTAGTCTCCACTCTCCATTAGACTTTCGCACTGGCCATATGGGGCTATTAAAGGGTGAGCGGGTCCTGCTGATCACTCCTTGGCTCTCCAGTCTACGGATCAGCTTATTGATGGGAATCAGGGATTCTCGGTTGGTGCGATATTGCCGCCGGTGCACTGTTGTGGTCGAGATTGGCACTTGTTGTTCTTCGACCTTCAGCAACCCCACAACTGAAGGATTCTCTGAGAGACCAGGCAAGGTAGACAACCACTTTATTTTCTCATTCTCTAAGGCAGCTATACCAAAAGCCCATCTATACCCTTTTGGGTCTTTGAAGTACCCTCTCCTGAGGTAGTCTATGCCAGGAATGCATGGAACCTCTGGGCCAGTCACAATGGGGTGCTTTTGCCACTTCCTCCCAGTCAGGCTGATTTCAGCCTCCAGTACAGTCAACTCTTGGGATCCTTCTGTGACTCCAGAAGTATAAATGGGTTTCACCCCTTGATACCTTGATGGCATCAGGGTACACTGTGCACCGGTATCTACTAGAGCCTTATACTTCTGTGGGACTGATGTGCCAGGCCATCTGATCCACACAGTCCAGTAAACCCGGTTGTCCCTCTCCTCCACCTGGCTGGAGGCAGGGCCCCTCTAACAGTGATCATAAAATTCTCCGCTTACTTTTTATACAAAGGGATTAGCATTCCTATTCATAGGAATTGGAGTAAAATCAGCTCTTCCACTCCATCTGGGAAACTGCTTACCAGTTGCTCCAGAACTGAGGTAGGTTTTCCATCCTACTTTCTCATGTTCTCTCCATGATCCTGGAAGGTAAAACCATAGGGTGGCCCCTGGCGTGTACCTCCTGTATTTTTCCTCTTAAGCAATAGGGCGCTTACTCTTAATAGCTGAGATGTGGGTCTGTACACGTGGGGAGCTGGATAGGTCATCTTTTAATTGCTTGAACTCCTGGGACAGGAGTTTTTCCACGTCTGAAATGATGGAAGGGACGAGATTGTCTTCAAACTCCCGGAGTTTACGAGTCACTTCATCCACAGTTGGTGCCGCTGCATTCCTCCAGCTCATTGATGCCGATGAGTTGGCATATGATGATGGCACCCTCCATATAAGTTTCCACCACATGTGTTGTGTACATTCAACTTCATCTGGATCTACAGGTGCATTCCCAGCAGCATCCAACTTACAATACATCATCTCTAGAATGGCAAATTCCCTCAGGTACTGGAGGCTTTTCTCTGTTGTGGTTCATTTGCCTGGGCGACATATAACGTTGTCCTTATAGGGATACCTTTCCTTCACAGCTGCCAAGAGTTGCCTCCAGAGGCTGAGGATTCATTTCGCTTTTGTAATCGCTTTGTCAGTTCACCCTTTCTTAGCAAGTGATCCCAGCTGCTTGGCTTTCTTGTCCTCTAGTTTGTGATTGTTGGCCCCGTTGTCCCAGTATTGAATCATCCAGGTGACATTGTGCTCACCTGGGAAGATGGCGGAAATCTTTTTGCATATTCCGCAGCTCAGTCTAGGACAGGGATCGAGAAGTTACCTTTTGTTCTCCCTCTTCCTCTGTTTCTTGTACTAATTACTCTTGTTCAGGTATCACCACCTCTAGTTCTGGCATTGAGTCGTCTTCATCTTCCTTCACTACATGAGTTGCTTTTCATTTGCATTTCCTCTTGCTTATAGGGGCAACTGATAGTGGCATGAATTGGTCCTTTGGTTCATCTGCAGTACCTGCTGCCGGGGTTGGAGTGGCTGCAGTGTCTGTCACTGGGGTTGGAGTGGCTGCTGTGCTCATTGTCGGGGATGGAGTAGCCGCCTTGTCTGTTGCTTTGCCATCAGATCCAGAGACATCTTTTTCCTCTTGAGGGTACTGGATAGTGTTGAGCAGGGCTCTGTAGGCGTAGGCCAAGCCCCAGCATGTTGTGGTGATTTGTCCCTCTCTGGTATTGCCAGGACGACAGCACACCTTGTCTAAGTGTTTTACTAGTTTTTCCAAATTTTGTACTTGTTCAGAGTTGAAGTTCCAAAGCACTGGAGGGGCCCACTGGCCTAGGAGCTTGCCCATACTATCCCACACACCCTGGTACTCCTAACTCTCCAGCCTCTGGGAAGATATCCTGGTGGTATTCTCTAGATAGTTTTTTAACCTTAGAAAAGACCTGAGCCGTATGCAGCAGCATGCTGGTTCCCAGCAAAAGGAGCAGGCTGGTTTCAAGGGTACTCAAAGGATATTCACAATCTTTAAAATTCTTAAATGCCATTGTAAATATCCGGGGGGGGGGGCAGAAGGTGCCAGGAGGATGTCTCCTCCATTGGTTGGCCCTTGGAGTGGGGAAAAAAGAGGTAGAATCATTAACAATTCCCGTTACATGCCTCCCAAAGTACAGAGGTGATGGCAATGATGAGAACACATACCAGATTGGTTTTATGATCAATAATTTTATTCTATTACAAGCCATTTTCATAATGCACAACAAAACGAGAACCTTTGCCCAGGCCCCAAAGCTGATAAACACTGAAACAGCAAATACTGTCTGTGAGTAAGGTGTGACATGCTGAAACTCTGAGACCAAGCACAACAACTCCAAGAGCAAATAAATCAACATTGTGACGAGTGACTATTAATCCAAAACAATGAATGCTTATCACAAATACGTTTAGACACACTCTGATCAGATCTGTCGTTATCTCAACCCTTCGGGCCCCACATTGGGCACCACAAAGGACTGTCATGGTTTAAGCCCAGCCGGTAACTCAGAACCACACAGCCACTCACTCACTCCCCCCTTTCCCCCCACCTCCTCCAGGCAGGATGGGGAGGAGAATCAAAAGAATATAAACCCCACGGGTTGAGATAAGAACAGTCCAATAATTAAAGCATATAAAATTACTACTACTAATAATAATAATAACGATAAGGGAAATAACAAGGGGAGAAAATATAAAACTAAAAAGGGAAGGGAAAAAAAAACCCAGTAAACACAAGTGATGCACAACACAATTGCTCACCACTCACCAACCAATACCTAACCCGACCTGAGCAGCGATCTGGGACTTCCAGATAACTCCCCCCAGTTTATATTCTGGGCATGATGTGCTATGGTATGGAATACCCCTTTGGCTAGTTTGGGTCAGGTGTCCCATCTCTGCTTCCTCCCAGCTTCCCGTGCCCCTCCTCTCTGGTAGAGCATGAGAGACTGAAAAGTCCTTGATCAGGGTAAGCATTACTTAGCAACAACTAAAATATTGGTATGTTATCAGCATTGTTCTCAGACTAAAGCCCAAACACAGCACTGCACCAGCTACTAAGGAAGGAGAATAATAACTGTTACAGATGAACCCAGCACGGGAGCGCTGGAAGGGGGAGCCTGGCTTGTTTTGGGGAGTAGAAGCATTGGGGACCAGCACAGTTTCTTGTATTTTAGGTTAATGCAGGAGAAGGAGTGCTGGGGTGGGGATGGGGATGGATTGATGGTCTCACATGGGAGCAATGCACTCCTTGTGCCAGAGGCTGATCTCAGCC
Source organism: Strigops habroptila (assembly GCF_004027225.2). NCBI lineage: Eukaryota > Metazoa > Chordata > Aves > Psittaciformes > Psittacidae > Strigops > Strigops habroptila. Next base: position 22,060,154 of record NC_044301.2, read on the forward strand.
CGCAACAGTGTGCCATGTCCAAGGCAGATGGTTCTGACCTCACTTTTTCCAAGACAGGGAAGGGGGAGGTTGTCCCACCCGCAGCCCAGGGCCAGTGGCGTACGGGCTCGCCAGGTTAAAATACCATGGTCCACTGTGTCCCCCCACCAGCCAGCCCAGGAGCACATGGCCTGAGGGTGAGGATGAGCACATGGCATGGCTTCTGGGGCAAAAGAACAAGTTCCTGTGAATCAGCCTTCCTATTAATGGACACACAGTATTCATCTGAGTTTGTACAAATCCGACCACTACCCCAGGCAATCCCCCCACTCATGGATCACATTTGCAGTCACAGGCAGGGCAGGCATGTTCCTGATCCGCTTCCAGCATGTCTTCTGTTACATCCTTTTCTGCAAATAATTGGTTTGCACATTCAGAATTATTTTTCTAAAATGGAGCAAGTGTGAAGCAGCTCTGAAGCTTTGAGCTGAAATTCAGAGCTCCTTGGATGGTTCTGCGTGACCAGGTAACATGGTACTGGCCTATTCTAGGCTTATTTTCAGGAAGATTTGTACGAAAGGTCATCTTGTTAGTCTTCTGTTGTGCTGTAACTGTTCAGCTGCTATATTGAGAAGTATTGACACCTTCCCCCCCATGTTAATTCACTTGAGAAAAATCAGAAAGCTAAATAAAAAAGAAATAGTCCTTTATACAGGCTTGTGACTGAAAATTTCCTTGAGGCATTTTTCTGCATGTTACTTGAATTTTGTCTGTTCTTCTACACCTCTGTTGTCCTATTGCTCTTCTCTCACCGTGGGTGAAAGTTGGATTGTAAAGAATCCATCTGCTTTCACAGAATGACATTCCAAATCCCATGGACGATCGTTGATGCTTCCTGGACAGTGAAGCAAGCTGTGGCTCTGTGATTGAATGGACTGTGGCAGTGAGTTTGAGAGCATTTATTCACTCTGTTTTCTCAGAAACCTTCTGCTGGGCTGTAAACTTCAAAAATATTGGAAACTTCAGAGGTCATTAAAGACCTCTCTCAAACTATGCAAATATGTTACAGACACCTCATTAAACCTTGAAGGCCTTCTGAACACTGCTTCCCCCTTCCTCACCTCTGTAGTCCCTTTTTTCTCATGTGTGACAATTTAAAGACAAAGAAAAATTCATGTCAGCAGCTTTTGGAGTCCTAACACAGCAACCAAAACAGTACAGGTGAGAGCAATAGGGAGCCACAAGTCCTCAACTCATAAACCCACAGAAAATTGTATGATTTTAACCTAAAACCAACTTTGCTATTCAAATGTTTGTCTTAACCCTGCCTCTACCCGTCAAAAATAGATGCTCTTACAGAGGTCCCAGGTCAAAGAGGATTTGGATTTCTTAAGAAAGATACTTGTTAGCAGTGACACAGGATCCCATATCTCTTATTATTAGAGGTTTGTGGGGCCTCCTTTGGCGATGGTACAAGCCAAGCAGTTTTCCATGTTTTCTCCCTCTCCTTTCACACTGTGACAAGCCTGTTCGCGGTTAAAGGATTCAGCTCCTTGCCTTTGCATCTCATCCATGCCACATGCCTTTCCTGGCATTCGTTGCTGTTGGGGTTGATCCTTTTCAAGCTCCAGAGCTGAAATACGTCACCTAGTTGCAGTGGAGGTCTGGAAAATGCCAATGTCCATGCAATGCTCATCATGATGGCATGGACCCAGTGGTCCCCTGCCTGCTGCCTCACAGGACCTCCCCAGCCGATGCGCTGAGGCCAGCTCCTGCCCCTGCTGATGCAGAAGGGGAGGATGCTCGAGTGTGTGTTTCCACTGTCTGCTTTTCTTCCAGGCCAGCTGGAGGTTATCAAGGCCAGAGGCTGCTTTCCAGCTTCATAAACCTCTTGCATTATTTGGAGTCATGATTCTCCTATTCAAGTGTGTCCTGGGTTCAGCTACAGCAGTCATTTTTTCTCCTTCTTAGTAGCTGGTGCAGTGCTGTGTTTTTGACTTTCTGCCTGGGAACAATGCTGATAACACCGATGTTTTTAGTTGTTGCTAAGTAATGTTTACTCCGACCAAGGACTTTCTCAGTCTCATGCTCTGCCAGGGAGGAGGGGAAGCTGGGAGGAAGCAGAGACAGGACACCTGACCCAAACTAGCCACAGGGGTATTCCATACCACAGCACATCATGCCCAGTATATAAACTGGGGGGAGTTACCTGGAAGGCCCAGATCGCTGCTTGGGTCAGGCTGGGTATCGGTCAGTGGGTGGTGAGCAATTGTATCCTCTCCCCGTCATTTCCCTTATCCTTATTGTTTTTGGTGGTAGCAGTAGTGGTTTTGTATTATACTTTAGTTACTGGACTGTTCTTATCTCAATCCATGGGAGTTACATTCTTTTGATTCTCCTCCCCATCCCTCCGTGAGCGGGGGGAGGAAGAAGGGGGGGAGTGAGCGAGCGGCTGCATGGTTCCGAGTTACCAGCTGGGCTTAAACCATGACAAACTGTCTTGCTTTTCCTTGGACTGGCTAATCTCTCAGCGTGACTAGTGGAAGCTGTGGTATTGATTTCTGTCTCTCTCTAAGCCTCAGTTGTGTTTAATGCTTGTTAGACATCTAAAGGAAAATCCATTGGGCTCCATGGGCAGTTGGGGAGCAGAGAGCAGTCAGGTGTGCAGGGAGACGTTTGCCTCGGGTTTGGGGACAAGCGATCAGGAAGGACTAGAAGACATCGGGAAGGGGTTGGTGGGCTGTCTAACCCCTGGTAAAACTCTTGGAAGGTTTAAGTTAGCACAACACTGCTGGCTCACTCTCTAATCATCAGTAGTCACATTTTTATCTGTTATTTGGCTCAGAGGATTTGATGGTCCGTCTGAGGACATGTCAGGGTCCACTGAGAAAGGAGACTGTGTTTAGTGCAACAAATGCATTTCATACACATATGCAGGTGAAAGGGAATCCATCATTGTGGGCTTTTTCTTTGATTTACCCCCTGTAAGTCATAAGAAGCCTCTGAATTCAAGGGCCCCTGATGGTGGAACATACATGGTGCTCTGGAAACCCATTTGGGCTGGATCTGTTGGATTTCCAGTCTTCAGGGTACGTTGTCCTACCCACTGTCGCACTCCACCATATACCCCATTCCCATGCTGACCCTGGCTCCAAAGAGCTCCTTTATGGGGAGGGAGCATTGGATGATTAAGGAAGGTTATGCAGACACTGGAATTGAAGCTTAGAGCCTGGATGAGAGGGCTTAAAGAGGCAAAAAGAAGGATTTAGCATATTTTTAATTAAAATAACAAGCTGGGACATGTCGCTACATAGATTCATTTTTATCCTAAGTTCCTTTTTGTCTTTTCATCTTTGACTTTTTAGATTAGGCACTCTCAGAGTGTTACCATAAAAGTCGGTTGGAGAAACTCTCTAAGACTCAATTTGGAGTTTTAGAAAGCAGGCATTCTTTATTGCAGCACTGGGCGCACACATGAATAGTTTTGCAAAGGTGAGCGCAGTCACTTGCTGACAGCGGATATATATATATAGCATGCTCATGCATATTTACAGAGTTTCCAGGAACTAATTATAATATTTGCATTCTAATTACGCATGAGCTTTCTTGCTGAGTGGGGGTCTCTGGTGGTCGTTGACAGTCTTCCTCACTGTGTTTACTGAATGACCTCAGTATCTGCGCACGCTCGCAAGGTCCTAGTGCTGAGTTAGCAGTTGCTATGTCCTTGCTTCTGTTCTGTTCCAGTCTCGCTTCACGTTGGGCACCACTCTGCTATCTTGAAGGCTGGCATCCTTGGTCTTATTTACTGTCTCCTTAGTTGTTATCAGTCCCGTGATGTTCCTTCCCCCATCAGCCGAACATTTCTTTCTCTCTCCGTGTTAGCAAGTTAGAACAGTTTGCTGTATTCTGCTATGCTAGTTTAAAGGCATGCACACTATTGTTATCTGAAATCTACAATTTAAGCCTACAAGAGTAGGGATCATGTTTTCTTCTGATCTGGAAAATGCCTGGCATACTTTGAGGGCTAACATTGTCTATACAATAATGAAGAAAAACCCCAGAATTGCAGTCTCATATCTGCCATCATCATGAGGTAATTAGTGCTTTAAATAAGTGCCCCTAGCACTTACATTATACTTTTGGTTGTTCACAAATTAATCCTCCTACCACTTCTGAGGTCAAAATTGGTATGTCCATTTTATGAATTAGGAGCAGAGACGCAGAGATGTTAACTTTGTCATCCATAGAAATGGAAGGAATCGGTGGTAGCCGTTTTATTATGGTATGCTCCATAAACACAAACCTCGTCACAGTTTTAGCATTTTACAGTAGTGAATTAAGAAAAATGGCTAATGTGTCATGTACTTTGTGTTAAATTATAAATTAGTAGATTAAGTAAGATTTTGTTCTATTAAACACACACAGGCTGATCTTAAGTGAACCTGTCAATCAAAATGATCATTGTATCACGATTTAAATTTGTTCTAATAGTTGCACAACGCAGAAAATATATATTTTTTTTTTTTTTCCAAGTAAAGCTTGATCCTCCATCCATGTAATTTACCATAAAACCTAGAAACGAAGCAAAGTAAACTGAAGTAATTGCAAAATACAAATTTCAATAGACCTAATACTCTGGAAGATCTCTGTCAGGGGATGTCCTGGGTTCAGCTGTAGCAGTCATTTTTTCTCCTTCTTAGTAGCTGGTGCAGTGCTGTGCTTTTGACTTTCAGCCTGGGAACAACGCTAAGTTGTTGCTAAGTAATGTTTACTCCGATCAAGGACTTTCTCAGTCTCATGCTAGGCCAGGGAGGAGGGGTAGTCGGGAGGAAGCAGAGACAGGACACCTGACCCAAACTGGCCACAGGGGTATTCCATACCACAGCACATCATGCCCAGTATATAAACTGGGGGGAGTTACCCGGAAGGCCCAGATCACTGCTTGGGTTGGGCTGGGTATCGGTCGGCGGGTGGTGAGCAATTGTATCCTCTCCCCTTGTTATTTCCCTTATCATTATCATCATTGCTGGTAGGAGTAGTGGTTTTGTATTATACCTTAGTTACGGGACTGCTCTTATCTCAACCTGTGGGAGTTACATTCTTTCGATTCTCCTCCCCATCCCTCTGGGAATGAGGGGAGGAAGAAGGGGGGGAGTGCGCGAGCGGCTGCGTGGTTCCGAGTTGCTGGCTGGGCTCAAACCACGACAGTTCTTTGTGATGCCCAATGTGGGGCACGAAGGGTCGAGATAACAACGGATCTGACCAGAGTGTGTCTAATCATATTTGTGATAAGCATTCATTGTTACTACTCGTCACAATGGTGATTATTTGGCTCTCAGACTTGTTGCGCTTGATCACAGAGTTTCAGCATGTTGTACCTTCCTTACAGCCACTATTTGCTGTTTTAGTGTTTATCGGCTGGGGGGCCTGGGCTAAGGTTCTTGTTTCACTGTACTTCATGGTAATGACTTGTAATACAATAGACTCATTGATCATGAAACTGATCTGGTTTGTGCTTCCAGCGTGGCCATCACCTCTATACATTGGGAGGTATATAATGAAATATTTTAGCAATTGCATATCTTTTTTTTTCTCCTCAGGGGGTCAACCTACAAAGGAGGCATTCCCTTACACCCCCTGTTCCCCCACCAGCCTATTTGCAACAGCAGTTGAGAGTTCTGAAGGTTTTGGATGGCCTTTGAATACCCTTGAGACCTGCCTGCTGATTGTGCTGGGGATCAGCATGTTGGCACATATACGGAGTGTGTTTTACCCACAGCCATCCTGCCCTGGGAACATCCTAATTCGTTTAATGTCAAAAATTCAGCAGTATCAGGTTCAAATCGGTCTAGGCTTAGACGACGATATAGGAGGACCACCAAGAGATTTTCCCTGAGGCTGGACAGTCATGAGTGGCAGGGTGTGTGGGATAGTATGGGCAAGTATCTAGGACAGTGGGGCCCTCCAGTGCTTTGGAACTTCACCCCTGAACAAGTGCAGCATCCGGAAAAACTAGTAAAACACTTAAAGGAGGTGTGCTGTCGTTCTTTTTGTACCAGAGAGGGACAACTCACTGCAACATGCTGGGGCTTGGCCTACGCCTACAGAGCCCTGCTCAACACTATCCAGCACCTTCAAAGGGAAAAAAATGTCTCTGGATCTGATGGCAAAGCAACAGACAACGCAGCTATGCCAACTACAAGCACAGCAGCTACTCAGACCCTGACCACAACAGACAACACAGCTACTCCAAGTACAGCAGCTACATCAACCCCAGTGACAAGCACAACAGCTACTCAAACCCTGACCACAACAGACAACGCAGTGACTCCAAGCACAGCAGCTACACCAACCACAGTGACAAGCGCAGCAGCTACTCAAACCCGACAGCAACAATGTGGCTACTCCACGCACCACGGCTACACCAACTCCAGTGACAAGCACAGCAGCTACTCAAACCCCGACAGCAACAGACAATGTGGCTACCCCAAGCACCGCAGCTACACCAACCCCAGTGACAAGCACAGCAGCTACTCAAACCCCGGCAACAGATATTGCAGCCACTCCAATCCTAGTGGCAGACACTGCAGCCACTCCAACCACAGTGATAGACACTGCAGCTAAACCGAATGGCCAGTTTGTGACAATGTCTGTTGCCCCTGTAAGCAAAAGCAAAGGAGAGGCACAAAGAGCAACCCGTGAAGCGAAGAAAGATGAAGACCCAATGCCATTACGACACAGAACAGCATCTGAACAAGAGTTACAACTACGTGGATGAGAGGAAGAGGAAGAAGAAGAAGAGGTGACTTCTCGACCCCGGACCTCAACTGAGCTGCGGAATATGTGAAAAGATTTCATCCGTCTTCCAGGGGAGCACATTGTCACCTGGTTGCTCCGATGCTGGGACAATGGGGCCGACTGTCACGAACTAGAAGGTAGGGAAGCCAAGCAGCTGGGATCACTTGCTAGGGAAGGAGAAATTGACAAAGAGATTGCAAGAGAGAAGCGAGCCCTCAGTCTTTGGAGGTGGCTCCTGGCAGCTGTGAAGGAAAGGTTTCCCTACAAAGACGATATTATGAGTCGCTCAGCCAACTGGACCACGATAGAGAAAGGCATCCAGTCCCTGAGGGAATCAGCCATTCTAGAGATGATCTATCATAGGCCGGATGCCAGGAACACATCCGTAGATCCAGATGAAGTCGAATGTACACGACCCATGTGGTGGAAACTTACACGGAGTGCACCATCATCATATGCCCACTCATCGGCATCAATGACCTTGAATGACAGAGCATCACCAACAGTGGATGACCTGATTCGTCAACTCCGAGAGTTCGAAGACAGTCTCACCCCTTCCATCATTTCAGCTGTGGAAAAACTGTCCCAGGAGTTCAAACAATTGAGAGAAAATCTATCTATCTGATCTATCCAGCTCCTCACATGTAGCAACCAGTATCTCACTGATAAATCAGACGATTTATCCCATCTATCCAGCTCCCCACGTGTACCAACCCATGTTTCAGCTATGAAGAGAAGGCGCCCTACTGCTCCAGAAAGAAAATATAGGACGTACACACCACAGGCCACCCTATGCTTTTACCTGCAGGATCACGGAGAAGACATGAGAAAGTGGGATGGAAAACCTACCTCACTTCTGGAGCAACGGGTGCGTGAACTGAAGAGGAGAACAATGGTCAAGGATGATCCTCCCAGGAAAGCTGCTGCTCCAGTCTCTGGTGAGCAGTTTCCCAGATGGAGTGGAAGAGCTGATTTTACTCCAATTCCTATGAATAGGAATGCTAATCCCTTTGTATAAAAAGTAAGCGGAGAATTTTATGATCACTGTTAGAGGGGCCCTGCCTCCAGCCAGGTGGAGGAGAGGGACAACCGGGTTTACTGGACTGTGTGGATCAGATGGCCTGGCACATCAGTCCCACAGAAGTATAAGGCTCTAGTAGATACCGGTGCACAGTGTACCCTGATGCCATCAAGGTATCAAGGGGTGAAACCCATTTATACTTCTGGAGTCACAGAAGGATCCCAAGAGTTGACTGTACTGGAGGCTGAAATCAGCCTGACTGGGAAGGAGTGGCAAAAGCACCCCATTGTGACTGGCCCAGAGGTTCCATGCATCCTTGGCATAGACTACCTCAGGAGAGGGTACTTCAAAGACCCAAAAGGGTATAGATGGGCTTTTGGTATCACTGCCTTGGAGACAGAGGAAATTAAGCAGCTGTCCACCTTGCCTGGTCTCTCAGAGGATCCTTCTGTTGTGGGGTTGCTGAAGGTCGAAGAACAACAAGTGCCAATCTCGACCACAACAGTGCACCGGCGGCAATATCGCACCAACCGAGACTCCTTGATTCCCATCCATAAGCTGATCCATAGACTGGAGAGCCAAGGAGTGATCAGCAGGACCCGCTCACCCTTTAATAGCCCCATATGGCCAGTGCGAAAGTCTAATGGAGAGTGGAGACTAACAGTAGACTATCGTGGCCTGAACGAAGTCACACCACCATTGAGTGCTGCCATACCGGACATGCGAGAACTTCAATATGAACTGGAGTCAAAGGCAGCCAAGGGGGATGCCACAATTGATATTGCCAATGCATTTTTCTCAATCCCTTTGGCAGCAGAATGCAGGCCACGGTTTGCTTTCACTTGTAGGGGCATCCAGTACACTTGGAACCGACTGCCCCAGGGGTGGAAACACAGCCCTACCATCTGCCATGGATTGATCCAAACTGCACTGGAACAGGGGCAAGCTCCAGAATACCTGCAATACATTGATGACATCATCGTGTGGGGTGATAGAGCAGAAGAAGTTTTTGAGAAAGGGAGGAAGATAATCCAAATCCTGCTGAAGGCTGGTTTTGCCATAAAACGGAATAAGGTCAAGGGACCTGCACAGGAGATTCAATTTTTGGGAATAAAATGGCAAGATGGACATGTCCAGATCCCCACAGATGTGATCAACAAGATAACAGCAATGTCTCCACCAACTAACAAGAAAGAAACACAAGCTTTCTTAGGTGTTGTGGGGTTCTGGAGAATGCACATCCCAAATTACAGTGTGATTGTAAGCCCTCTCTATCATGTGACCTGGAAGAAGAAGGATTTCAAATGGGGCCCTGAGCAACCACAAGCCTTTGAACAAATTAAATGAGAAATAGTTCATGCAGTAGCCCTTGGACCAGTCCGGGCCAGGCCACATGTGAAAAATGTGCTCTATACTGCAGCTGGGGAGAATGGTCCTACCTGGAGCCTCTGGCAGAAAGCTCCAGGGGAGACTCGAGGTCGACCCCTCGGCTTTTGGAGTCGGGGATCCAAGGCCAGCTACACTCCCACTGAAAGAGATACTGGCAGCCTATGAAGGGGTTCGAGCTGCTTCAAAAGTGATTGGAACTGAAGCGCAGCTCCTCCTGGCACCCCGGTTGCCTGTGCTGGGCTGGATGTTCAAAGGCAGGGTCTCCTCTACACATCATGCAACTGATGCTACATGGAGTAAGTGGGTCGCACTAATTACACAACTAGCTCAAATAGGAAATCCCAGTCGTCCAGGAATTCTAGAATTCATCATGGACTGGCCAGAGGGCAAAGATTTTGGGATGTCACCAGAAGAGGAGGTGACGCGTGCTGAAGAGGCCCCACCATATAATGAACTGTCAGAGAGTGAAAAGCAATATGCCTTGTTTACTGATGGGTCCTGCCATACTGTGGGAAAGCATCAGAGATGGAAGGCAGCTGTGTGGAGTCCCCTGAGACAAGTTGCAGAAACTGCTGAAGGAGAGGGTGAATGGAGTCAGTTTGCAGAGGTGAAAGCCATCCAGCTGGCCTTGGACCTTGCTGAATGAGAAAAATGGCCAGTACTTTATCTCTATACTGACTCATGGATGGTGGCAAATGCCCTGTGGGGGTGGTTGCAGCAATGGAAGCAGAGCAGCTGGCAACGCAGAGGTAAACCCATCTGGGCTGCTGCATTGTGGCAAGATATCGCTGCTCGGGTGCAGAACCTGGTGGTGAAGGTACGCCACGTAGATGCTCATGTACCCAAGAGTCGGGCCACTGAGGAACACCAGAACAACCAGCAAGTGGATAAAGCTGCTAAGATTGAAGTGGCTCAGATGGACTTAGATTGGCAACATAAGGGTGAATTATTTTTAGCCCGGTGGGCCCATGACACCTCAGGCCATCAAGGCAGAGATGCAACATATAGATGGGCTCGTGATCGAGGGGTGGACTTAACAATGGACACTATTGCCCAGGTTATTCACGAATGTGAAGCATGTGCTGCAATTGAGCAATCCAAACAATTAAAGCCTCTCTGGTATGGAGGACGATGGCTGAAGTACAAGTATGGGGAGGCCTGGCAGATTGACTATATCACACTCCCACCGACCCGCCAAGGCAAGCGCTATGTGCTTACCATGGTGGAAGGAACCACCGGATGGCTGGAAACATATGCTGTGCCCCATGCCACTGCCCGGAACACTATCCTGGGGCTTGAGAAACAAGTCCTGTGGTGACACGGCACCCCAGAGAGAATTGAGTCAGACAATGGGACTCATTTCCGGAACAACCTTATAGACACTTGGGCCAAAGAGCATGGCATTGAGGGGGTATATCACATCCCCTACCATGCACCAGCCTCTGGGAAAATCGAACCGTACAATGGGCTGTTAAAAACTACGTTGAGAGCAATGGGTGGTGGGACTTTCAAACACTGGGATACACATTTACCAAAAGCCACCTGGTTGGTCAACACGAGGGGATCTGCCAACAGGGCTGGCCCAGCCCAATCAGAACTTTTACGTACTGTAGAGGGGGATAAAGTTCCTGTGGTGCACCTAAAGAATTTCTTGGGGAAGACAGTCTGGGTTATTCCTGCTTCAGGTAAAGACAAACCCACTTGTGTGGTTGCTTTTGCTCAGGGACCTGGATATACTTGGTGGGTAATGGGGGAAGATGGGGAAGTCTGATGTGTACCTCATGGGGATTTAATTTGGGGGGAAAACAGCCAATGAACTCAATTATATGCTGTTGCCTGCTTTATAACACTTTTATAGCCCACCAGCTAGATATCTTCAGGTCGCCAGCAACTGACCCTGACTTCCCTCCTATCATCAGCTTAACAAAGAATAAATTTTGAGGAAACCAGATGCGCTCAGCAGTGACCAGACTCGTTCAGTGGTGTCATCAGCAGGCAACAGCCCAACACTACACACCATCCCTCCTGCCCTGAAAGACTATTACAAGAGATGGAGCCTGACATCATGGACTGGATTAATTCAGCAATTTTATAGGGATTGGTCCATGGACTAGGGAATGATATCTTTCTCTTTGTGTGTGGGTGTGGGTGTATATATATGTGTATATATGGGACAGGGGTGATGGTGTGTTGAGAGATGTGGGATCTGAGCATGAAGTGAATGGTATGGAATAAAGGGTGGATACTGTCCTGGGTTCAGCTATAGCAGTCATTTTTCTCCTTCTTAGTAGCTGGTGCAGTGCTGTGTTTTTTAACTTTCAGCCTGGGAACAACGCTGATAACACACCGATGTTTTTAGTTGTTGCTAAGTAATGTTTATTCTGACCAAGGACTTTCTCAGTCTCATGCTCTGCCAGGGAGGAGGGGAAGCCGGGAGGAAGCAGAGACAGGACACCTGACCCAAACTAGCCAAAGGGGTATTCCATACCACAGCACATCATGCCCAGTATATAAACTGGGGGGAGTTACCTGGAACGCCCAGATCACTGCTCGGGTCGGGCTGGGTATCGGTCGGCGGGTGGTGAGTAATTGTATCCTCTCCCCTTGTTATTTCCCTTATCATTATCATCATTGGTGGTAGCAGTAGTGGTTTTGTATTATACCTTAGTTACTGGACTGCTCTTATCTCAACCCATGGGAGTTACATTTTTTTGATTCTCCTCCCCATCCCTCCGTGAGCGGGGGGAGGAAGAATGGGGGGGAGTGAGCGAGCGGCTGCGTGGTTCCGAGTTACTGGTTGGGCTTAAACCATGACAGTGATCAGCTCGTGCCATTGGTATATAGCCTATTGGATATGAGGACTTCTTCCTTGTCTCCAAGGACAAGCATGCGATGTCTGCAGCTGGTGGAAAAAAATCTGATGCCTGGCCAAACAAGATTCAGCAAACAGGACTTTCATGTAATTTTTCTTTCCTTAAATTACTTCTGACTATTTACAAATTTCTTAATCCATTCTAACGTTCCCTGGACATAAGTCACAGGTTTTTTGACACCCATATATGTACCCTGTATCTGTGAGAGCACTGCTAATGTTTCTTTGTGATCACAGTGATCTATAGCAGATGGCTTTTCTGAAATTTTCCAGATATTCATAGTTTTGCTACTAAATATCTTCATACCACTGCTTAGAGATTTTGTTCTATTTTTACATTTGTCTGGTGCTAACAATCACTGGTTGTTGCTTTTAATTGTAATGTCTGCTCCATCTATAAAGGAATAAAAATACTATCAGCCATATGCATGGGTCAAAGGGTTGGCTACTTCTGCCTCTAAACTGAGTTCAGGCTACTTATTTCTCCAAAACTGTTGGTCTAAGCCTGCACTTTCATTCTGGAGATGAAAGGTGAGTGCCAGGTTGCTGGGCTGCCTTGCTCCTCCATCTCTGTTCCCCATTAGCAACTGGGACCAGAGCAGGCGAGTGGAAGAGGCTGCGTGTGCCTTTGCAGCACCACCTAAAATCCTGTTTGATTTGCTAGCTTTGATGGTGTGTTCGCAGTCGTCTTGCCACGACTGATCTCGAGCTGTGTGGCCCTTTAAACACCTTGTTTCGAAAAAGGAAAGAGAAAGTGATCTGGTGGACCTCTTCCTGTCCTTAGGATTTGCACTCTTATTAAGGCTTTCCCTTGCTTATATCTATTACTTTCTTCCTTTCTGAAGGAGTCAGCTTGATTCAGTACTTTGGGGACATTAATATATCTGTTTTATGTAACATGGAGTCATTATTAACAGAATCCTGGATCATAAAAAAAGGTACAACAAGAGACAAGGAAGGTTTTTCCCCTTGAAGATAATAGCAGTTGTGCCGGAAAGGCAGAGGGCAGGGGTCAGGCAGCCACTGCCTGATTGGGCGCTTGGGCACCGTATTGACACTTCTGCAGTTTCATCAGAAAGTCTAAGTAATCCATGGGAAAACTAAGGGTTATTTACAGGAGGTAGATACGCACAGCATGAGCCATTGAGATACTGAAGACACAGTCTTGGCTCTTGGTGCCTGCTTTTGTATGGCGATACCCCTGCTGCTGCTGGGGATGTACGGGCATAGATTATCACATCCAGCTCACGTGGCTGTGCAGGGAGCTCAAGTCATGGGTGGAAAAAACACAGGAACTGGAGAATATTAAAATGAAAGCAATAAAATTATTTCAAAGGGAAGGAGAGGAAAACAGCAGGTAGTTAGTGTTAGTTTAGCGCTGCTCTAGGAAGGAGTTGAGGGGGAAGGTGAGGTAACCTTATCTGAAGATCTGCATGTGCTGCAGGCTTCCTCTGGGAGGAGTTTAAGGTCTTTTTGTTGCAGAGTGCTGTTCCTCTCTGCCACCCCACTCTCTGTCCCAACTCTGAGTCATTCCCTGACAAAATCCGTGTTTCTAGCATGTGCCACCCGTAAGCCAGGGGAAGAGATTGGAACGGAGATTGCAGTTTGCAGAGGACTCTAACCCAGAGACCTTGCAATGGGAAGGAGCTACAGTAGCAATGGAGGCTTTAATAGTCTTTTAATGCTGTCCCCAAGTGCCATCCACTGGGATTGTCCAGCATGTCTGCTTGCTTTCCTCCTGCCAAACTTCTGTGCCAGAGAAATTATCAGTCAGTTCATGTCTTCTTGATCAGCATTTAATATTTTTTCTATCTTCAAATTTGAAACTGATACTTATTTACAGGTAGCTGAAATGCCTAATGTGCTTTTTAGATCTCTTTTTTAATATTTTTGCATTTGTTAGTAAACTAGTTTTGGTTTATAGAAATTGACATGTGAGTATCTGGGGAGGGGAAGGACTTGGGATGTTTTCTCTAAGGTTTTACTAAAGAATAACACACTCATAAATCATATAAAAGAAATAGCAATTATACTGTGCAGAGCATGACAGCTCCTTTTTACCCCTGTTTCAGTAGCACACATTGCTCTGTTGTAATGTGCAATGCAAAGTGGCTTGTGTGTTCCAGTGCAGTGACAGCACAGCCCCCAGCAGCGACAACTCCTTCTGTACTGAACCCACCACCTGAAAAAGTGTGACACGGGCAGACACGAGGAGTCCGTGCAGCCTGATATGCACTCAGGGCTTGCTGGGCTGACAGCTCTGCCCAGAGTCCAGCAAGGACATGTGAGATTGTTCATAGCGTGACAAGGACCAGTTCTAGAGTCCAAACTAGCATGGAGCCAAAATCCTGAGATACTCCCCATCTTGAAAGTTTGCAGACTTCAAGAGCCGCTCAAAGAGTGGATGCTCGCAGGTAAAGTGTTGAGTTGGTTGCTATATTGGGGACCCCAAACCCAATCGCATCCTGCTCTCTTGACTTAGACTAAATTTTACTATTAATTTTAAATATTAAGTAAACTCCTTGGCTACTTCTTTAGTTATGTGTTTATTCCACTGAAGGTTTAACAGCTGAAGTCTTCTGGCTTTTGTCCTGTTCTGTACACTTAAGAGTCCTCTTATATCTGTTCTCTTCATTCTTTTCCTGAAAGGAGCATGCACACAGGAGCTCCCCCTCATCTCAGGGCATGTTAGAAAGACTGGTATCAGGACACATGTTGTCAGGAAACCACCTTCCTTGCTGGTTCCTGAAATTTCACTGCTGGCTGAGATTTTAGAGTGGTGCCTGTGCTTCCTCTCTTCCCTCTCAGCAGTTTTCCTTGCGAGGGAAAGTGTAATGAATTCATCTTTGCAGAACTCAGATTTATGACAAAGGAAGAAGAAAGAGCCATTTCCAGACAGCTAAACTTACTTACAACAGAAACCATAACAAAATGACGTTTGGCTTCTGAGTTCCGTGGCCAGGCTGGGGCACCAGCCTGGTATGCATTGTTTTAACTGAAAAATATTTTAGTTTAAGAATACACAAATTGTCCCACAATTAGTATGGCTTGTCTACAGAGCATCTGGCAGGCTGGAAAAGCAAGTTATAAACCTGGGAAAGGGGCCACTTAGCACTCTACCTTCTCAGTTGTGTTTACCTTCGTATCTGTTGCTTTGACTGGACTGTTACAGAGTGAATGAAACTGTGACAGTACAATAATATGCACTTTAAAAAAAGATTATAGAACATATTACAAAGTTATTTAAAAGCCATTATTATACTGTAATAAAGTTAAATGACATGTTTATGTAAGGCTTTAATTCCTGAAGAATTCCAAACTGTGGGACCAGATCTATCAGCAGGCTAATGTGACAAAATGATAACTTCAAGAGATGTGTGTGTGTGTTGATACCAGACAGGGCTCTGGAAGAATGTGCACGACTTTGTGAACCTGCCGGGGTCTAACACCCATCTGCCGAAAGCTCCCTGTGAACAAGGAGGCCTACAAGGATGCTAGAGAGGGACTTTTCATCAGGGACTGTAGTGATAGGACAAGGGCTAATGGGTTTGTCGTGGTTTGAGCCCAGCCGGTAACTCAGAACCGCACAGCCACTCACTCTCCCACTTTCTTCCCTCCCACTCCTGGAGGGATGGGGAGGAGAATTGAAAGAATGTAAATCCCATGGGTTGAGATAAGAACATTCTAGTAACTAAAGTATAATACAAAACTACTGCTACTACCACCAATAATAATAATGACAAGGGAAATAACAAGGGGAGAAAATATAAAACTAAAGGGAAGGAAAGAAAAAAACCAATAAACACAAGTGATGCACAATACAATTGCTCACCACCTGCTGACCGATACACAGCCTGACCCGAGCAGTGATCTGGGCCTTCTGGGTGACTCCCCCCATTTTATATGCTGAGCATGACATGCTGTGGTATGGAATACCCCTTTGGCTAGTTTGGGTCAGGTGTCCCGTCTCTGCTTCCTCCCAGCTTCCCATGCCCCTCCTCACTGGCAGAGCATGAGAGACTGAAAAGTCCTTGATCAGAGTAAGCATTACTTAGCAACAACTAAAACATTGGTGTGTTGTCAGCATTGTTCTCAGACTAAAGCCCAAACACAGCACTGCACCAGCTACTAAGAAGGAGAAAAATAACTGTTACAGCTGCACCCAGGCCAGGGTTCAAACTGAAACAGGGGACATAGACTGAGATTGGATATAAGGAAGAAGTTCTTTACTGCAACAGTGGTGAGGCACTGGAACAGGGTGCCCAAGGAAGTTGTGAATGGTCCATCCCTGGCGCTGTTCAAAGCCAGGTTGGATGGGGCCTTGAGCAACCTGATCTAATGGAAGGTGTCCCTGCCTATGGCAGGGGGTTAGAACTAGATGATCTTAAGGTCCTTTCCAACCCAAACCATTCTATGATTCCATGATTCTATAAACTGCTAACAGCCAGTTATACTTCTATTACCACAGTTTAACATGAAAGGATAGTTCTTCAGAAAACTTGCAGGGAAAGCAGTTCTCCTCTTGCTGTGTAACCGTGGGTTCAGAGTCTTGTGCAGTGACTCAGGACATATGGGGAAATTGTTTCTTTTCAGAAAAACAGTTTTAAAAAGTTTGCAAAGCTACATTAAGTTGACAGAAGGTTGAACAAAAGTGAATATATTTTAGAAAAATTAGAAAAGTGAAATGTTGTCTCTGTTGTGGTTTTTTTGGGTTTTGTTTGGGTTTGTTTTTTTTTTATTTTCAAAAAAACCCACACTCTGAAATGAATGATTTTTCCTGCTTCAAACAAAATATTCTTACCAAACCAAAAATATTTTTTAGTTTTGTTTTAGGGATGTTTCCATTTAATATGAAACACTTCTTTCAGGCTCCGGTTTTTGTGGTCGATCATCAAACCAGAACTTATCAGTTGTTTTATGTCCCTGTATCCAAAGGTGATGAGGCTATGCAAAGGCTCACATGGGTCAGTGTGACCTAGTGCTGGGGTGTTGTGGGTAACTGTGAGGTTCCTGCCTGTTCTCCAGCTGTACCCTTCTCTGGGCACTGTCACCTCTGGCTGGTGTTGCTGCTGCAGCAGACTGGGCTCCTTTTCCTTTAGCTGTTAATGGCCATGGTGAGGCTGTAGGTCCTTTCAATTACATTGCAGTGAACCCCTTAATCTAAGTAGCTCCCCCGTTCTCATCACATCAGGCTCATTACCTCATGTAGCATCTATATCCCAATCCTAATCTGGAGTTGAGAGTAAATAGGTTGTTGGGGGTGGGGTTGGGGGTGGTTCTACTTTTATTCTACTTGGGCTTGTATGTGTAAGGAAACAAAAAAAGAAGCGATGTTGGTGTCACTTTGTGAGTGTGCTTGCTTTCTTGCTTTCTTCAGTACTGACCCACTGTACAGGATATCAGAGCACCATGAAATGCATTATCCAGCAGTGGCTGGAAGCAGGCAGCCTTGGGCTCTGTGGGACTGGGGACGTGGGCTCTCCTGGCAGTGCCCACTGGCCATCCTCAGCTGAGCCACAGCGCTGGCTCTCACAGCCAGGGCTTGTGCAGGTACCCCACAGCTGACAGAGCATGGGAAGGAAAAGGTCAGCTAACTGATGGAAAATAGCAGTGCCAGAATCCTAACAAGATTATTTAACTTTTAAGGGGGGTGAGAAAACATTTTTCATGCATTTTTATTAATTTTTAATATTGTACAAAACCTAGCCGTGTAAAGCAATAACACGGGAAAAGATGCAATCATTGAAAAACAATTATAGATCAAATACCCAGTTCTGGAAATTGAATACATGCCCAGCCCACCCTCTCTAGCTCAGGCCTTGTTAGCTATGAACACTTAGGGATAAAAACCAGGATTTAAAAGTTAATAAATAGATGTCCTGCTGCAGTGCTGTACTGGTGGCTTTCCTCCCTAAGCTGCCGACAATGTCTCTTTTCCTTCGTCAGTCTGTCGGTCTGTTCTCTTTCTAAGCCCTCACAGAGTACTGTCAGGAAGCAGAGCAGGATGCAACCCAGAGGAGTCCCCCCAGTCAAGAGACAGACGTTGGTGGGAGGACTCCAGCAGGTAGGTGCTCCTCAGCCTTTACACACAGGATCCGTGTCCTTTTCACAGTTCCCCACAAAGCAATTTCAGCACTCGATAAAATGACTTTATTTGCTGTGTGGAGCGAGGCTGTGCACTGAAATTGATGGCGTTTCTATGTCTGTGTGTCAGTTACACAAGGACACAGGTCCAGCCATGTGTGTGCCTGCCTATGTAAGCAATGGAGTGTAAAAAAACACAAACCGCTCTAGGATTACTGGAGTATTATTGTCATTTTGCCAATTGCACAATACAGCTCATAATTTGTAATGAATTAGCATAAATAGGAATAAACCTACAATTAAGAAAATAAGTTAAATTGCATTTTGTGAAGCATTATTCTATCTTGTTGAGCAGTTTGCTTTCATTCTGCTAACCTGACAAATTCTGTAATTCGCAACATCCTCCACGTAATCAATGTGAATTACTGAGGTTTTACAATAGCCTGTACATACAGGTTGCAGTGGCATTGGATACTACAGACAGGCCAGGCTTAGGAGAGCTAAGTGTCCTTCAGAAGCCAATTTGAGTCTGTGTCAGATTCTACTGTCACCAGGAACATGGGAATCGCCACCCAAAAATGTTAGGAACGTCACCGGCTTAACAGACAGAATTTAGGCATCCCCAGCTCATACAAGGAGTGATGTTCAAGTGACAACTGAAGACAAGAAGGTGGAAAAGGACCCTATTTTCCTCACCCAGTGTGGCTGGGTCTGCAAGGGGATGGGAGGCTGAGTAGGTTGCTGGAGGAACCTCTCTCCCTGCCTCCAGGAGCTACTCTTTTGCATGGGGAGAAAACGGCTCCACTGGGAGCTGCCTGTGTATAGAGTGGCTGCTGAATAGCAGCATTCATTGAATACAGGCTATTAATGGAACCAACTATTTTTTCTCCATTTTCATCTCAGGTTTTCCAAATGCTGTTGCACACGGTCAGACAAATGCAATCTGGGCACAGCCCTGCTCTGAGAATATTTGGTTTAATTGTAGCTGACTGGAGCCAGGAAGCAGGGTGAGACAGCAGGTGCAGTGTTCAGTTGCATGCTTTGTCCTGTCTTGTAACCCTGAGACTCGTTTGAGGGATGGGGCAGGAGGGGATGTGCTTCCTGCTCTGTTCCTGCAGTGCCTGCACAGCACCTTGCACCAGCTTTGCAGTGAAAATCCAGAGCTGCGTCAAGGAGCTGATGCAGCTCTGGATTTTCAGCTTCTTGGAGATAGCAGATCTTTCTAAATTTGCCAGTTAGCCATGACAGATCTGGGAGTGTGGCACCAATCCCTTGCCTTGCTCATTCACACACACAGAGGCATCCTTGAGGCCTCTGTACCCTCCACGGGTATTTCTGACAGAAAAGGAGCATCCTCGAGCCCTCTCTTTTGAAACAAAAGCTTAATGAAAGGGTAGGCACGCTCCCATCACGGCAGTGGCTGGCTGTAACTCTTAGCAGGCTGTGACATTGCCCATCCTCCTGAATTAGTGTGAGGCACGAGGAATTTAGCATGGTGCTAATTGTGATCAGATGCAAAAAAACATCCTCAGTATGTGGGCATGTGGCAGGACAAAACAAGCACAGGCGCCTGTCAGCGCAGCGCCCCCCTGCGCTGCCCCGCACAATGCAGGGAGGGCTCTTCCCCACGTGCTTTGTTTCCGTGCTGGTGAGGTGGTCTCCAGTTTACTTTAGTGTAGGTGGTGTCAAATGCTCTTTATTTGCCATACAGTAATTCAGCTGCTGTAAAATCAAGGCAGCTGCTGAGGGAGAATGCTCCCTGTCAGTTGCAGCCAGGGAAAAGGGATTCCCATGTCAATCCAGAGCACCAGGAGAGGAGCAGGCGAGGCCAGGCAGAGGGACAAGCCTCCTTCCCACTAGAGCCCTTTTTCTGGAAAATGCTAATTTTGTGGCGGGGTCAAAGCTGTTTCTCTCCTCCTGACCCCCTCCTCAATGTCCTACTGGCTGCAGGAGGCGAGTGGGGGGCCACTTGCAGGGTATGGGAAGGTGCCACAGCCATTTGCCCCACAAGTTTGTCCATGAGCACGTCTCCCACAGAGTCTCAGTGATGGAGGAGTCACAGCCTCTGCCTCCTCTTGCCCTGCTCTGTAAAGCCAGGGGACATGGACCCTGCCCTCCAGGGTGGCACTGGGAGCAGGGCACCAAGCCGCACCAGCCTCTGTTCACGATGCCATTCACAGGTGTGCTCCTGGGCAGAGGGAGAGAAACTTGAGCAACCCTTCCCCCCAAGTCCAGCCCAGAATGATGAAAGGGGTTTCCTCCAGTTTGCAATCAGATTTGGAGGATGATCCCCTAAGGTGGGAGGTGTTTGCTCCCTATTCTCCCACAACCAGGGGGGATTTCTCCCATCCATGGCAGAGCTTTCTTCTTTCATCTTATCTGTGAGAGGATGGAGCTGTGTATTCCCCTGTAACTAACCTGGTAGCAGCAAAAGGACTGTTGTCTTGTCTCCAGTACTACTGCAGAGACTGAGGTAATCTATCCTCACAATGTCCAATATAATGCCAAAAAGTCCAAGTAACTAAGCCCATTATATGGCCAGCTTTAGCTTTCTGTTCCTCTGCTCTTCTAAGGATTTCTCAAGGATGGGGGATGCTATCCTATGGGGGGGTGGGAAGAAAAATAAATCAGACTTAAGACTTACCCTTTCCTCTCCCACTAGTCCAGATGGCACTGGTATCAAGTTGTTCCCCAAGCCAATCCATTTACTATAGTAAACAAACACCTGCCTTTAAGACAAGGCAGATTTAAAATGCCTGGTTAAAACCAGGATCCTCTTCAACCAGGGACACCCATTTTATCTCCCAGTGACTGAACTCCGTGCAGTTTTCAGGAACTCTTCTCAATTAGTTTTAAACTTGTTTTTCCTTAAAAACTCTGTGTTAACTTCATTATCTGTGTGTCACTTCACTATCTCCTCTTTACAGGTTATTTATGAGTATGCTGAAGCAGTGCAGAATTTCTGCTCCCCTCCCATGCTAACATTGTGTTTGTACCCTTTTTTCCCTATCATTTTATTGGGAGTTTGCCAGAAGATTAATCCTCCTTACTCCATGACAGTTTAGTTTCCTTAAGAGCCTTTAGTGAGGCATGTTCTAGAAAAGCTTTTAGAAAATCTGATTCCACTACATCAGCCCAAATCTCCCATGTTAGCAGGGCTGTTTCCTCCATCAGATGACTTGGATCTATACATATAAACTCTTCTCTTGGCTTTGAGGCTCCCCAAGACGTCAGGTTTACTCATCTCTGCCAATTCAGATTGGTCCCACAGTTTTCTACCATTTTGCCTGTTCTGGAAATCTGATTTTCTGGTCTGTAACTCCCATGATCACTCTTAAAGCTTGTTGTAAAAATTTGTTACCTTCCAAATCTCTGACACAAAGGAAGAAAGTTAGTTCAACTGTTTCAGATTTGAGCTCTTCTAAAACTCTTGAGGGAGTACTGTCTGCCTCTGGTGATTTGTTGCTCTGGTCTATGAACCCTTCTGATCTCCTCCATAGTGAACAGCAGTGCAGAGAATGAATTTAATTTTGCTGCTGTGTCCTTATCTTTCTTAATTCCTCCCTTTTACGCCTCGATCATCCATCAGCTGCACTAGATGACTGACAGGCTTCCTGCTTTTGTGTTTGGGATGTTTTTATTAGCTCTCATAACTCTAACAATTGTTCTTTGGGACCTGTTTTGGCTTGCCTTATCATGGGTTTGCATTGAGCTTGCTAGATTTATGTCATTTTCTGTTTTCATTGTTTGGAAACAACTTCAATTTTCCTGAAAGTATATTTTTTATTTTGGATAGCTTCCTTTTTCTGTTGTTTGTGTTTAAACCAGGATTTGGATCTGTGCTGGTTTAGCCTTTCACCTGTTGTGTCTCACAGACATTGGTGTCCGTAGTCATGTTGTTGTGTACCACTCACTTTCAGGCTAAAGCTGCTAAGTCAGGGTGGGAAGGAGGCATCGATATTTGCAAACTGTCAGGTTGCAGTATCAGCTGCAGAACTGTCATGGTTTAAGCCCAGCCAGTAACTCAAAACCACACAGCCGCTCGCTCACTCCCCCCCATAACAATAACTATCAGCTGGCAGGATTTCTCTCTCAAGCCACACTAGAGTTCTGCATGCTTTTTCTGCCTGACAGATGCCGTCCAAGACCAAGGCTGATATTCAAGTGGTCAAACAAGACTCTTACCAAAAATGATAATAGTAAAATGCATTCAAGTGTAGAAGAAGGTAGACAGAGGAGTAACAAATTGGAGTCAAACAGTATTTCACTAGGCTTCTGTAATTCCTATTCATAAATTCCTGACAGCTGCAGAGGTGTGACTGCAACAGGAACCACCATCAGAAGGGATGAGTTCCCGTCCCAGAGACCTCCTGACACTGGGAGCATCTCACCTCCTGTTCAGTCATCCATCTGGATGCCAAACTGTGCACTGAAAGTGATACTTTTCTTTGGGAAGCAGAAGGCTTCTCATGAATCCCACTGTTTCTCCTAACTCTCCGTTGTGTTTGTTTTCTTTCCTTATGCATCTGCTCCCCTGCCTGTTACGTGAGAAACAGTATTGAGCTGTGGTGGTTAAACCAGAAAAATAAGACCACAGAAATTATATCATTGCCAATGGATGAGTCAGAGTCCATGATACAGTTAAACTCATAGGGTTTCGATTGGCAAAGCCACCTAAATACAGCTGATATGGTCTTTTCTGTATTAAGCAAGGAAGCTGGAAAGTGCAACTGTTTTGTAGAACACAAAATGTACCTCTCATATAAAGATGCTACAGGTAAGCTTTCAATTGCAGGAGAGGTAGAATGATTGGGAATGTTGACTGAGTTGGAGCTGAACGCAGATAAATTTCCCAACACTAGAGAGACGTTGACCTGCTTGAGTGAGTCCAGAGGAGGCCACAAAGATGGTCTGAGGGCTGGAGCACCTCTGCTATGGAGACAGGCTGAGAGAGCTGGGCTTGTTCAGCCTAGAGAAGAGAAGGCTCCGGGGAGACCTTAAAGCAGCTTCCAGTGCCTAAAGGGTCTGACAAGAAAGCTGGAGAGGAGCTTTTGACAAGGGCCTGTAGGGACAGGACAAGGGGGGATGGCTTTAAACTGACAGAGGGGAGATTGAGATGAGATCTTAGGAAGAAGTTCTTCCCTGTGAGGGTGGTGAGGTGCTGGCACAGGTTGCCCAGAAAAGCTGTGGCTGCCCCATCCCTGGCAGTGTTCAAGGTTGGATGGGGCTTGGAGCAACCTGGTCTAGTGGAAGGTGTCCCTGCCTGTGGCAGGAGGTTGGAACTGGATGATCTCTAAAGTCCCTTCCAACCCAAACCAGTCTGTAATTCTATGATATTAACAACTTCATGCTGTAAACCAATCTTCAGGTTCTTTTGCTGCATTATTCCAAATTCTTCAGGATTCTTCATATACTTCATGTTCTGTCATTTGCAGGCATTGATCTGGAGAGTTTGTACCAACTTTTTCTAGTCTGAATAAGAACCGTCTCCCCTACTCCACTCACTGGCACTGAATCTTGCAACATCATCTCCACATTTCCATACTGAGGTAGGGAGAGCTAATTTTCTTAAGCCTTGTAGGAAGTTTTGGGGTTTTTTTTTGGTTGGTTGGTTTGGGGTTTTTTTGTGTTGGTAGCTCTCCTGGGATGTGTAATATAAATAACATGGATTAAGAGAGATGTGATTACATGTAACACAACCATGCTATTCTCAGGCAGAGAGAAGAGAGTCCTTAGTGTCATTTATTCTCTGCCATTCTGGTGAGCAGCAGTGTTTGCTTGCTCTTTCTTCTAATTCCTGTATGGCTTTTTTATAAATGCCCTTTGCATGAAGTATTTCTTAGCACCTGACTTGCTGGTCAGCAACGTTGGCTTATCTTGTTTTCAGTGCAGTAAGGTGAATGAAAAGGTGTTTTTTGAACAAGACCATCCATGGATTCCTTTTTATTTTTCCTAGATGTCTTCAAGCTGATACCTTGTCAGGCTATAGTTCTGTGTGGGCTGGTGAGGAACTACCAGGGCTCTATTATTTATTTGTGTTGGCCCTAACTGTTAGTATCTGTCGTTAAAGAACGGGCTAAATGATTAGTGCCTTTGGCTCCATCTTCTTAGCAGGAAAGCTGTCCCTTGAATTTCTGTCGTAGTCAAATAGGTGTAAGGAAAGATGAGAAAATAAGGAGACTCCTGACCTGTTGCATTTTGCATGTGAATTGTTGAAAGTAAATCATATTCAGATGGTCTGTTTCAATTCTTAAATATTCAGTTTCCCAAAACTATAGTAAATGATGTGCTGGCACAAAAAACATCTTCCTGAACATGGGAAAAAATATCCCTTCTCTTCCTATTAGTGTCTCCACCAGTAGATTTTGCACTGAAAAAGTACCTATTGTCCAAATGTAGTATTTTCATTCAGAACTATTTTCTATTTAACTAGATTTAATTGAGTCACTGTGAAGTACCTAGTTTTAATATATCTGTATATCTTGGGTCATTATAAAGTCATTCATAATATCTGGGATACTCCATAATATCAAACTAACCTTGTGTAATATTGATAGCAATAAAAAGATTAATGGTAGGCTTGAAAAAATATTTATCACTATCCTTTCTAGATGAAAAATTGAGAAGTGTAAGTTTGGCATTGGATTTTTTCCTGTGTTTACTTTTTGGGTTTGTTTAATGCTTTAAGGAAGCTTTCTCTCTTGCTTTCTCCATGTTTTTATCTGAAGTATTTTGTTTACAACATAAGCACACACTTCAATTTCTTAAGAATCATCAGGCTTATAAATTAAATTGAAACCTTGGGAAATTCTGTGGTGGGCAAAGACAGACATTCATTCTCTTTGTACTCTTAATAGCTTAGAGGATCCTAAGTAAAGCATCTACTTTTTCCCATTTAGTAAGAAAACTTTTCAAGCCTTTGAACCTTTTGGGGGTGTGTGCATGATGGTCTTCAGATGTTGTAAACTGAATCCAAAGATTTAGGTGAGGAATATTAACACTGAAACCCCCACCCCTCCCCAAGGTCAATATTCTTGACTTTGATCTGAGAATGAGAGGGAAAAAGATAGGTGGAACACAGAAAGAACAGAAAAGCAAGCAGAAGGTAAGAGGAAGATAAAGGAGGCTGAAATGGATAAATTTCGAAACATTTTGGAGAGATAACACATGTGGTTGGTTGTGACATTTTCATGCAGTTATGTCTTGACTGATTTTGTTGTATTGTAAATTGTAAGTATTCTTTAAAAACACCCAGCATCTACAAGTGGAATCTGTTTGGGGACCAATCTGTTTACTGGTTTAATGAATGACTGGCAGTCATTATGCAATATGCCAAGGGAATCCCTCAACCTCTCAACTTCATCAGACTGGCCATAGAGTGGGAAGAGGGACTACAAGAAAGTGAAACAAACCCAAACCAAACCTGATATATGGGTGAAACACAATAAGGATGGCTAGTGAATGTGTCTGGTAATTTTGTGGGTGATTGGCTTGAGTATCTTAGTGAATTTAAACTGTGCATTTAATTCTGTTGAAGAGACAAGTACACATGGCGAAAAGCAAGTGTATGGGATTAGTAGAGAAATACTTCACGCCAGTGGAAATAAGATAGAATCTTGTTTAGTTTGTAGTACATTGGTACTCACAAGCAGCACTAAGCAAGCAGGTTTTTACTGGTAAGCACAATATATTGTATTTAATTTATTGGTAGGACAAATGTGTATAAATTACGTAGTGGCCAGAATCCAGGGTACATCTGTTTTCACTGTATCCACTGGTTTGTAGCTTTCTCTTAATTGTTAGAAACTTTCATTTTCAACCTGTGACCCTCCTCCCGAGATGAGTTTTCAATTTAAGCAAAACTGTGCTGTATTTCAGGATAACAACATAGTGGTACAAATTTCTGTCACTAAGAAATATTTGAGGTACATAAGCACTGAACAGTTAGTCAACAGTTTGGCAAGGAGAAAGCCATAAGAGGAAAATAGTACTTCTAAATGCTCATGTGAAAACTGGCATTTCTTTAGCAGAATTGTAACTTTTAGAAGTTGTAAAGCTGGCATAAGCAGGTATAATTTTATTTTACCAAAGATACTGTGAGGCTCATTTGCCTCCAAGAGACCCAAATCCTTAACCAGCTGCAGGAAAGAAAATCAACAATTTTAGGTCTGTGAAGACCAAGCAGTGTCAGTAGAATACAGCTCCATTACCTTCCTTTGTAAAAAGGAACTTTCTTCTCCACACTAGTCTTGGTTTTCCCTTTGGATCCAGAACAGACTTTGGTTATTAAACTGAAGGCTTTGATTTCAACTTAGTGTGGTGAGGAAAATGGCATTGTTCATACTGCTGCTATAGTCATCATAGATTTTATTATAGGATATTATTATAATTACTTGTATATTGGCTAATTGCTCTTCATTAAGTGCAAAGAAAGTGGAGAAAGTAGGACCACTGCTATATTCCAGAGTGCGAGGGGGCATTTGTTAATAACACCCAGAACTCTCATTTTCCGAAGCTGGCAAGTCCCATCCTTTCATATTACTGGAATTTCTTTTTACCACTTTCTGCTGGAACAATGAGTAACAGAGTCTGACTTCTAAGGTTCTGGGTCAGAGGAAAAGCTTGATAGGAATATTCCCGGACACTACCCCAGCCCACTGAAGTTCCTGTCAGATCCTGCACTCTAAATCCTCTCAATTGCTGCCATGGCCTCTGCCCTGCTGCACTTAAAGCACTTGTGGATGCACCCTGGGAAAATCACAGGGCTCACAGCATCCCTGGTCCAGTGGGATGCCGGGGTGCTTGGGAGCCAGATTCGCCTCTGATGGGCTGGTTTGCTTTGTGGCCATTGTAACTGCTACATCCAGGGAAATTCATGCTTCCATATCAGAGGGCAAGTGACATTTGTGCTGCAGCTTTCTCCTTGAGGGAGCCAGGTTTGTTTTGCAATCAGGTGGTGGAGCACATGCTCTGAATGGCAGTTTTTACTGACAGCAAGGAAAAGGCTGGAAAATCCTTGTTTGTGTCTGGGGTTGGCAGGTTGCCTAAAGTTTGTTCTGTTCATTGAGCAAGTAAGAACCATCCTTAATTACTGATGAACATCCCAAATAAGAGATTTTTCCCCCCAGAGCCATAGCCTTTCTATTTGCTAATATTTTTCTAGGTTTGTTCTTCAGTTTCAGTATGTATCGATCTTCTAGCATAAGAATATAATATATTTTTAGCAACTTTCCTGTTTTATTTCAGTACTGAAAAAGAGTGAGAATGTATTTGTAGCTCGTCACCTGGGTAATATGCACATGATAGTTCTCGTGTGATTTCCCAAAATACTTTTTTTCTTTTTGACTAGCACAAGGCTCTCTCAGAAGCTACTGTGGAAATATGGGTTTATGGGTTTAGTTCAGTGGACTTAAGGCACTTGTGGTGGATGCACCCAGGGAAAATCACAGGGCTCACAGCATCCCCAGTCTGGCAGGATGCTGGGGTGCTTGGGAGCCGGATTCGCCTCTTTGGTCCCAGATGTGGGACCAAAACTCTCTGGTCCCACATCATAAATAGTCCAGCCATGGTCAATAGGAATCCCTTGCAAGCAGCAAACATTTCACCACTATTTACAGTGTTTCAAATTAAAAGTTTAATGATAAGAACTGGTTGTAGTCTAGGATAAATTTTTGAGAGTTTTCATGGTTTCATTTTGTTTATCTAATTGCGAAGGTAGACTAAACTATACTAAGATTATCCAGAATGTCCTCACCATGTATAAATTAGAGAGGTTTCCTTAAACATCAGCTGATTCACTGTTGTTTTCCTTTCTGGAAGATGTGGACATATGGCAGGTGTCGAAATGCATAAGAGATTTTCTTCCAATTTCTTCAACAGATAAAATCTTTAAGTTGTCTATCTTTAAAACATTTAAGCTATAGGTGTAAAATCAGATGGTGTAAATCAGCTGGAATTAGTGGAGATACCTCACTAGACAAAGACAAAGCCTAAGAGCCTTTGCCCCTCTCACCTAGCCTGCGTATGAGCAGAGGACAAAATAACAAAGGGGGCTGAAACACATTCCCCTTCTTCCCTGCTAACATTCCTGCTTCCCGAAAGTATAAATTACACAGACCCTCAGAGCTCAGAAAACTCCTGTGATAGTGACACATTTTCAGGGAGGCTGCATTCAGGCTCTGGCACTTTGACGGGAGCAGCAGGGAGAGCATCCCTGGGCTGCACAGACCTGCACTCTCCAGCCACACAGGGAGCTCTGGGGCTGAGCACATACTCCTCCTCTCCACATTCATATTTGCTGAAAAATCCTGCTAATAAATATGTAAGCTATGGCTCTGTGATATTTAAAATCTCCACTCACCATTTAAAAATAAAAATCATACATTATTTCTATTTTTCCCTTATTTGCTAGATCCTGATAAAAAGGCTATGCTTAGATTAAATCTTTTTATTCTCCACAACCATATGACAATTTAGGGGACATGAACATTTGCAAAATAATTTGTTTAAGAAATAGCACAGGAGATGAAGACATCTGGACAGGCTGCTGCCCCAGGTCTAGAATCCCTGCTGCAGGCTGGATGTTACCTGCAGCACCTGCTGACCACTGTTGCTGTTTCAGCAGGAGGAATGATATGAAAGAACTCCAATGATTTTAAACATTTATGTTTACAGGCACTGAAACTTTTTCCTAATTAAAGTCTGTCTCATAGTAGCAGTAATTATGATATTAACAGCAGCCAGAGCAGGAACAATGAAGACTTCTTTTGGCTGGTTGCTGGCATTTCTTTGAGGCTCTGTAAAGACAACGCTACAACATCCTTATGAGACCACCGGCTTTGTAGCAACTGTCTCCTCGGAGCCTTGGCACAGGGAAGAACATGCATGTGTCCAGGCATTTTCCAGGCTGCGGGATTTTCTTCTCTTCTGGTCCCAGCGCTGTGAGACCCCTCCTTTCAGCTGTTTAAATAGATCAATTGTTTTCATTATAGGTTTTTGCATCTCTGCCTTTCATTCTTGTTAATGAATTTCTAGGGTCTGATTGGAAAACAAAAGCTAAATACAAACATAAAAAGTGATCTGACAAAGGACACGGTTAAGTGTCTGGCTGTTCTGCCGACAGACAGGGTACGCCACAAAGTGACCACACACCAGCTGTATAATATGCAGAGTTTATTAAACAAGCACACTAAAGCCAGTAAGCACACTAAAGCAAGCACACTAATGTGAATGAGGTAAATATCTCTCTATATATAGAGAGAATAAGTACAATAAAGCAAATCAGAGATATAAGTACCAAAGTTAGCAATGCATTAAATCATTACTGTATAGAGAACAGAGATTAAGAAGAAATACATCACCAATTACCATTGAATCATCATCCAGGCCCACACTTCCAGCTGGGAAGCCCCATTGCAGCCGATGCCAGGAGTCTCAGGTAATTGGGAAAATTCCTACGCGGTGTGTCCACCCATAGGTGAGGCTTCTCTCATGGCCACAAGAGGGTCCTGCTTTTATACCCTTATCAAAACAACTGGCTTTATGCCAGATCTCTAATTGTTTTCTTATGGGACTGTGCAGTTTCTCATGATCTCACTGTTGTCCACTCTGAGAGTGTTGGCCAGGCGCCCCAGTGCGGCCAAGTATGAAGGTCATAGAACAGCTGCACACCTATGTTTTCCTGTCTCTTTCCGACAAACAGTCACAATGAAAATAAACATATATACTCTACTGAATACACTGTGGCAAACAACATCCTTTGTTATGTCTCTCAGTCACAAGAGGGAATCAACTCTCAGCTAGGTTCCCATCCATTACACTGGCAGGCTCTGCCGCCCCAGCTGTAGCGAGGAGATGGCCATTGCTGGGGGTTGACACCGCTTGGTTAGTATGCTAATCTAGCCCTCTGCATTTAACATGCAGCTCAGGTCTGAGCAGGCTTGGCGGAGCCCAGCGCAAAGGAAGGGGTGTCTGCCTGGCAGCATGGACTGTGCTGCACCCACAGCAAAGCACCCCAACATCGTGCCTGCTCCTGCCATGTGCTCACACTCTCTCTCCCACCCTCCCTGGTGCATGCACACATACATACCATCCAAAAAGCTTTCTGCAAATGCTGAAAACCATGAAATGTGGAAAAGCCATGTATGATTGGCTCATTTCTCTGCCTCCGCATCCCCAAAGATTCCCACTTTAATAGACCATGTGTTTCTGCTGCTGGAGAAGCCCAGAGTGTAACATGCCAAAATTCAGCAACAATGAAGTAAGACAGAGTTTAACATCTAAACCAAAGAGATGGCATTTTTGTAGCTTACTTACAACATAGCAGTCACAAGATGGTTTAAATTTCCCTCTATCCTCTCTCCCCACCCAACCTCAGCCCAAGAGAAAGCCAACATTTCTTAAAATCCATTCATTCAGGACAGCAGTCAGATGCCCAGATGGGAAGGAAAGATTGCTCCTGGTATTCCCAATGACTGTCACCTTCCCTGTGTGCTTGGAGGCAGTGAGCTGCAACCCCCTGCCCAGAGTAAGGGGTTCTGATTTCCAGAATTAAGGAATTCATTCCAGAGCCAGTTCCCATGGTCAGGTCCATCAGGTCCTGCAGACACAGAAGAACTTAATTCCTCAAGCTCCCTTTTCTTTGTTTTCATAATGTCACAGCAGTTCTGGAGAGGCGCATGGAGAATCCTCAGCATCTGCTTGCATTCCAAGGATTTCAGAAGTTGCATTTTCAGAGAGCAGGTCAGATGTGGGCAAAACCGAGTCTCCATCTGACACGTAAGCAGACAAAGCTGTTTAACCTCTGAATTATAGCACAGCTCCATAGTTCTCTCTTCTGTTGTTTCATGCTCCAAGCAAACTGCTCCTTGCAGTTCTCCCTGTGGTGCCAAGCACGTATTCCAGCTGCAGCTCGGCAGCGTGGGGAAATTACTTCCAACTCCCCAGCAGAACAGTCAGTGCTTTCTCCAGAGCTGCAGGCTTGATTGTCCTTGATTATTTTATTTCTTTGGCTCTGATCCAAGATGTTCTCTGTCATCATTTCAGTATCTTTTCTTATAATCCCTTTTCTAAACATCATCAACAATTAACTGATTCTCTCATATCTACAAACACATGCACACGCACGCAGGCGCGCATGCACACACACTCCGCTGAGCCTCATCAATGTCTTTTTTGCCTTTAAGTATAAGAAATTACAGCTTCTCATTAGCTGAAGAGCATGTTTTGAAAGGCTTTGTGTTTAATCACTTTGCAAGTGATGCTGATGCTTTTAATTATTCTCCTTTTGCATATCAGAAGCGAGCAGCAAGCTGCTCCAGCCAGCCCAGGTGACGCATATTCCCAGGAAGGCAGGAGGAAGGGATCGCATTTTACCTCACTGCTGCTGCTGCTTTATTCCTTTTCTGTCAGCCAGCCAAGGAATCCCCCCAAAGCTCTTACATAGCAGATACCAAAACCGTGAGTCACTTTTCGCTCCCAGAGCAATAAGTCCACCTCATCTGTGTGCTGAACAGCAAGCGCAAGGCTGGGAATCTCTCTGGGCTCTTGGTGTGCCCCAGCACCAGTTCTCTAGTGGTGACTTTGTTTTTCCTGCTCTTGCTTTCTTTCCTCAGCTCCCTCGTCTCTTCATTCCTTTTTATGTCGTTCCCATTTTCTTCCTTCCTTCCTCTCCATCTGTCTCCGCAGCTGGCAGTGGCAAACCCAGCAAGATCTGGGTCTCTCTCACCTTCCGTGGATTTTTTTTTTTTCCCCATTTTTTTCCTCCCCTGTATCTGCAGCAGCCTTTGGCTGTTCACTCTGCCAGGTTGGATCACCAAAGACACACGACTCGCTCACAGTGAATAATCAATACAGATATTGATCCACGGAAAATGTTTGTAAATTCCTGAAAGGGGAATCAGGAACAGCAGGGACAGGGAGGCTTGTGGGGGACGACAGGGTGCTTTGGGCAGAGGCTGCAGGCAGCACCTGGCCAGAGCTCGCGTCCTGCTGCCTCCGAGGTGACAGGTGCTGGAATGCATGCGTGGGCGGCAGCGGGTGTGTGCAGCGGCTTCTACTTTAATTTCTCTACAACTGCTTCCCCTGAGGAATTGGAGGCAAGCAGACGGGAGGCCCCATCGGTGCCATGCCTTGGCTGTAGGCCAGCTCTGTTTTGTTTCCATCATCACACGCCACTTTTAAATTTGCATAAAGATAAGGGTTATTTTCCCTTGCACCTCCAAAATGATTTAAGAAAGTGGAAAAGTGTTTCTGTAAGGAGGGATTGCTGGTGCTAGCCATAGTTTTCAGGATTTACATTCAAATCCATGTATTTTCAAGAAAGGGAGGCAGACAGGAAAATAAAGGGCAATAAGAAGGACTTGGAGAAGATAGAAAAGCTGTTTGAATGTGGAAGAGCCTTGGATTGCAAAAAAACCCTGTTCTCCAGCGGGGACCTGCCCATGCCCAGTTTGTGCACATGTGGGTGCAGTCAGGTCAGACCTCTCCAGCCAGGGCTTTTCCCACCTCCCTGTGAGCAGGTCTACCCCACCCAGGAGGTGGGGGTGATCATGGCACTTGAAGCTGCTGCCAAGGTTGGAGTCGGAGCCATCTCAATAGCATCCTGACCCCAATCTCGGGAGCCATCCCCTGCCTGCCTGCCTGCTGTCTGATGGCCCATGCGGTGTGTGAAGCATGTAGCACGTAGCACGTAATGCTCACCCACTTTGCTCCTGGTGTAGTCAACCCTACTCCTACTGCAGGAGGGTGCTTGTGTTTTTTCCACCTTCATCCCTCTGGTTTTCTGTCTTTCTGGGGAAAGGCAGGTACTGAAGGTATCGAGAGACATGGTATTGGGATCATTGAGTATTCAGCCCCCTTTCTAGTGCTTGAGGTCATCAGTGTTGACCCTAAGGACTGCCGTAGGGCCATGGAGGTGTCTGCTACCCCAGCCATGCCAGGCAGCCATTGCAGTACTGGCACCATACCCTCGCCCAGGGCTGCTGGTGGTGCTGCCTGCCAGAGCAGCCGATCGGAATGTTCACTGCTTCCCTGACAGCTTCCAGACTGATACAGCCTGCCAGGGCCATGCAGGCTTTCGCCAGCCTCCCACCGCTCACGGGCCCACCCGTGCACATCCCGTCTGTGCACTGCTGCGCGTGTTTGCCTGTAGTCGGCGGTAGAGAAACCTTCCTATGCTGACCGCAGTTCCCCCTTCCTCTGCCTGCACAGCCACCCCGTGCTGCGGCAGCTGCGGGCACCCTGTGATAGCCATCTCAGGCGAGGCTCTGCGCAGGGATGCAATTCCCGTGCCTCCTTCTCGAGCGCAGCTGTCGGCTTTATCAGCCCGCGCCAGCAGTGGGGAGGCTGAGCGCGTTCATTCTCTC
The DNA here is from genome assembly GCF_004027225.2 of Strigops habroptila. NCBI lineage: Eukaryota > Metazoa > Chordata > Aves > Psittaciformes > Psittacidae > Strigops > Strigops habroptila. Next base: position 22,093,662 of record NC_044301.2, read on the forward strand.
TCCAGCTTCTGATTAGCTCCTGCAATCCAATTAGCAGAAGTAATAATTATCACAAGGGGCTGAGGTGCCCCTGCTCATCACGGTGGCTCAGAGTCAGTCATAAATTCTACCGACACTACATCTTTCCTGTGACATGCATGAATTACAGCTTTGGGCCTCCAAGAGCAGGTTTGCAAACGAAGGTGCTCGTGAAATAATTTAGAGAAGGCAAAGCAGAAGGAGATTCCCATCCATGAAGGATGAGGGGGGACGCACTGGGTGGCACAGGGCTGGGGCACCTGAGGCAGCGCAGCAAGGGGCTGGGGAGGCAGGTGGGCTGACCTTTATTAACAGAGGGAGGCAAACGGAGGTTGGCCAGGGGACATTATGAATCCTGCACCCATGGCCATAATGAGAAATTCTTCATAACCTTTCTTTGTATGCTCTGCTGCAGTGCAGATGCTGAATGTGAAGCTAGAAGAGCCTTAATAAAATCACGTTTCCACCTGAGATGTTGCAGGCGCTAGCCAGCGGCATAGCTTCGAGAGGCGAGCAAGGCGCTGGAAGATTTGGAGTCGCAGAGATCAGTGTTTTTTCTCAGGGACACGGCCATCTCCTCTCTGCTGTTCCCAGAAGCTCCTCCACATACAGTCCCTCATTTTCTGTTACTTTTGCTCCAGAAATAGTCATTTTCTGGTGCTCTGGTATCAACTTTGCTCTCCTGGGGAAGTGTTCTCAGTATTGGTCCCCTCAGGCTGTAGCATCAGCCCCACTGGAGGTGGTGTTTTTGCAGTGGTGCAAGAGCAGGTTGGAAAATGGCTGTGGGAGAACATCCAAGGAAAGTGGCGGGATGAGGGACGTTTTGTGTCCTTGTACCCCCGTGTACAATTATCTGGTTCTGTAGTTCTGTACTTCCACTTCACATGCTGGAGTCCATCCATTTGTGTCCTGGGTTCAGCTACAGCAGTCATTTTTTCTCCTTCTTAGTAGCTGGTGCAGTGCTGCGTTTTTGACTTTCAGTCTGGGAACAACACTGATAACACTGATGTTTTTAGTTGTTGCTAAGTAATGTTTACTCTGACCAAGGACTTTCTCATTCTCATGCTCTGCCAGGGAGGAGAGGAAGGCGGGAGGAAGCAGAGACAGGACACCTGACCCAAACTAGCCAAAGGGGTATTCCATACCACAGCACATCATGCCCAGTATATAAACTGGGGGGAGTTACCCGGAAGGCCCAGATCGCTGCTCAGGTCGGGCTGGGTATCGGTTGGTGGGTGGTGAGCAATTGTATCCTCTCCCCTTGTTATTTCCCTTATCAGTATTATCATTGGTGGTAGCAGTAGTGGTTTTGTATTATACCTTAGTTACTGGACTGCTCTTATCTCAACCCGTGGGAGTTAGTTACATTCTTTCGATTCTCCTCCCCATCCTTCTGGGAGCGGGGGGAGGAAGAATGGGGGGGAGTGAGCGAGCGGCTGCATTGTTCCGAGTTACTGGCTGGGCTTAAACCACGACAATTTGTTTCACCAGCACCTGGCTGTGCATTTGTATTTCAACTACTCACCCAACTATCTGAGCACTTACCCATCGTTTGGTCTGCTCAGTTGATTTGGGTGCACAGCTGAACACCACACAATTATTTGATCTATTGTTGTTTTCCCAATCATGCGCCAATTTAATGATTCATCTAAGTTATCTATCCATCAATCAGTTTTCAATTTACGTATCAGTCAGTGGTTTTGTTGTTAAGTTTCCATGCATTTGTACTCTTGCTTGTTATTGAAACATAATTACTTGAGAAGTCCACAAAACTACCTTTTAAATGCATGGGTAGGTAGGAATTTTAAAGACATGAGGATGCATATTAAATTTAGTAGCATGTCAGCTCCATTTGATCTATTTACTCTAGTCTGCTGACAGATCTGTGTAAACAAATGTGGTTCCTGCTGATAAAAGGGGTTTGGTTTGGGGTTTTGTTTGTTTGTTTGTAACTAGGTGAAGGTGGCTGTAGCCAAAATACAGCTCTGTGTGAAACAGTTGTTCTTCCATTGAAGGGAAATATTGTCTCATCTTTCAAAACAAAACTTCTTTTTACTTTTTCATAATAACAAATCTTGCGTTTACTGACCAGTACCTTTATTGTTTGTGGTCAGACAAAAGAACTTGTTCCCTAGCTGGTATCTCCATGAGCTGATGACTGTAACCTGTAGCTAGACAAGTTCAGACTGTAGAGAAGTTGTGTGTTGGGAAGAGAGGGGGTAATTATCCAACCTGCCAACCCATCTCACAGATTCCCATTCAGCTGAAGCCTTTGCAGTAATATTTTCTTTATATATATATAGTGTATATATAGTCTACATATATATTCTATTTATTATACATATATGTCATGTTTTCTTTATATATATATTTATATTTAGAAAGCTGTAACAGCAGCTTCATGTCTAAATTTGGGGATGAAATCCTTAGCCTGTGAGATCCCAGCATTCACTCTGACCTTAAAATCAGCAGGTCCGTAGATCCCAAGCAAAGCTGGATTTGGTCCTAGTTCAGAATTCCTTGGCTTTTGTCATTTTTGTATCACACACCCAATGTGCCATCACTTTGGCGGGATTGCTGTTGCTCCATGTTTATTTTCCTAAGCACGATCAATACTTTTCATTCATTTCTGTGTGATTTGACTTCTAATATGACTTTCTTCTACATGTTGGTTGACCATAAAATTACACTGGTGCGATTGCCTTTTAACAAAATTCTGACATGTTCTTCCTTCCTGGTCAGAGTAAAATGACAAAATTATCTTCTTCCAGCCTAAAATGCTCATAGTTATTTCCTTGATTAAAACTGGCTGATAAAATGTTTTGGCATATCTTCTTTCTTCTTAACCCCACAAAAATGTCATTTAAAGCACATCTATGCAAACACTTTTTGCATTTTTTTCCCAGATCTACTTGAAGCAAATCAAGTGTTTTGTTTCTTTCTGTTATCTATTTTAAGATTTTTGTTTCGAGTTTATTTTTTTGTTCCAAGTTTTCATATAGTTTGTCATATTGCCTTATATGTTCTTTGACTAAATGAGCAATTTGACTGCGTGCATTGAAAACAGCAAAGTGCATTGCAGCACTTCTTAACAAAAAGCACTTTGATGCTTTTTTAATGGAAAGAGAAGGTTTAAAAACAATATATGAGTGATATCAAAGTAGAATTTGTGGAAATTCTGCTTAAAAAAATAAATAGTTTTGGCCCAATTTGAGATCAAAGAAGATTGTGAGTGTTCTGTGAAATGAGAGTTCTCTGTTTGGACTGGTTTCACCTCTGCGGCTGCCATGTGGGCAGCCCATCCCCCACCATGGACACAGGCTTCTGTGCAGCCCCAGCATCAGAACCTAAAATCAGCCCCCTTGGATCAGATGGCAGTTTTTACCAAATCATTTTTTTATTTTTCAAAAGACAAACTTGGCTAATTTCTATCCTGTTTAATGTCATTCCTGTATCAGTCTCCTACTGCTGTTTCCTGAATTTCAGTCCAGAAAAGTGCTCTACAGCCTTGGAGCTGTCGGCACCCATCTGGTGTGAAGATGTGAAATCCATATCATTCCCTTGAGCTCCTCAGTTTGTTTCCAGCGCCTGAGGGAGGTGGTTCTTGACCTACATCTCAATTTGCCATCACATTGTTTAGTCAGTACAGAAGGTACTTTCTTGATGGGTGACTTTATTCTTTTATGAAATGTCCTGCATGAATTGTTCCTGAAAAAATACAGTTTAGAGGGAATATTGTAAAAAATTCTGTCTCTCTATGCTTTATTATCCCCTCTTTTTTTTTTTTTTTTGTCATTTAACTCCAATTATGGGATACTAAGTGCTTTTGGAAATTTCATTGTTAATATCTTCTTACAGTGCTATTAATGTAAATCAACATTAATAGTGTCACAACAAGTATAAAATCAATCAAAAATTCAGTACTCACGAATCATTCTGTAATTTCAGCATAAAATATTAATAGAAATAAAATCCAATACCATAAAATATCAGCAAATTCAACTTTAAATACATGTGATGAATGCCTTTACCATTCTGCAGCATCCCATGGACTTCTGCAATGTGAAACCTTTCATTGGCAAAGGTCTAACACACATTACTCCCTCCATTGTCGCCTTCCCAGCACAAGGTGTACAGGGGATCTTACTCTTCTAGAAATTAAAAATCCATCCCCACTTAACATGTGGCATCTACATTCAAGTGTTTAGTGGTAATAGGAAGGATTACTAGGAATCTGTTAACTTATTCTAGCTAATAGAAACTCACTGCTGCTTTGTGCCATCAGGCTGGCTGGAAGAGCTGCATTACCTTTTATTGAGATTGGGATTTCCTTACAGACAAATCTTTTAAATTGGAATTTAGATTATGATGATCCATCAGTTATTTAAAGGAAAGTGCTAGGAAAATGGTATAGATTTCTCAAGAAATACAACTGTTGGCCTGAAAATTCAAATATTTTAATTGAAAGTAAAACAAAATCCCCAAAGCGATGCATGAAAAATTGTTAGGTATTTAACCTCTAATTTATCATCCTGTCAGTCTAGAATATTTTGTTTTTATTTTTTAAAGTTCACCTGTTTTAATGGGTTTGGCCCGTTTGTGCTGCAGTCTTTAAAAACATGGTTAAGAACCTTTTGCTTGCAGAGTTAGGTATAATAAATACCTGCAGGCAATGCAGCATTAGGTCTTGATTCTCTAAGTTGCCAGACAAGAAGCACCATGTGAGTCTGAGATTTCTGTGATCACAGAAGAAGAAAGCGACAGTGAGATACCTATAAAAAGAGTTTATTTGAGAAAGTCTCTCCTGGTCATTATATAGATACCTTTTCAGTCCTTATTCCCTTTTTTCCCCATTATCTTGGTGTAATATCCATGTCTCCAGTCTCTGCATCCGTCTCATTCTGCTCTCTTGGTTCTCTTTCTTCTTTCTCCCCTTATTTCACATGTGATTCCTCACTGGTGCATTTCTGCAGTAGAGCTGTGCAGTGGAGTTTTACAGACCCTTTGAAGTCTGACTGGGATTTTTGTGACATTTATAAAATACTTACAAGATGTTAGGAAAGTTTATGGTATCTCTAGGTATCTCATAAAGAGTATCAGCTGCTAAACTCTTCTGTCATTGCTGTCTTTGTGCCCATCCCCACAAGCATCAGACAAGCCAGGGGCATTTGGAACCTTTCAGTTATTCCATCTGGATACACGTTGCCCTGGAAATTTAAGGTAAATGCTTAAGAACTCAGGCTGTCTCATGTTTTGGAACCTCATCTCTTATTCTTTTATCCAGAACTTCTAAAAGGAATTTGCATTATAATAAAAAAATCCCTGCAAATTTCTGTGAGCATTACTTTAATTCTGGTGACATGGCAGAATTACCAAAGTCTTTCTTAAACTGGACATTTATGGTCATTACATTTCCATAAACAAGTGGCCAGGGTGTCAGCTAACTCGGGACTCATCCAAAACCAGCAGAACCAGCTAAATTGGCTGCATGGAGCTGGCCAGAGCTTGGCCTCCATGGGTCAGGGCAGAGGGATTTCAGTGGGAAGTTACTCAGCTGGTTATCCCGCCTGACCTCACAAAAACTCTTTTCAGCATCTGAGATAACATGCAATACAGTCTGTAAAAGCTTAATATTATTTATTGCTATTTTAATATAGAACATTTTTCTTTTTGAAATAAATCTGAAATCAAGGGCTTTATTCACTGGCATAGCTACACCATTTTTTTTTTTAATTCAATGGACATTGGATCAGCCCTTAAAGCAGGGAAGCCTTAGTTTGGATTAATGGCTTGAAACCTGCAGAATCACTTTTGTTAGGGTTTCAGTTAAGAAATGTCCTGAGATTTAGTTTTTTAAGATACTTCTAACATTTCATTTAGTTCCTCTTCCCCTTTTTCCTGTCTTCTGCTGAAATGGAAAGTTACTCATCCAAGTAATTTATTTTCAGTGTGAAACTCCCCATGGAGTCCCACTGGGACAAGCATGGTCAGAAACAGCGAGCGTAAGACCTTGCTGTGCATTTTCCTGTGCCAGGACATTTGTGTTGCTGTGTGTTACAGCGGGGTGATGCTGCAGATCTTCTCATTTCTGCTTCCAAAGTAAATCAGCATTTCTCCCAGCTATGTTCCAATGGTGTGAGCTTAAGATATTGCTTCTTCACCTGCTTGGATTTGCAGATTCTGGTCTCTACCTCATTTGTTGAAGATCACAGTATCAGAAAAATAGTAAGGGGAAACCAGTACTTTTTTCAACTTTTTTTTTTTTTTTTTCAGAATTAATTACTTCAGTAAAGATTGAGTGGTGAGGGATCAGTCCACATCTAATAAAATGTACCAGCTCAGGTGTTGGAAACCCTCATCTTTTCCATTAAATCATACAGCTTCACTCCAGACCAGAGGGACGGCAGGGAGCGCTGGGCTCTGCTGCCAGATCCTGTACTCTCCTACACCAGAATCTTGAGTTCTTCATTTCTCTTGAATATAACTGTGAGCAGAGACTTGCCAACAGTTTTCACATTTGGCTTTGTAAAAAGGAGAGTCAGAGGGAATCCTGCCGTAATAATGCAAGGCTGTTGGGAAGAAAAATTCCCCATAGTCAGAGAAATAATATTAATTAAATATCAGAACAAGAAAATACAAATGTTTAAGATAAAAAATATGGTTTTGACAGTAACTCAGCGATGAGGTTCTCTGCCTGAGGCCCCTTAAATCAAGGTTTGCATGTGCCTTTTGTAGGAGAGTATGCTTTCAGAAACACCAAACTCAAAGCAGAGGTCTAACATTAGGAGTTGCATTGCTTTGGGGTCTCATCCTGGGCTGCCTCTGCTGACAAAGCTGCTGTGATGGCTCAGAGTAGCCCCGGGAGATTCAAATGGGTGCTAATTGTTCAGATTTCTCCTACTTAATGGGTGTTCGTGAGGGACTGAGTTCTTGCAGTCAAAACACAGATCTATGAACTTTTCTGAGTAGTATTAGAGAAAAACGGTATTTTTTCCAGATATTTCAACACTTTCCAATCCACCCTCAGGTCCTGTTGGTAATTAGAGACTTTCAGTGTTGTTTAACTTGTATTTTTAAAACTTCTCACTTCCCCTTCTGTCTCTTGGCATGGAAGAATGGCGAAGTGCCTTTGTCGGCAGTAATGGCTGAGTCAACCCAGTAAATTCTGGGGAAGCTTCAGTGGACATCCAGGGTGGTGTGCTGAGGGTGCCAGGTCCTGCTGGGACGGTGACGGGCACACTAGAGGGAATGGTGACAGGGCATCCCACAGCATCCAGCATCATCCCCTGAAGGAGAAGGCACATTCAGAGTTTTAAGCACAATAGATCACCATATTACAAGGAAGCAAAAGAAACAATCTTTAATCCTTTCAAAGCCCAATAATATTATGTATATTGACTGAAGCCCTATGGAGTGGGCCTGGCAGGGCTTTTTCATTACTGCAGCACGCTGTAGCCTAGCTACCTTTGAAAAGTAACCAATATTGAGAGCCACTTGACATTTGCAAAGGATTATGGGTGTCCTCTCCATCTTTCCCAAATTTACAATGGTCTTAATTTAAAAGTTAAGCCAGGGAATCAGTTGCTTAGTCTGCTGCTGGGCTGCCCTTTAAAAAAAAGAAAAGAAAAAAGAGTGTGTGTGTGTTCCTGTGTGGAGGGGAGAGGTGGGTAATGAACCTTGCACTAGTGTCGCCTGCCTTGAGCCATCAGCTCCAATTGGCGGCATTTAATTGTGGCAGAGGTATCTAAATCAGGATCAGGTGGACAGGAGTGGGCAGTTTCATTCCTGCAGGTGCTGCTAAAATGCAGGGATCAGCAGCAGCTAGTAATGAGTTGGTGAAAATGAAAAAGGGACATAAGTAGCTTCTTTAGCAAATCCCCTGGAAATGACATGTTGCCTCTGGGATTGATCTGATCAATCCCTCCGAAGGCTTGCAGGTTCCTCTCATCCAACTGCCAGCACAGGGAAAATGTAATGTTATTATCAGCAAAACTCATAGAAAACCTACCAGGGAAAACAGCGCTCTGGTTTCTTCCTCCTGCGGGGCAGCTCGCTGGCTGAGCATGCGGGAGCATCCCAGTACCTGGCAGCGCTGTGTGGAGCAGAGCCCCTGCTGCCCATCTGGTTCCTGTTCAGGGCTCGCCCGTGGTACAGATGTGGAATTTGGATTTGCAGCTGCCTGGCCAGGAGGTGGGGAGCAGAAACCCATCCTGCAGAGCAAGCATGGGGGAAAATGGGAATGGGAGGAAAATGTGGGCGTTCAGGACGTTTCTGACAAGCTGTTAGTCTTCCTCCCATCATGTTTCTGCTGTCGTCAGCCCTGGTTTGATTATTATTTGCTCTATAACACTTTATGAGGCTCATGTAATTAGTTTCATATCCTTAATCTGCAGTATCAACTGAGCTTTTCAAGACCGTGTTTCTGGCCAGGCTCTGAACTGCCTTCTTGCACAGGGAGATGTCAGCACCCCAGCTCATGAGTAGTCCTGCGTCTTTGCTGTTTTGAAGTGAAACAATCCTCAAATCTTAACTGTTGTATCTTCTCTAGAGCTCTGCAGAAATGGAATTTACTCTGAGAGTTACTGTGAGAAAAGTGGTCTTAAATCTCCCAGTCACATACATAAGTTCAAGGGGCCTTTCCTTGAAGAACTCAGAATTTCTTTGTTTACCTTTCTATAATCCTGCTGTGGAAAAGAGGCAATAAATTTGTTTTATTCCATCTGTTCTGGAAAGTGTACGTGCAGAGCTCAGAGATCCTGCAGCAGGTGTGGGATGCTCTGTGGGATGGTGTTGGTGTGTGCGGTGTATGGCCTGGAATGGGGCGAGGCTGATGGGGTCCCCAGGGGACCTGTGCTGGTACACAGGCTGCTTGACTGTTTGGGTCACCCTGGCTACTGCAACCGTCCAAGCTTCTGCAATCTTTGGGCTTTGCTTTGGGCCCTGCACTAAATGCAGTTTCTACCCAAGAAAGGAAACAGTTGGGATGTTACTGGTTTTTGTTTGTGGCTTGTGCTCCACAAAGCGTGATCATTTGGATCTTTAGGACACAGTATTTAAACCAAACAGCATCATAAAAGAGGTGTGTTGATATAACTGTGTGCTGTTCATATGCCCTCTAACATAAGGATATGAGAATATTTATTTTACCCACTGGAAAGTTTGCAAGTTTGTGAAAAGCCCTTATTCTCAGGAGTTACAAGCATCGCTGCTTCCACAGAATTGATTAACATCAGCTTAGTGTTTCTGAATAACAGATCTTAGAGGACTTATAGTTGTTCGTACATGACCTTTGTAGCAAGACCATAAATTTTGAAATACAAGGATTGAGGAGTATGAAATAAAACTATGAAATGAACTGAAGTTATAACAGTATTACGGAAATGTGTAACATTTGTCATCCAAATGGTTTATGATAGTAAGAATAGGGATAGATTAGCCACTTCACATTCAGAAACTATTGAAATGAACATGCAGTACTTTTTAAAATGTTATTGTCTGAAAAATGTCATTAATTTTGGAGGCATTTGACTTTCCCTTCATAATGAGCTAAATTGAGAGATTCTCATAAGCAATATCAATAACTGAAATAGTTATTGTTTGTACAGGGTGTAAGATGTCTTGCTGAGATGTGCTCACTAACACAGCTGTCATCTTTCATCTTAGTGGTTGTCTAGTGGCTTTAGGAATTGATGAGACCTGGTGGACAGTCAGTGTTAGCGGGCTGCCACTGTGCAGGAGCTCCGAACAGTCCAGTCTGGGTTGTGCTACTGGGAGATAAAGACTGCAATAAAAAGACCATTGATTGTTGATAAGATCCCTCCATATCAGTAAAAATGAGGACACTATATGGGCATTATAATCTTTCTGAATGTATGAAAATTCAGATTTATGTATTTTCTAAATGATTTCTAAGTAACAGCAAGGCAGGAGTGCTGAAGCAAAGCGTTCAGCTGTGTTCTTACTTACCTGTTGAACTGCCTAATTCCTTTAAGTCTGCAGTGGGAAATAAGATGAAAGATGCTACAGAAGAGCAAAACAGAAACTATCCTTTGAAATAGAGTGAAGGCAGAGCTTTGTTGATAATTCTGTTTCTCCTGTTTTAATAAACAACTTCTTTATGGTGGTCACGTCAGTTTGCTGGCAATGAAAACTTGGTCTTGTGGAGGCATCCCACCTTATTTTCAGTCTTACTGTTAGAAGAAAAACTCTCTCAGGTTAAATTCTTGATTTGGAAAACAGTGATGGCAGAAATATTTTCTTTTAAATCAGAATACATACTTTGGTTAAAAGCTGCTGTGCAGACAGCTGCCTTTCCAGGTCTCCTCTCGGATTTGACAGTTGTGGTCTGTTTTCCCTGCAGTCTGCTGCTGGCTCTCCCCTGGGATGCTTGAGTGAGATGGTACCCAAATGGAAAACTTCTGAGGAGCAAAGGTATTTTGTTACACAAGTTCAAGTGCAATAGAAATGCGTAATCACAGTTGTCCTGGGTTCAGCTGTAGCAGTTATTTTTCTCCTTTGTAGAGCTGGTGCAGTGCTGTGTTTTCAACTTTAGTCTGAGAACAATGCTGATAACACACCAATGTTTTTACTTCTTGCTAAGTAATGCTTACTCTGATCAAGGACTTTTCAGTCTCTCATGCTCTGCCAGTGAGGAGGGGCACAGGAAGCCAGGAGGAAGCAGAGACGGGACACCTGACCCAAACTAGCCAAAGGGGTATTCCATACCACAGCATGTCATGCTTAGTATATAAACTGGGGGGAGTTACCCGGAAGGCCCAGATTGCTGCTCAGGTCGGGCTGGGTATCAGTTGGCGGGTGGTGAGCAATTGTATTGTGCATCACTTGTGTTTATTGTTTTCCCTTTCCCCTTTTAGTTTTATATTCTCTCCCCTTGTTATTTCCCTTATCATTATTATTGGCAGTAGCAGTAGTAGTTTTGTACGGTACCTTAGTTATTGGACTGTTCTTATCTCAACCCATGGGATTTACATTCTTTTGATTCTCCTCCCCATCCCTCCAGGAGCAGGGGGGGAAGAAGGAGGGGGAGCGAGCGAGCGGCTGCGTTGTTCTGAGTTATCATCTGGGCTTAAACCATAACAAAAGGCAAGGATGCTTGCAGTCAAATAATGAGAGATTTTAAGTTTTACAGTTAGGGTATAAAGAGGAATATGCACATCAGAGAGCTTTTTACCAAGCAGAGAAAGATGCTTCAAACTCCCAATAGCTGAAAGTTGAAGTTTGTCAATTAATCTGAGGGATGCAGGGCAGAGTTGTAACAGGTTGACTAGTTAAGCACTGGAACAAATTATAAACAGATTATTTATCACTGAAAATATTGGCATCAAAATTAAATATCTTCTGAAGATATGAGCTGAGTTTTATGAAACTGATATTCTTGATAGAAAAGTTATGTGTAATTTGATTTCCTCAGTTATTCAATAAGTCACTCTGTTGTAATGAATATAGCTTCTAGAAATGTGGGATTTCTGCTTCATGCAGAATTTCAGTATTTTGAAAAATCAAGATTGGGTTGAAACATATTTTTTTAATCTGATTTCCAGCAAACTGAAATACTTGTACTCCAATCACTGTGATTTTCTTAAACCAGAAAGCCTCCTGATACCCTAGTAAGCCTTGATGGACATCATGGGTCTGGCAGGTTTTGTGGGTCCCAATGTGAGATGCTGAGAGCTGTGATGAGCCCAGCTGGACCTGTGCAGGTATCATTTGAAGGCCCATTTAAAAGAGCTCATGGTGGCAGCTCGCTAGAGTGTCCAAAAAACCCAAAAAGTATTATGTAAATAATGGACTTTTTATTTAAAACGTAGCATTTTAGATTAAAGTACTATCAAAAAATTAGAGCACTGAAGAGCTTCCCAGCTGCTAAGAAGCAGCAGGAGGTTCTGTGCAGTCTTTGGGTCGAAAGCTGTCCTGGGTTCAGCTGTAACAGTTATTTTTCTCCCTCCTAGTAGCTGGTGCAGTGCTGTGTTTGGGCTTTAGTCTGAGAACAATGCTTATACACTGATGTTTTAGTCGTTGCTAAGTAATGCTTACCCCAATCAAGGACTTTTCAGTCTCTCATGCTCTGCCAGTGAGGAGGGGCACAAGAAGCCAGGAAGAAGCAGACAAGACACCTGACCCAAAGTAGCCAAAGGGGTATTCCATACCACAGCACGTCATGCCCAGTATAGAAACTGGGGGGGTTACCTGGAAGGGCAGATCGCTGCTCGGGTCGGGCTGGGTATCGGTTGGCGGGTGGTGAGCAATTGTATTGTGCATCACTTGTGTTTATTTGGGGTTTTTTCCCCTTCCTTTTTTATTTTTATATTCTCTCCCCTTGTTATTTCCCTTATCATTATTATTAGTAGTAGTAATAGTTTTGTATTATACTTTAGTTATTGGACTGTTCTTATCTCAACCTGTGGGATTTACATTCTTTCGATTCTCCTCTCCATCCCACCTGGAGGAGAGGGAAGAGAGGAGTGAGCGAGTGGCTGCGTGGTTCTGAGTTACCAGCTGGGCTTAAATCACAACAAAGCTTTTCACTACATTTGCAGAGTTTTATAAACAGACATTTTCAGATCCTCTTTGCTCTGTTTTGGGTTTTGTCTCTTTTCTCCTTCACTCATTTAAATGCAGTAAAGCCAGTTCATCCACAGTCTTTACCCAGCTTAACTATGGTCCAGAACTGGCTCTTTTGGTGGGGATACTAGAACCCCTCTCACCCCTGTGAAAGTAGTGTGGCCGAAGGCAGGATAGGAGGCTTGGAAGAGCAATGCATGGTGTGGAAAACTAAGATCCCTTTTCTGTGAGGCAATGGGTTTGCTATTTCTTCATCTTTCTGCTGAGGAGGCACTCCATATTGTCATTGGATTTATCCCCTCAAGTTGTGGTGGTGTTGGCATTCCTTAGACACTGTTTACGATGGTTTGGCCGGTTCTCTTTGAGGCAGAGACTGAATTCCGTGTTTGTATTTTGTCTTTTTCTATTTATATCAGGAGTTCCTGAGTATCCTTAGGCACTGTGAGAGTATAAATAAGTAGAATTACAAGACTGTGCTGTGGTACAAACTGCAGTAAGAGCCTCAGACTTTCCACCTGATTGTGGAAAAAATCCTTTTATCTTTAAGCTCATGGAAGGTCTGTTAAAGGTGTGCAGGGTGATGTGGGGTTTTATTTGCTATTTCAGATACTGCTGTACTCCTATAAAGAGCTCTCTTACAGCATCTCCAAACTGTAAGTCAGTGAGATTATCAGGAAATCCACCTGCACACAAAAATACTGGGTCTGAAATGCATTGGTCAGGCATACATAGCACTGAGAGGATTGTTGGTTTAGATCACAGTATAGGAAACAAGCCAGGTGGCCTCTAGAGGGGTGTCGCAGTCCTGTTTTCTAAGATTTTATGAACACTGGGCAGGCATCATGATGCGTGTGCTACAAAATCATTTTAGTATCTCCTCCATTACAGACAGTTCTGGCAGACCACCTGAGCTGGCCGTCTGAGCACTCCATCTATCCTGCAAGGCACTCACCTCTTCTTCCAGACAGCATCTTTCAGAAGGATGCCTCATCCACCTGAACCATACTTGATTACACTTTACATGGAAGATGCTTGCTAGCTAGCCACCTTGGAGAGAAATTGTCTTCAGAGTCTCAGATTTTACTATTATATACCATAAAGTGTTTCTGCCATCTGTACATATGCTACCATAAGAAAGATTTATACTTCCAGCTCATCGGTTAACCCAATTGAAGATCCTTACATGTTTTATTTTTAATTACTTTTATCTGTTCTTTACAGTACAGCTGGTGGTAAAATATCCTAAATATCTGCCCATAAAGGTCCTCACAAGATCTTCTCATCCTTCATTAGATGAATTCTGAAGTCTTATGTATGCTTTTGCTCATAATGAAACTCACTTTTCTTGGGATTTTGATGTACCAAGAAAATTGATAGTAGCTGCTAGCTGTTGGGTTTACTTCACCGTCAGTCCATTCAGTCTCCTATTTTCCTATAGGATAAAAGATTATGTACATGTGTAGATACATTAGTCTATAACACAGGGTTTGTGAGACCTCTAGGCCTTACCCAAAAGTCATCTCAGACTTCCATATAAATTTTTTTTTCCTAAATTATGTTTCAGCAAGAGGGAAGCCAGGCTAAAAAGTCAAGACTGCTCATAGTAATGTTATTCAAACTGCAGAGGAATAGGCATTTAAAAAATGCCTCAAGCATTTTGTAGTTTACTCAGAAAGAAGGAAAGGCCAGTCAGTCTTGACTCCTATTTCCTGAAGTGATTCAAAGTGCTGTCAGTGTGCATGATACCAGTAGGATAAGACCCTCTGATAGGATTAGAGCTCATTTTGCTCAGCAGTGACCGGTTTCCTGCAGAGGCATCACCATTTTGGAGCTCCAAGGCAGCAGAATGGAGATGGGCATGTACTTTCTTACAACGTTGCATTGTATCAGAGATATTGGGTTCATCTGGCCATTCTGGTCAAGGCGAACACCACCCTTGCCACAGGTGACTGCCTCCGAGTTATTCAAAATGGCAGAAATGTGGAAAAGCTCTTGAAGAAGAAACAGTTGCTAACCTCAATGTAAGAGAAGCTCTTTGTAGTTCACCGTCCTTGTTCGTGATGAAGCTGCATTCTCTAATAACAAGCCTATCTGTAGACCAGTGGTTATCTCCAGTTACAACAAAAATAGCATTAGTTTAACTGCCATGTAGGGGACATGCATTATTAATTTCATGGGTTTTAGCCATACACTTTGCAGTCCCTTATTAGCTGTATGTGAAAGTAAGTAATTTCTGGGGTACAAATTTTCTCTAATTCAATTTGGCTAAGAAAAATATCTTGATAATTTAGGGTATGATATGCCTCCAGCTGCTCAAATTTCCTCCTTCACTATCATCAAGTTTGTCAATTTGTCATCTTTTCTGAAGAACTTGTTGCCTACCTTTGTTATCTCAAGTGAACTCCATGATCTCACCCTGAGGTGTTAAGAATCACTGAGGGCTATCAGAACTTGTGTAAATTACAGCGATGCAGACAGCATGTTGAAAAATCAATAAGTAATGAAATAGTACTGCAGTGAAGTAGCCAGGAGAGCAATGGGTGAAAAAATCCCAAGGACTTGGTTTTATTTTGTCAAAGTATAAAATATAATGTTCTGCTGTGATGCTATAAAATCATACCTGCTGGCCAAAGAAAATTGAAATACACAAGAGCAATGTAGAGGTGCGGGTATGCTTCCTTCTGAATTCCAAGTCCCACTCCCATTAGTGTGCAGTTGATGCTGCAGTGGTGATCTGGGCAGGCATTCACTTTTCTAATAAGCAGTGGGTATGGCTTTTCTGCCTTTGCATGCTATGGACTAATGTCAGCTCATGTCAAGTGTCAGTTAAGCCTCTAATTCCCAGTAATCTTCACATCTACACATCCTGAGTTGGTTATCTCATACTGGCAAGCAGGGAAACACCAGCAGAACATTTGCCACAGAAACCCAGCACTTCATAATGCTTTCGCAATATGCTAAAAGGAACTGATCAAAGGCTTTATGACATACTTGAATTTTGTCTTTGGTGTTTGTATAAGAAGATCATTATATATTCTTTTACACATTTCTGAAGTACAATGTTCTACAGTAAAACAAATGGTGCTGTAGGCAGGCAAATCCACAAGGCTTAGGTTTCCATGGAAGCTGGGCCCTATACTCCCTCTGTCTATTCCACAGCAATACCTACAGCTCTTTACATCTCTCTGGCATTTTGGCTGTGTGAGGGATGACGTGTTGCGGCTAATGCAGTCGAGACCCGTGCTGGCTGTTTTGCCAGCTGTGCAATGGGCTGTGCAACAGCTGGGCTTTCTCTCTGTGGGAACACCATTTCCTCAAGCAGCAAGCAATTCCTCAACATCTGTAGTAACACAAAATGTCTTTGAGACTGTTTTACTGCTCTTTCATTTTGGCTGAAATTGGCCAAACTGGGAGTGAGGTGGGAACTGCCAGGCAGGAAATCTCATTTCCTGATTAGGTCCTTAGGAAATCAGGTTCAAAAAGAGTAGTTGGCTCCAAAAGGAGAAGAAAAACATTGAACCGAAACAAAATTTTCACAAGCTGGGTGTTGCCATGAAAGTCTTTCATTTAAATCCATAAATTATGAGATTCTCTGGAATGAATTCTTAGAGTTGATGAGTTTTTTCCACATGGATATGCAAGATAGTTAAAATGTATTTAAACAAAATTAATGACTGAAATACCACTAAATTAAATGTGTCTTGTGAAAGATAAACCATCCTGCATTCTTGTGTAAAGGGAGAGTCCCCCACTTTGGTCTTTAATGGCTAATCAGCCTATTATCCTCTCTATATATCTGCCTGTAAAAAAAAACTGGTTTAAAAGACAGTGAACTGCTCTTTGGTCCCAAGAGACCTAAAAGCCAAGTTTGAATAATGGTCCTTCACTGGTTTTCTCTTGATGCTTTTGTCTGTGCATTTCTGCATGCTGCCTGGAAAGGTGGGTTCTGTGTTGTCTTCTGGGGGACACCTCTGTCAGAGGTGGACAGAGAAATGTGGTCCTTGTAAAAGGATGAGAGAAAATGGTTTCCTTAATGTGCATGAATGATCTGTTTGGTATAGATTAATGCTTACTGTTTAAGCAGACGCAGGATTGAAAATTTCTTCTGGAAGAGCAGGTGTGCTGCTGGCTGTGTTGGGGAGAGCAGGCAGTTCAAAGGATGCTAGTTCCATTTAATTGGTTCCAATCACCTCTATAGACCATCAGTGCCTTTGTTTAACCTTCCATGATCTTGTTTCATTATGGTGGTATGCAGAAAATGAACAGCCACTACCGCCACAGCTACAGAACATCTTGAGTGAGATGGCAGGGAACATATATTTAGTCATTCAACAAACTCAGGTTAGGCTTTGGTGAAAAGAGCTCTATTAACTCTAGTGACTTTGGAGAGGGTCCTTTGTTCTTTTCAAAGTTGTTATGGGTTACAGAACTCAAAAGCCACTTTTCTTGCCCATTATTAAAGCAGTGCAATGAGTCACTGTATTTGGCATGGGCACTTTGGAGCGTTCCAGATACTACAGGATTGTTTGCAAGGAGGTAGCATGTAAATACTAAAAAGATCTCAAGGAATTTAATGGAATAGAATATGTAGCCCTTGGAAACAGAAAGCATTTCTTTACACAAGAGCATCCTATTGGTGAAAATCTAGACTATTCTGTACTGCATTCATTAGAAAAATTCAGAGGAAACATCGATAAGCTAGTGGCATAGTACAGCTTTTTAGCCTACCCATGCTGTCAGACACAGCATGTAGTACGGATACCTCCTTTTCCAGGGGTCTCTGAAGAGCCTTTCCTGCCCTTTGGGCTGGGACTCCATGTCAGGGTGCAGACTTTCCCTGCCTTTTAGCATTGCTCTGGCAAGTTGTCTGCTGCCACAGAAAGCTCTGGTGAGCTCTGGCCAGTATCCCTGTCCTGTGGACATATTGAGACATTCTGTGCTAGAGTTTCCCAGTGCAAACAAAATAATGGGAAATACTTCCCATTATTAAATGCTATTTTCAGCTGCTTCTACCTTTGTCAGGCATAAACCACTTGGACTGGAAATTCTCCATGTCTGCCATGGGCTTTTTTTTTTTCCCCAACCTATCAAGTACTTGATTCCTTTATTTAAAAAAAAAAAAAAAAAATTGGGGATACATTGTTTTCTTTATGTTAAAGAATTCTACTAACCTTTTTTCTAGAAATTCCCAGCCCAGATTTGGAACTTGACATTTGGTAGAGGGTAGATTTTGCATCAGTTTTTATCTTTTGCAGTTTCTGTGAACGTTTACCCACATTGTAAGTTCTAAAGCAAGCTCCAAATCCTGCATTTCTCATGTGTTCAGGAGGATGGGGTTAGACCTGAACAGATGCCCCTGAGGCTCCATTTGCCATGGGCACACTTCAGCCAGCTGCTGAGATCATCCCTCAGTGTCAGCTCTGAGCTGCTGCATGCTCAGGCATTGCTCCAGAGATGTGTGATGCTCTTGAGAATTTCTGTGGTTTTGGTGCTTCCAGTTTGCCATCTTTGCCCCATGGTGGAAGTTACCAAATAACATTGTTTGGCACTTCTCATCCCTTCCCTGTGAGAAGGAGGAGCCTCCTATTTCAATATAACATGGACTTCATGACAGCGTGTAGGGTCTGCCTTCATCTGGCACTTTCACCAGCCAAGGGGAGGGGATAAGATCATCCGTATCTAGACTTTTACTGTCTCTTTGTTGAAGCAGTTGGACGATGTGGATAGCATTGCCTTTTTCCAGGAACAGAGGCTGAGCCAGCACCATCTGTCCACAGATGTCAGTGGAGGTAGATGGTGCTGACCAAAGCCAGGCTAGCTGCATGGCGTGGCACTTCCTGGGCACAACGTTACTATCAGAAGTACGGGGATAATAAACCTGCCAACGTTGGCGTTGAGTGGTGACACACTATGATGGTGTCAGCATGATCCATGGGTTGCCCATGCCACATGTGAGCTGCGCTGGGCAGTCTGTCGTTCCTGGGCTCTGAGTGACCCCTGCTGGGAGCAGCAAGAGAGGAGGAAGAAGGACCAGGGGTTGTGGTGGAGGACATTGCTGTCTGCAGGACCCCTCTTTTTTCTGCTCCAGAAGTTGGAAGTAACGAATCAGCCCAAGAAAAGGACAAGAAAGGATGGTTAAGATGGTTGAATGCTGCCCTGGAAAACGGATTGGTTTCCCTTCCTTTGCCACCTTTTTTCCTTTGTGATGCTAGCTAATTCACTTCAACCTCACTTTTCACAGACTGTTACTAATTGGGTATTCTTCAATTTCTTCATGGTTCATTTGAAATGCAGGGCTCTGAATTTGTACTCACTACTGCTACTGAAGACCATTTTGGACACATAAGGAGTGTTCTGAGAAAACAGTTTGTAGATGTCTCTTAATCAGGCATCCGCAGTTAAAAGATCCATTTCCTTTAATCACAATAGATCTCAGCTCTGCAGTCAGTAAAACAGATGTAATAATAGCACCTTGTATCACAAGGGATTTGAAAGAAAGCTTGCAAGGAATTTAATAACTTGGACATCAGGGTAGCATTTAAATTGTATAAAGTAAATAAAGGGAGACATGCATTGAGCAATGAGGAAAAGATATGTCTGTCTGTATAATGGGGGGGAAGTCTGCATTTCTAATCCAGTCCTCTTTCATATTCCTTTCTCTGATATGTCATTAACAGACCATTTTAAGTGTCTCTGTCTCCTTGTCATGGTTTAAGTGACACTCCTCACACAAAGACCTTCAAGCAAACAAAGTCCTTTCCCAAGAAACCCTTAAAACTTAATTCCTTCCATGAAGCATCTAAAATCAACCAATGGAGGAATACATTTTTGCAAAGGGGATTCACAAGGAAATATTTGCCACCTATTCAAATCACAGTGTAAGTGCTAGTACTTGTCCTCCTGAGGTTCCCTTTTCATGAACACCTCTGTTCTATTTATAAACATTTTCCATTACTGATATTCTTATGCACATGCAAATCTAAAATTCAGTTAGGGTGATCTTCTATAGCAATTTAGAATTTTGTTTTCTGTGAGTGTTCCTTCTAGGAAAATCAAATTGCATAAAATTTGGTAGAAAGGTAAATGCAGAGCAGCGTACAACACAGTGTTTTTCCTGATAAATTTGAGAGCATTCCCAAAATTTCATATTCACCTGGCTGTGTGAGCAATTCTATCAACACTCCTGCTAGGCAAAAATTGAACGAGCATTTCTACTTTCATACTAAAGAATATGACAAAGTAAGCAGACTGTTTCATGGGCTTAGCAGTTCTTGCTGCCATGTGCAGGTGTTTCACTGGTGTGAAAGCCAGCGATGGCACTGGAGAATACAGGTTATGGTTTTGGACACTCAGTGTCAGAATGCCAGCTGGTTGTATTGTGCTTATTTCCACTTTGGTAAATAGCCTTTCTGCCTGGCTGCAGGAGAACATGAGGACAGCTCTGCCCTGCCCAGCCCAGGCTTGGAGAGCCCTGTCCCCAGATGACCATGGTGGGCTTCCCCAAGACCTTCCACCCACCTTGCAGAGTGAATTTGTGGGGCCTGAAGAGGAATGGGAACTATGCTGTTCATCAGAAATAGGCTTTTTTATGGTTTTGAGGACAGAAAATAAAGAAACTGAAGGAAAATTGTATTTAAAAGCTTTTTATAGAGCTTTCTGCTTGGAGCCCTAAAATCTTGAAGCAATGCCATCAAAGCTTTTCTGAATGACTTGCTGAAGGTTTTTTTTGTTGTTTTGGTTGCTGCACTCTTGGGACTCATTGGAGTGGCAGGATTAAAATTAATTAGAGGCTGTTTGGAGGGGGCTTTGGAAGATAGCCTCAGGCTATACTTCAGTCTGGTTGTTAGAAGCAATATCATCACCGCCTCCTCTTCCTGTGAACAGACCTGCACTGGTGCGGCTGTGGGGAGCCACAGAACATCCAACACATATCAGAGCAAAGACTTCCTCCCAAAGAGATTACTTGCTGCAAAACCAGTGGATCTACCTGCTGACAACCCCAGAAATATGTCTTGTTTCATTTTATGGTTTCTAAAAGAGGCTGCTTTATGAAGCTTTCCGGAATCTTGATGAAATATCCATGTGAGGATGTTCATTTTCCTCCCTTCTTACCATGAATTATGTTGATTAGCATGTTTGGGAAGAGATGAGAGAAAAAGCTCTGTTTCAGCAGCTGGATTTTTTGTTGGTTTGGTTTGGTTTGCTCTGTTTTGCAAAGAATGAGTAGATATATCAATGGGTGAAGAAAATGGACAAATAACCATTTCACACTCACTTGTCAGCTTGACTTTGAATATTCCTCATTAAGGAGGGTCAGCTGCAGAACTGATAAAATGCTACATCTCAACATTTGTGTCAAGTTTTCATAAGGTTTATGCATTTGTAGACTAGTAGATAACCCTTTATAGTTAATCCCTCTGCTATATGGAGGTTAATGCTTAGCTGATCAGTATGACTACACAGATATAGTTAGTAGAATGTGAGAATTTAAACTTTTAGGATGAATTTTAACTTGTGGTCAAATCCTATTGACTTTGTAAGAGCTGGCATTTCATACAGAGTTGCTGGCTTTGTATTACTTTTGTATTATTTTGGATTTGTATTTGGATGGGGCTTGGAGCAACCTGGTCTAGTGGAAGGTGTCCCTGCCTGTGGCAGGGGGTTGAAACTAGACAAGCTTTAAGGTCCCTTCCAACCCAAACCATTCTGTGATTCTGTGATTAGAGTGTTTCAGAGTAAGGTGAGGCAAAATCTGGCTTTTCTATGTTAGTAATTAGTAGAAGTAGCTAAAAATTTTCAGTATGAGTAGAATCATAGAATAGTAGTTAATAATGGTAATAATTTTTAAAAACTGGTAAATTAATCCTTGTGGAAGTACAGCCAAAAGTAATTTGATTTCTCCAAAAGTAATTTGATTTCTCCAACTCTCACATTTTTTTCTGATTTCCTTTACCATTCCAGTAATATCTACTTATCAAAATTACTTAAAAATGCAGGAAGAACTAGTGGAGTTTAGTATGTTTTTTCTACTGCATATCCTGGGTGCCTTAGAAGAAAGCAAACAAATTTACACAAGGCTACATAATCTGGTACAACTGTTCACTCTACTTAATGAATCATCCCAGTATTACTTTTCTTTAGTAGCTCTAGCAATATCTAGAAGAGCTGTATCTTCACAGCATTCTCAGAATTTTAACACCGATTTAGAAACATGTTTTTGTTCATGTTTCTGATAAGAAGAGCAGTAATTGTGTTGTTTTCACTCAGCATCTTAGGATTACTACAATATTAATTGTAAATATTTAGTGCTAAAAAATACAAAATCATAGAATCATAGAATGGTTTGGGTTGGAAAAGACCTTAAGATCATCTAGTTCCAACCCCCCTGCCATGGGCAGGGACCCCTCACATTTGACCATGTCGCCCAAGGCTCTGTCCAACCTGGCCTTGAACACTGCCAGGGATGGAACGTTTACCACTTCTTTGGGCAACCTGTTCCAGTGTCTTTCCACCCTCACAGTAAAGAACTTCTTCCTTATATCTAACCTGAACTTTCCCTGTTTAAGTTTAAACCCATTACCCCTTGTCCTATTGCTATAGTCCCTGATGAAGAGTCCCTCTCCAGCATCCTTGTAGGCCCCCTTCAGATACTGGAAGGCTGCTATGAGGTCTCCAGAAGCAGGAATCATTATCCTCAGGGTGTGATTAATGAGTCCTTAATTGAAAACTTAGTAAAAATATCAATATACAGTATAAGAACAAGTGGAAAATGCTATTTAAAAATAATATGTCTTGTGACTTACATTAGGATTTACAGGTTTTCTGACTCACCAGTCTGAAAATGTGGATGGCAGGCATTCAAATTCGAGTGCTCCTGGGATCCCTATAGCAAAACATGGTCAATTTCCACTTTAGACTATAATGGAGTTTTTGGGAGTAAGTGATATTAGAGGAGAAGCATCCATAAAGATGAGTTACTCTATGAATGTTAAGTATGATAAGCAACTTCTCCTAAATTTTCCCAAACCAACAAATAATTGCTTAAAAATACAAAGGGATAAAGAACATAATTCAGAGCTACAGGACACAGCAGTTGATCCTAGAAAGAAACAGAGAAGACTTTGGAGTGTTGGTTGATGACCAGATGAGTAATTCCAGTCTTCCCTGGATGTGTCAGTGGAGCAGTAACAGTGACCAAAGCTGGACAGGTTGAGCTCTCCTGGTACTTTACACCTGCCAATGGTTAAGGATGCTCTTCCAGCCTGAATTGTCCTTCCCAGCCCTGTGCTCCAGGGGACAAACAGTGGTTATTTCTCCAGCTATTTTCTTTAAACAAGTTTCAGATATTAGGAGATTTAAGTTAGACTGGCACCATATCAGATAGCCTCCCCTATCTTGCCCTCTTCCTCTTTCACACTAAAAGCAAACAGAATTCATTATCTCATCTCAGCATTGCAGTGTTTTAAGTTCAATGTCAATAGCTTGTTAGGAAAGGGCAGGCAGGTCAGGGATTAGGACTCCAAACTGTCCTTGATGTTTCTCTGTAGGATGATCTGCTGTTTGCATCAGCCAAGTAAAAAAAAATTCCTCCTCTATCCTGAGAATAATCAGGATGGGAAGATGTCAGTTTAGGGGCTGACAGAGCTCTGATAAGAATGATACAGAAATGACAGAGGGTGAGAGAGAAAGAGAGGGACAGAGGCATAAATACTGTCATTCTAAGTTTAAAATTAAATTTTTAAGTATATTTGATAGTGCATGTTCTGGTTTCTTCCAGTGTTTCAGTTCGTAGGCTTCTTTTTCAAGCAGTTTCATTTTAAGAAAGTCTGAATCTATTTTTATTTGCTTTGATTTTACAAGTTCTGGAAAGGTCATCCTGCCTGGCCTGGAAGCTGCAAATACATTCACTCCCACAGAATTACTTATAAGCATGAAAATAGTTTCCACTTTCAAAAGTACATATACATTCTCTGGAGTTACCAACTTGGTCTGAATTCTCAGACTTAATCCAACAGGATGGAAACAAAACATTTAGATAAAAATATTTTTGAAGTGTGATGACCTCTGAGCACCAAGTAAATACCTACTTTATAAAAAATTACTGTGCTAGTAATGATTTTTGTTTTCCAAGTTTCCATGCCCTTATTATAAATTTGATAAATTTTAAGAGAAAGCTTATCATATTTATTATTCATACTAGGTTCAGTGTTTCACCCAAATAATCTCATCTTCCCACAAAGATGATACCCTTTCTATATATGTCTTTTATTAACATGTTCTCTTCAGGAAGATATTCCATTAAGATTTCTCAGCTACATAGTTATTTTGCTTATGAAGGACATGGTGGTTTTCAAAGCCATGGAAGGCATTTGTGTTTTAAATTGGAGAAGGGATTATGCTGTTAGGCAAGGAGGAACATGAGTTTCTTTAAAATAGTCATCTTAATTTTTAATGCCCCTTTCTACACAGTTTTGTAGTTACTTGTGGGACAGCCTGAAGAAGAGGCAAAATAAATTCTCTTACTTTATTTATTTTCTTTGAATATCCTAGTGAAGTACCAAATGCCACTGAATTGTGGTCTTTGGGCTATGGCAGTTTCTTCAGTGGTAGTACAGAAAAGTTTTATTTCACTTGGGTTCTGCTTTTCCATTTATTGGTTAAAACCCAATAAAAGGAACTAGGAAGCGTTCATTACTTCTTGGAGTTAGTTTTCCTTGTAACCACTGGCTGTGCTTTTCCTGGTATTGCAGAATCACAGATATAAAAAGCACCATCACAGTGGCAGCAGAGGTAGCCTGTATGAAGCATCTGCATGCCCAAAGCGATACTGTTATTTAAAGTCAAGCAAAAAAAGTATTTCAAATTGTAAACCCACATTTGTGTCTGCTGGCATGAAATGTCATGGTACTTCAGGTCGTTGCCTTGTTCAGTTGTAGCCTACTCAGCTGCTGTCCAATATCTGACCAGGTGTTTCCAGAGTTTGATGAACTTAACAGAAACCAGCCTATTCAGTTTGAGCATTGTATCTGCAACAACTGCATTTATTCTCTCTGCCCAGTATTGAAATAACACAGCATGTTCTTCCTTATCCCCTCTCTTTTTAATAATCCTTTTGTATAAATATCAAGACACGTTTTCCTTGGAGAAACTAAGTTGTCGAGAATCCAAAATCATCAATTTTTCCAGATATAGCAGTTACTTTTAAAAATAATAGCTTCTACTATACCTTGCCCACAAGAATAACTAAACTACCAAGGTGGTATTTCCCATAGGACCTGTATAACTTTCTATGAAATATTGAGTAAAATAATTAATATCCTACTGCTTATAACACTTATGTGAACAGTTTGTAAATCTACTAATTACTTAATTTTTAAAATCCTAGATTGGATTTAATTGTGTCCTGGGTTCAGCAGTAGCAGTCATTTTTCTCCTTCTTAGTAGTTGGTGCAGTACTGTGTTGTCGACTTTAGTCTAGGAAGAGTGCTGATAACACAGATATGTTTTTAGTTGTTGCTAAGTAATGTTTACCCCGATCGAGGACTTCCTCAGTCTCATGCTCTGCCAGGGAGGAGGGGAATTCTCTCCCCTTGCTACTTCCCTTATCATTATTATTATTGGTGGTAGCAGTAGTAGTTTTGTATTGTACCTTAGTTACTGGACTGTTCTTGTCTCAACCCGTGGGAGTTAGTTAGATTCTTTCGATTCTCCTTCCCATCCCTCCGGGAGTGGAGGGAGGAAGAAGGGGGGAAGTGAGCTGCGTGGTTCTGAGTTACTGGTTGGGCTTAAACCACGACAGTTCTTTTTCACACCCAATGTGGGGCCTGAAGGGTTGAGATAACGACAGATCTGACCAGAGTGTGCCTAATCATATTCGTGATAAGCATAAGGGCTGTTAAAAACTACACTGAGAGCAATGGGTGGTGGGACTTTCAAACACTGGGATACACATTTGCCAAAAGCCACCTGGTTGGTCAACACTAGGGGATCTGCCAACAGGGCTGGCCCAGCCCAATCAGAACTTTTACGTACTGTAGAGGGGGATAAAGTTCCTGTGGCGCACATAAAGAATTTGTTGGGGAAGACAGCCTGGGTTATTCCTGCTTCCGGTAAAGGCAAACCCACTCGTGGGGTTTCTTTTGCTCAGGGACCTGGATATACTTGGTAGGTAATGCGGGAAGATGGGGAAGTCCGGTGTGTACCTCAAGGGGATTTAATTTTTGGGGAAAACAGCCAATGAACTCAATTGTATGCTGTTGCCTGCTATATAACACTTTTATAGCCCATCAGCTAGATGTCCATCTCTGCCTCTCTGGGCTTTGAAAAGAAGCTATGTGCTGTCATGGTCATCAGCAGAGAATAAAGTAATGGGAAAACCTGGCAGCAGCAGCAGAACTGTCCTCAGGTCACCATCGACAAACCCTGACTTCCCTCCAATCATCACCCCAACAAAGAATGAACTTTGATGAAACCAGATGAGCTCAGCGATGTTCTCAGCAGGCAATGAACCAACACTACACACTGTCTCTCCTGCCCTGAAAGACTGTTACAAGAGATGGAGCCTGACATCATGGACTGGATGAATTCAGGAGACTCTATAAGGATGGTCCATGGACTAAGGAATGATATCTGTTTCTTTGTATGTGTGTATGTGTATATATTTGAGACAAAAAGCAATGCTATAGTGAAAAATGTGGGATCTGAGCCTGATGTAAATGGTATGGCATAAGGTGTGGATATTTTCCTGGTTTCAGCTGTAACAGTCATTTTTCTCCTTCTTAGTAGCTGGTGCAGTGCTGTGTTTTCGACTTTAGTCTGAGAACGCTGATAACACCAATGTTTTTAGTTGTTGCTAAGTAATTTTTACTCTGACCAAGGACTTTTTCAGTTTCATGCTCTGCCAGTGAGGAAGGACACAGGAAGCTGGGAGGAAGCAGAGACGGGATACCTGACCCAAACTAGCCAAAGGGATATTCCATACCACAGCGTGTCACGCCCAGTATATAAACTGGAGGGAGTTAGCCGGAAGGTCTAGATCGCTGCTCGGGTCGGGCTGGGTATCGGTTGGCAGGTGGTGAGCAATTGTATTGTGCATCACTTGTTTTTATTGTTTTCTTTTCCTTTTCCCTTTCCCCTTTTAGTTTCATGTTCTCTCCCCTTGTTATTTCCCTTATCATTATTATTGTTAGCGGTGGTAGTAGTAGTTTTGTATGGTACCTTAGTTATTGGACTGTTCTTATCTCAACCCGTGGGAGTTACATTCTTTCAATTCTCCTCCCCATCCCTCTGGGAGTGTGGAGGGAAGAAGGGTGGGGGGGAAGTGAGCTAGCGGCTGCATGGTTCTGAGTTACCAGCTGGGCTTAAGCCATGACATGCAGTCAGGAGAGGAGTGAGACACACTTTCCTGCTCATGTGTCAGTGCCACCATGTCCCTGGATGCTGCTCTCACGGGCTGACATGCCACTTCTTCAGTCTGTGAAGTGGTACTTGGTGCACCATCTATTTCATATAACTGAGCTTCAGCATCAGTGACACCAACCTGGGCAGTAGTTCAGCACAGTAGGAAAAATACCTGCTAAGGCCTTCCAAAAGGACAAAATGAAAAGGAATGCTGACATCAGACTGCAGTTTTCAGAGAGACTTTACAGGGATATGGAAAAATTATGCTGCACCTTGGCTGCTTCTGTTTTCAAGCTAAATGCAAATATTGTATCTTTCTGTATATAGATTTCTTGGTCTGTTTACATCTTCCTGTTTTTCCAGTCTTTAAGTGGTTACAGGACCTGCATCAGAAATATTAATATTCAATCAATCAATCAATCAGCTTGATTTTCAGTCCGACTTTTTAAATTTGTTTAATATATGCTAGTTTATTACCTGATAAACCCCCCTGAAGATCCAGGGATTGTGGTTTTATATGATCTATCTATTGCTAGGCACTGAGGTATGTATATATGTGCATGCACACACATATATATACAGTTCACTTTATAGGGATTTGTATGCCATATGCTTGTGTTAAATAATATCACCTGACTCCATGCTCTCACACAGGCATTTTAGATAAATTGGTTTGTTTTGCTAAGGGAACACGTGGTATAAAAGCAGAAAATAAAATCAGGGAATCATAGAATAATTTAGGCTGGAAGAGACCTCTGGAGATCATCAGGGCCAAGCCCCTGCTCAAAGCAATTACAAATAGATCAAGTTGCTCAAGGGCTTGTCTAGTCAACAATGCAAATGCAAACTAACACTAATACCCTCTTGCATCTTTCTGTAGTTATATGTTGGCCAATACGAACAATAGCAAGAAACTTTATCTGCTGATAGCAAACATTAACCTCAAATGCATCATAACTCTTCCTGGGGGAACCTAATTAAATAGATATAAATGGGGTTTAAACCACGAGAATAAACATAAGATACATGAAATATTACTGCACACATACATATTAATTTGAGAAATAACTACATGTGACCATATAGTGAAAATAAGGCAATACAGGTCAAAAGGAAATAAGGTCTGATTCAAATGGCTCCAGCTCTGTGGGCAGTGCCTCTCTGTTTGTCTTTTAACAAGTCCAAAGGAATGGGAAAGTCCTTGGGCATCCATCTACACTTGCTGAAGTTGCTTGAATTCTTTGTGGCCCTTATTCAGAGCAGAGTAAAAACTGAAATATGCAACTGAGACTGTTATTACCACTGCAGTTTCACTTGGTCTCCTTAGACCACATTCTCCGTTCTGCTCAGATGTTTTCTACCTGGAGTCTATAATTTTAATCAAGCAGTATCTGTTCTGAGATTGCTTCTCCGGGGAACAGGCATCACATAGCGAGGCTGAAGTTTGTCATTGCTGCTTCCAGACACCCTGCCCATATTTGCAATTCCCATTCCCAGTCTGGGGTTTGCCATCGCTGCAGTTGTGCTGATACAACTGTTTATGCAACCACATTGTAAACCACAAGTGCGATGACCAAGGTTTAAAAAATCCCAGCCAAACAAAGCCTTCCCTTCCATTTCCAAAAATAAAAGGGTGCATGGAAGTGTCTGGACCTTCTTAAGCTAGCCTTAGCAGCAGAGAAAATGGAATTACATCTTGATAGTGGTTATGAGTTTGGCAAGAATTTATGCTGAAGTCATTGCCTTTAAATGTAATTAATGGTTATCTAGAACCCCCTAATTTCCTGTTCAAAATTGTTGGCAAAGCCATATGTCCTAGGTTCAGCTACAGCAGTCATTTTTTCTCCTTCTTAGTAGCTGGTGCAGTGCTGTTTTTTTGACTTTCAGCCTGAGAACAACGCTGATAACATGCTGATGTTTTTACTTGTTGCTAAGTAATGTTTACTCCGACCAAGGACTTTCTCAGTCTCATGCTCTGCCAGGGAGGAGAGGAAGGCAGGAGGAAGCAGAGACAGGACACCTGACCCAAACTGGCCAAAGGGTATTCCATACCACAGCACGTCATGCCCAGTATATAAACTGGGGTGAGTTACCCAGAAGGCCCAGATCACTGCTTGGGTCGGGCTGGGTATGGGTCGGCGGGTGGTGAGCAGTTATATCCTCTCCCCTTGTTATTTCCCTTATCAGTATTATTATTGGTGGTAGTAGTAGTGGTTTTGTGTTATACCTTAGTTACTGGACTGTTCTTATCTCAACCTGTGGAAGTTAAATTCTTTCGATTCTCCTCCCCATCCCTCTGGGAGTGAGGGGAGGAAGAAGGGGGGGAGTGAGCGAGCGGCTGCATGGTTCTGAGTTAACGGTTGGGCTTAAACCACGACAGTTCTTTTTGGCACCCAATGTGGGGCACGAAGGGTTGAGATAACGACGGATCTGAACAGAGAGTGTCTAATCATAGTTGTGATGAGCATTCATTGTTCTGGATTAATAGTCACTCGTCACAATGTTGATTTATTGGCTCTCAGAGTTGTTGCGCTTGATCTCAGAGTTTCAGCATGTCATACCTTACTTAGAGCCAGTATTTGCTATTTTCGTGTTTATCGGCTGGGGGGCCTGGGCTAAGGTTCTTGTTTCACTGTACTTCATGGTAATGACTTGTAATACAATAGACTCATTGATCATGAAACAGGTCTGGCTAGTGTTCCCAGCGTGGCCATCACCTCCATACTTTGGGAGGTATATAGTGAAATTTTTTAGCAATTACATTTATTTTGTTTTCTCCTCGGGGGGTCAACCTACAAAGGAGGCATTCCCTTACACCCCCCGTTCCCCCACCAGCCTATTTGCAACAGCAGTTGAGAGTTCTGAAGGTTTTGGATGGCCTTTGAATGCCCTTGAGACCTGCCTGCTGATTGTGCTGGGGATCAGCATGTTGGCACACATACGGAGTGTGTTTTACCCACGGCCATCCCACCCTGGGAACACCCTATTTCGTCTGATCTTGAAAGTTAAGCAGTATTGGGTTCAAGTCTGGTCTAGGGTTAGACGACGATATAGGAGGACCACCAGGAGATTTTCCCTGAGGCTGGACAGTCATGAGTGGCAGGGTGTGTGGGATAGTATGGGCAAGTATCTAGGCCAGTGGGCCCCTCCAGTGCTTTGGAACTTCACCCCTGAACAAGTGCAACATCCGGAAAAACTAGGAAAACACTTAAAGGAGGTGTGCTGTCATCCTGGTTATACCAGTGAGGGACAAATCATGGCAACGTGCTGGGGCTTGGCCTACGCCTACAGAGCCCTGCTCAACACTATCCAGCACCTTCAAAGGGAAAAAAATGTCTCTGGATCTGATGGCAAAGCAACAGACAACGCAGCTACTCCAACTCCAAGCACAGCAGCTACACCAACCCCAGTGACAAGCAAATCAGTTGCCCAAACCCTGACCACAACAGACAACGCAGCTACTCCAAGCACCACAGCTACACCAACTCCAGCAACAAGTACTGCAGCTACTCAAACCCCAACAGAAACAGACAATGAAGATGTTGCTGTTACTCAAACCCCAAGCACAGCAGCTGCACCACCTCCGGCAACAGACACTGCAGCCACTCCAACCACAGCGATAGACACTGCAGCTAAACCAAACGGCCAATTCATGCCAATATCGGTTGCCCCTGTAAGCAAGGGGAAAAGCAAACGAGAGGCACAAACAGCAACCCCTGCAGTGAAGAAAGATGAAGACCCAATGCACTTACTACAGGGGACAGCATCTGAACAAGACTTATTACTACATGAATCAGAGGAAGAGGAAGAAGAGGTGACTTCTCGACCCCGGACCTCAACCGAGCTGCGGAATATGCAAAAAGATTTCACCCGTCTTCCAGGGGAGCACATTGTCTCCTGGTTGCTCTGATGCCGGGACAATGGGGCCGATGGTCACAAACTAGAAGGTAGGGAAGCCAAGCAGCTGGGATCACTTGCTAGGGAAGGAGGAATTGACAAAGTGATTGCAAGAGAGAAATGAGCCCTCAGCCTTTGGAGGCGGCTCCTGGCAGCTGTGAAGGAAAGGTTTCCCTACAAGGATGATGTTATGAGTTGCTCAGCCAACTGGACCACGACAGAGAAAGGCATCCAGTCCCTGAGGGAATCAGCCATTCTAGAGATCATCTATCATAGGCCAGATGCCAGGAATGCACCGGTAGATCCAGATGAAGTTGAATGTACACGACCCATGTGGCGGAAACTTACACGGAGTGCGCCATCATCATATGCCCACTCATCGGCATCAATGACCTGGAGTGAGGCAGCACCACCAACAGTGGATGAAGTGACTCGTCAACTCCGAGAGTTCGAAGACAATCTCACCCCTTCCATCATTTCAGCTGTGGAAAAACTGTCCCAGGAGTTCAAACAATTGAGAGAAAATCTATCTGATCTATCCAGCTCCTCACATGTAGCAACCAGTATCTCAGCTATTAACAGAAGGCATCCTATTGCCCGGGAGAGAAGATACAGGAGGGACACACCACGGACCACCCTATGGTTTTATCTGTGGGATCACGGAGAAGACATGAGAAAGTGGGATGGAAAACCTACCTCAGTTCTGGAGCAAAAGGTATGTGAACTGAAGAGGAGAACAGTGGTCAAGGATGATCCTCCCATGAAAGCTGCTCCTCCATTCTCTGGTGAGCAGTTTCCCAGATGGAGTGGAAGAGCTGATTTTACTCCAGCTCCTGTGATAAGGGATACTAATCCCTTTCTACAAGACATAAGTGGACAATCTTATGATCACTATTAGAGGGGCCCTGGCTCCAGCCAGGTGGAGGAGAGGGACAATCGGGTTTACTGGACTGTGTGGATCAGATGGCCTGGAACATCAGTCCCACAGAAGTATAAGGCTCTAGTAGATACCGGTGCACAGTGCACCCTGATGCCATCAAGGTATCAAGGGGTGAAACCCATTTATATTTCTGGAGTGAGAGGAGGATCCCAAGAGTTAACTGTACTGGAGGCTGAAATCAGCCTGACTGGGAAGGAGTGGCAAAAGCACCCCATTGTGACTGGCCCAGAGGCTCCATGCATCCTTGGCATAGAATATCTCAGGAGAGGGTACTTCAAAGACCCAATAGGGTGTAGATGGGCTTTCGGTATCTCTGCCTTGGAGGCAGAGGAAATTAAGCAGCTGTCCACCTTGCCCGGTCTATCAGAGGATCCTTCTGTTGTGGGTTTGCTAAAGGTTGAAGAACAACAACTTCCAGTCTCAACCACAACAGTGCACTGGCGGCAATATCGCACCAACAGAGACTCCCTGATTCCCATCCATAAGCTGATCCATAGACTGGAGAGCCAAGGAGTGATCAGCAGAACCCATTCACCCTTTAATAGCCCCATATGGCCAGTGCGAAAGTCTAATGGAGAGTGGAGACTAACAGTAGACTATCGTGGCCTGAATGAAGTCACACCACCATTGAGTGCTGCTGTACCAGACATGCTAGAACTTCAATCTGAACTGCAGTCAAAAGCAGCCAAGTGGGATGCCACAATTGATATTGCCAATGCATTTTTCTCAATCCCTTTGGCAGCAGAGTGCAGGCCACTGTTCACTTTCACTTGGAGGGGCGTCCAGTGCACTTGGAACCGACTGCCCCAGGGGTGGAAACACAGCCCTACCATCTGCCATGGATTGATCCAGACTGCACTGGAACAGGGGCAAGCTCCAGAATACCTGCAATACATCGATGACATCATTGTGTGGGGCAATAAAGCGGAAGAAGTTTTTGAGAAAGGGAGGAAAATAATCCAAATCCTGCTGAAGGCTGGTTTTGCCATAAAACGGAGTAAGGTCAAGAGACCTGCACAGGAGATTCAATTTTTGGGAATAAAATGGCAAGATGGACATCGCCAGATCCCCACAGATGTGATCAACAAGATAACAGCAATGTCTCCACCATCTAATAAGAAAGAAACACAAGCTTTCTTAGGTGTTGTGGGGTTCTGGAGAATGCACATCCCAAATTACAGTCTGATTGTAAGGCCTCTCTACCACGTGACCCGGAAGAAGAATGATTTCAAATGGGGCCCTGAGCAACAACAAGCCTTTGAACAAATTAAACGAGAAATAGTTCATGCAGTAGCCCTTGGACCCTTCCGGACTAGGCCAGATGTGAAAAATGTGCTCTATACCACAGCTGGGGAGAATGGTCCTACCTGGAGCCTCTGGCAGAAAGCTCCAGGGGAGACTCGAGGTCGACCCCTCGGCTTTTGGGCTCAGGGATACAGAGGATCTGAAGCCAGCTATATTCCCACTGAAGAAGAGATACTGGCAGCCTTATGAAGGGGTTTGAGCTGCTTCAGAAGTGATTGGCACTGAAGCACAGCTCCTCCTGGCACCCCGGTTGCCTGTGCTGGGCTGGATGTTCAAAGGCAGGGTCTCCTCTACACATCATGCAACCGATGCTACATGGAGTAAGTGGGCCACGCTAATTACACATCAAGCTCAAATAGGAAATCCCAGTCATCCAGGAATTCTAGAATTCATCATGGACTGGCCAGAGGGCAAAGATTTTGGAATGTCGCCAGAGGAGGAGGTGATGCGTGCTGAAGAGGCCCCACCATATAATGAACTGTCAGAGAGTGAAAAGCAGTATGCCTTGTTTACTGATGGGTCCTGCTGTATTGTGGGAAAGCTTCGGAGATGGAAGGCAGC
This sequence comes from Strigops habroptila, assembly GCF_004027225.2. Lineage (NCBI taxonomy): Eukaryota > Metazoa > Chordata > Aves > Psittaciformes > Psittacidae > Strigops > Strigops habroptila. The sequence continues at coordinate 22,127,365 of NC_044301.2, forward strand.
TGTGTGGAGTCCCCTGCAACAAGTTGCTGAAACAGCTGAAGGAGAGGATGAATCAAGTCAGTTTGCAGAGGTGAAAGCCATCCAGCTGGCCTTGGACATTGCTGAATGAGAAAAATGGCCAGTTCTTTATACTGACTCATGGATGGTGGCAAATGCCCTGTGGGGGTGGTTGCAGCAATGGAAGTAGAGCAACTGGCAACGCAGAAGTAAACCCATCTGGGCTGCTGCACTGTGGCAAGATATAATAATCGTATATTGAAAAATGTGGGATAGGAGCATGATGTGAATGGCATGGAATAAGGGGTGGATACTTTTCTGCATTCAGCTACAGCAGTCATTTTTTCTCCTTCTTAGTAGCTGGTGCAGTGCTGTGTTTTTGACTTTCAGCCTGGGAACAATGCTGATAACACACTGATGTTTTTACTTGTTGCTAAGTAATGTTTACTCCGACCAAGGACTTTCTCAGTCTCATGCTTTGCCAGGGAGGAGGGGAAGCTGGGAGGAAGCAGAGACAGGACACCTGACCCAAACTAGCCAAAGGGGTATTCCATACCACAGCACGTCATGCCCAGTGTATAAACTGGGGGGAGTTCACCCAGAAGGCCCAGATTGCTGCTTGGGTCGGGCTGGGTATCGGTTGGTGGGTGGTGAGCAATTGTATCCTCTCCCCTTGTTATTTCCCTTATCAGTATTATCATTGGTGGTAGTAGTCGTCGTTTTGTATTATACCTTAGTTACTGGACTGTTCTTATCTCAACCTGTGGGAGTTACATTCTTTCGATTCTCCTCCTCATCCCTCCGGGAGTGGAGGGAGGAAGAAGGGGGGGAGTGAGCGAGCGGCTGCATGGTTCCAGGTTACCGGCTGGGCTTAAACCATGACACCGTATTATTGGATCTGTGTGACCTGCCGCTTTGTAAATCTGAATTAAAGCATTAATGTGATTTTAAATTTAGAGAGGACAATTAAGCTTTTGAAAATACCCAGTGGTTGCCACAATGTGCATTCCTGGAGAGCATAAAATATGAGATGAAACAAGCTCCACATTGAACAATCCTCCAGATCTCAGCATTGTCTTTGAGCTAATATTTATCATCAACTTTGAACTTATCATTAACTTAGAGGTTAATATATTCTTTCCCAAGGTTTCCTGAAAATGTAGTAGAGTTATTTTTTATTTGGTTTTGTGAAGAACCTAGACTCTTAAGCCAAATTCTCTGTTGGTTGAACATATCTACTGAAATCAAGGATATTAATCTCAGTAATCTTGGGTATCACTTCAGGTTTTATGGTAGACATTGCTCCTGGGCCCCTATATCAGTTGTATTCTCTTTATATCTCATTTCAGAAAATAAAACAACACAAAATAAACATGAACATTGCATGTAATTTTAAGTAAGCAATTACTGTCTCTTGGGCCGTGCTGACTAGAAGTTATTAGGGTCTGTTCTGGTAAAGTTGGTTGGGCACTCTAAGCTAAAGTACTGTGGCTTACAGATTTCTCTTTAAACTTTGCATTTCATCTTAGATCATCTTACATTCCAAGTTAAGGCTGCGTGAAAAGCAGGCGGCATTTGACAATTGACAGTCAGCATGTCTTCCTCCCACTTCATCAAAAAAAAGTTGTCAGCAAGTCTTTCTCGTGGTATTTTACAAATCAAAGATACCAGATTTGCAGAGAGTCTGTTAAAATATCAAATACTTCAAAAATTATATTGCAGATGTTTTTCAGAGCAGAGATTTATGGAGGACATTGCGCTGTTTGTAAGGGATGTCACTGCCTCTGCCCAGCCCCGGCTCCAGAAACAGGGAGAGAGGAATATTATTTCCAAGCATTTTAACTTGCTGCCTGAGAGAAAATGAGTATCAGTGCCTGTATCCTGTGCCAGTCCTTTCCTCAAAGTTGGTGAGCTGAAGTGCTTAGAAATGACACATCTGTCATCTCTCTTCCCTGGCTGGAGCCAGCACAGGTGATGAGTTAAGTGCAGTAATAGCCATCCCCAGCCTGAGTCTGTCTTCCTCTTTGCCTAGCTCTGTCCTCATCATTTCTCATTTGACCTTGATCTCTACCTGCCATCAGTTCATGTACAACCTTTGCTTCATCTCTCTTTTCCTTGGACCTCACCTATTTCCCTCAAAATGTGATACTCTCGCTTCCCCCAGGAGCCTCATGGGGGGCTGCCCTGATCTTGGAGCAGACTTTAGGGTGTAGAAAGTGATTAAAAGTCATTAAAATGAAATTATTTCTTGCAAACTTTTAGGCATGATATAGTACATTGTGCTTTTCTCAGGAGTTTTCTATGTGGTGGTGTCCAGAGGCTATCTGAGATTTTACAAGATGCTCATCCCTCAGCACTGTGCTGATGAAGTGGAGGGACCTATCAAGTTCATATATAGTCTGCTGCAGAACAGTAGTCAAACAAAAGTCTCTTGGGACGCTGTCTAAGATCCCTATTAGGCTCTTCTCTATCTGGGAATATTTCAGCATTGGGAGGGAAGTAGCAATGACCTTTGAGGTGCTATTGAGTGAAAGTCCCATCAAAGGAAAGAGAAACATAATGGTGCTGGGAAGGGGAGAGGGAACTTCAAACACTTCATTAAATATCAGTGAGTAACATCATCTGGGAGTAGTCTTTGGAGAAAAATGAAATAAACTGCAAACAGCTTGGATGACAAGGAAAAATGTTAAAAATACACTGTTAATGTGATAAAATAAGATTGGATGCTGCAAGCCATGGCATGATGTGGCTTTCAGGAAACACAGCCCTGAAGAAGTACAAAAGGCCTTTAGTTTGAGGTAATGAGGTGCATCTAATTATATTTAAGGAAAAACAGCAAGAACTACTTAGGAATACACTACCCACCCTTTTCTTTTCATCAGGGCCAGGCAGAATCCCAATCCTGAGACACTGTTACTTTATAAAGGGTGAGGATTTCAGAGGACATCACAGCAAACAAGGTTATTTTCCCATAACTGGGGGGGAAAAAAAAAGGCAAAGGCTTTCTTGTCTGTTCTTTTCTTCCTCTCAGTAACTCCCATTAGGGGAGGGAAAAAAGAAAACACAACAAAAAACAACCAGGCCAAAATAAGCCCAGCCATCATGAGAAATGAAGGCTGTCAGAATGACATCCGATACCATCGGGCCACAGCTGAAGAACAAGGGAAAAGTGTTTGGACAACTGTCACTGACCCATAGTCCCTTGCTCCTAACCTTGCTCTCCAACATATGTTTCTCATTTCCTTGCTTATAGCTGGTCCAAGCTAATGATATGTGTTTTGGCAGCCATCCTGTGCTTGGCATAGTGCCTGCCTTGTTCTCATTGTCTTCGCTACTTACAGAACCCCCTTTCTCCGTCTTTCTCTCTCTCAGAAAATCACCTTTGTACAACTCCAAGTATGCAAAGCAGCTCTTGCTGCCAGAGCTACCATCTCCACAGTTCCTCCACCCTGCATCCCACATCCCTGCCACCACTGGCCAGACATGCCAGCAGAAACACTGGGAGACTGCTGAGGAGTGGGACTTGAGCTAGGATGGAAACATTGGAAAATCAAACATATTGGCCTGTTAGAGCCTTGCTAAAAATATGGAGAACAGAGCTATTCTGAGGTACAGCAGCATGGGAAAGCTCTGCCTGGAATCCTGGGTCCCTCCAAGCAGACAGGGCTCTCCAATAGACATGGGAAGGGGAACTCGCTCCAGCCCTGAGGGGAAGAGGGCACCACGCTTGGCAGATGCCTCAATATCCTTGCATGGGGGCTAGGAGATGCCAGGATGGCTCCTTTTCTATCTGCAATCAATAATCATGGACAAGCACAGGGAATGTGTTCTGCAGGGCACAGTGCTGGCCTGAGAGCCAGCAGCACAGGCTTCCATTCCCAGGTCAGCCACAGGCTTGTGCAGGACTTGGACCAAATATAGGAGGGAGTTTAGATTGTGCCTGAATATTCCCCCTTAAAGTATTGCTGGTAATGGTGCGTGGGACAGTGCTGGAGGATAATAGCTGCTGTTGGCTTCAGAGTGCTCAGGCTCTATTATATCTCAACACACAGATATTTGCCATTCAGGTGTGTGTTGGCATGGGGGACCATGTCCTCCAGATCAAAAAGAAAAGGCCACTGCTGCTTCACAAGGCATAAATAACTGAAAACACCACAACAAACAGAACAAGTAGTAGCAGCAAGCAATAACCCCAGGCTACAAAACAGCTTTGCTCCAAAGGTGTTTTGATGAATCTTGGTATTTTCTTCTTATAACCTTCCCCATACCAAAAAATACAATTTCTGTTTTAGTCTGGGCAGTGTTTTAGCCACCCTAAAAACCGTGGGTTTTTAGAAACTGCAACTTCTTCAACAGCATGTGCTTTTTTATAAGACACAGAAATATATGGTTGTATTATTTATATTTACCTATCAAAGGCTCCATAACCAGTCTGCCCTCCGTATATGGTTTTTTTATATATATATTTTCTCAGTTAGTGTGCAAACTAATCTTATTATTTTTTACTAGCAGAGGAAGCGTAACAATGGTGATGTAAAATCCCATGCACAGTGCTCAGGTTCAGTTGCTGTATAGCCTGTGTTCCTTGGGATTTTGCACATGATCTGATGGTTCTTAGGCTATTGTCACCTTTCTTATATCCAGGGAAGGGTGAAGGACTCACACTAACTCCAATAAATCATCAGGAATTAATCTCTCGCAACAAGAAAGTGATGACATCCTTTTAAAGATACAGAGCCAATTAACTCCAGCAGCAGTCACTGCTGTATTTGTCACAAAATATTTATTTTTGAAATAGCCAACAATTTCAGCCGTTAACTCCTACTCAGCATGATGAAAGTGAAACTTAAATTTTTCCTTATTTATTTCCTCCTCTCTTTTCTGACACTGTCATCCACTTCAGTGTCTGCTCTTTTAGAGCCTGGTCTGGTGCCACTGAAGTTAATGGCAGACTTTCCATTCTCATTGCATGAGAGCAGGAGCAGGCCATTACCAGAGCTCATAACCTCCTTGCCACATTCAGTTATTTCCTCTTTGTTCCTTTTCCTTGTTTCAAGGTCACTGATGAACACTTTTTATTCTTTCCCTGCTCTATCCACAGAAACGAGTGGCGTCCCTCAGGGATCAGTGTTGGGACCAATCTTGTTCAACATCTTTGTCGGCGACATGGACAGGGGAATTGAGTGTGCCCTCAGCAAGTTTACCAACAACACCAAGCTGTGTGGTTCGGTTGATACGCTGGAGGGAAGGGATGCCATCCAGAGGGAACTAGACATGCTTGTGAGGTGGGCCGATGCCAACCTCATGAAGTTCAACCAAGCCAAGTGCAAGGTCCTACACCTGGGTTGGGGCAATCCCAGGCACAGCTACAGGTTGGGTGGAGAAGAGATTCAGAATAGCCCTGCAGAGAAGGACTTGGGGGTGTTGGTTGATGAGAAACTTAACATGAGCCGGCAGCGTGCGCTTGCAGCTCAGAAAGTCAACCGTATCCTGGGCTGCATCAAAAGCAGCATGACCAGCAGGTCAAAGGAGGTGATCCTGCCCCTCTACTCTGCTCTTGTGAGACCCCACTTGGAGTATTGTGTACAGTTCTGGTGTCCTCAACATAAAAAGGACATGGAGCTGTTAGAACAGGTTGAGAGGAGGGCCACAAGCATGATAAGGGGGCTGGAGCACCTCCCGTATGAAGGCAGGCTGAGCAAGTTGGGGCTGTTCAGCCTGGAGAAGAGAAGGCTGTGTGGAGACCTCATAGCAGCCTTCCAGTATCTGAAGGGGGCCTATAAGGATGCTGGGGAGGGACTCTTCATTAGGGACTGTAGTGATAGGACAAGGGGTAATGGCTTCAAACTTAAACAGGGGAAGTTCAGGTTAGATATAAGGAAGAAGTTCTTTACAGTGAGGGTGGTGAGGCACTGGAATGGGTTGCCCAAGGAAGTTGTGAATGCTCCATCCCTGGCAGTGTTCAAGGCCAGGTTGGATGAGTGACATGGTTTAGTGCGAGGTGTCCCTGCCCATGGCAGGGGGGTTGGAAGTAGATGATCTTAAGGTCCTTTCCAACCCTAACTATTCTATGATTCTAAAAACCATTTCTTACACAGAAACTTTACTCCGCATTCTGTGATCTCAGGTGCTGACTGCAGTGACCTCCACATCTCTAGCCTTCCTGGTTATCGTGGTGTAATTTAGGTGAGAAGAGACCTTTGGAGGTCACCTTGTCCAAACTCTCACTGAAAGCAAGGCCAACAGAAATCAAGTTGCTGAGGGCCTTTTCCAGTAAGGCATTAAAAATCTCTGCAAGCTCTCTAGACACCTCTTCCATGTTTTGTCTATTTTCATGAAATATTTTTTCAAGTGTCTTCTCGGAATTTCCCTTGTTCAGTCTCCTGCCCACTGCTGCTCACCCCTTAGCAGCACACCCCCACTAACAGTGTCCCTGTTTCTCGGGCTCTCCACCTAAATACCTCCAACCTGCCTGTGATTCCAGGCTGGTGATATGAATTTTGATTCCTTTAGAAAGCACTCTCTGAGCCTCTGCTGTCTCCATCTCCCGGTCCCCAGGCTCTGAGCATCTGCTGGCTCCAACTTCCGGTTCCCAGGCTCATAGCCTCAGCTGGCTCCATCTGCCATTCCCCAGGCTCCATTTCTCTGCTAGCTGCATCGACCAGTCCCCAGGCGCTGAGTCTTTGCTAGATTGATGCCCGGTCCCTAGGCTCCGAGTCTCTAGTGGGTTAATCTTCCAGTACCCAGGCTCTGAGTCTCTGCTGATTCCATGTCCCAGTCAACAAGCTGCGAGTCTCTTGTGGCTCCATCTCCCCATCCTCAGGCCCCGAGTCTCTTGTGGCTCCATCCTCCAGTCCCCAGTCTCTGAGCCTCTGCTGGCTCGATCTCCCTGTCCCCAGGCTCTGAGTCTCTGCTGACTACATCTCTCAGTCCCCTGGCTGAATCACTGCTGGTTCCATCTCCCAGTCTGCAGGATCTGAGTCTCTAGTGGCTCCAACTTGAAGTGCCCAGGCTCTGAGACTCTGCTGGCTCCATCTCCCATTCCCCAGGCTCCGTTTCTCTGCAAGCTCCATCAACCAGTCCCTGGGCTTCGAGTCTCTGCAGGCTTCATTTTCCAGTCCCGGTTCCCTGAGTCACTGCTGGCTCAATCACCCATTCCCCAGGCTCCAATTGTCTGCTGGCTCCATTTCCCAGTCACCAGGGTCTGAGTCTATGCTACCTCCATCTGTCTTTCACCAGGCTCTGAGTCTCCAGTGACCCCATCTCTTCATCCCCAGGCTTTGATACTCTTATTGCTCCATCTCCTGGTCCCCTGGCTCTGAGTCACTGCTAGCTCAATCTCCCTTTCCCCAGGTGCCGAGTCTTTTTCTGAATCCATCTCCCTGTCCCCAGGCTCCAAGTATCTAGTGGCTCCATGTCCCGGTCCCCAGGCTCTTTGCTGGCTCCATCTCCCTTTCCATGGGTGCCAAGTCTTTGCTGGCTCCATCACCCTGTCACCAAGCTCTGAGTCTCTGCTGGCTCAATTTCCCAGTCCAAAGGCACTGAATCTCTGCTGGATCTATCTTCCAGTCCACATGCTCTGAGTCTCTGCTGGCTCCATCTTCCAGTCCCCAGGCTCTGAGTCTCTACTAGCTCTGTCTCCCCATATCAGCGTTTTAAGGTTCTGGTGTCTCCAAGTTGCAGTCCTCATGCACTGAGTCTCTGCTTGCGCCATCTCCCAGTCCCCATGATCCAAGTCTCTAATGGCTCAAACTCCCAGTCCCCAGGCTCTAAGTCTCTGCTGGCTCCCTCTCCAAATTTCCAGGCTCTGATTCTCTGCTGACACCATCTCCTGTTCTCTAGGCTCTAAGACTCTGCTGGCTTCATCTGCCAGTCCCCAGTGTCTGAGTCTCTAGTGGCTCCATCTCCCAGACTCAAGGCTCTGAGTCTGTAGCAGCTCCATCTCCACGTACCCAGACTCTGAGACTCTGCAGGCTCAATGTCCCAGTCACCAGGATCTGAGACTGCTGGCTCCAACTCCAAATCACTAGGCTCTGAGTCTCTGCTGGCTCCATTTCCCTGTCCTCAGGCCCTGAATCTCTGATTGATCCATCTCTCAGTTTGCAGGGTCTGAGGCTCTGCTGACTCCAGCTTTAGGTCCCTAGGCTGGAGTCTCTAGTGGCTCCACCTCCCTGTCCCCATGTTCCAAGTGTCTAGTGGCTCCATCTTGCAGTCTCCAGGCTCTTGGTCTCTGCTGTCTCCATCACCCTTTCCCCAGGTGCTGAGTTTCTGGTGGCTCCATCTCCCATTCCACAGGGTCTGAGTCTCTGCTGGCTCCTTCTCCTAGTACTCAGGATCCAAGTCTCTAGTGGCTCGATCTTCCAGTGTACAGGCTCTGAGATTCTGCTGGCTTCATCTGCTTCCCCAGGCTCTGAGCCTCTAGTGCTTCCATCTTGCAATCCCCCGGCTCTGAGTCTCTGCAGGTTCTATGTCCTGGTACCCAGGCTCTGACACGTTGCTGGCTTCATCTCCAAATCCTCAGGCTCTGAGTCTCTGATAGCTCCATGTCCCAGTCTCCAGACTCTGAGTCTCTGCTGGCTCTGTCTACTTGTCCCCTTGCTCTGAGTGTCTGCTGGCTCCATCTTCCGGTCCCCAGCCTTTGAGTATCTCCTGGTTCTACCAGTCCCCAGGCTCCGACTCTTTAGTGGCTTGAACTTCCAGTCCAGAGGCTCCTAGTCTCTGCTGTGCCATCTCCCATTCCCTAAGCTGTGAGTCTGTGCTGGCTCCAACTCCTGGTCCCAAGGCTCTGAATCAATGCTGGCTCCATCTCCCCAGTCCCCAAGCTCCGAAACTCTAGTGGCATGATTTCCATATTGCAGTCCCCTGGCTCTGAGTCTCTGCTGGCATCATCTCCCATTCTCTAGGGTCCGAGTCTCTGCTGGCTCAATCAACCAGTCCTCAGGCTCCAAGTATCTGCTGGCTGCATCTTGCCGTCTGTAGTCTCCCAGACTCTAGTGGCTCCACCTTGCAGTCCCCAGGCACTGAGTATGTTCCGGTTCCATCTCCCAGACCCAAGGCTCTGAGTCTCTAGTTCTTCCATCTCCCAGTCCCCATGCTCTGAGTCTGTAGTGGCTCCATCTCCCAGTCCCCAAGCTGTGAGTCTCTAGCGGCTCCACCTTCCAGTCCCCAGCCTCCGAGTCTCTAGTGGCTTCATCTTGCAGTCCACCAGCTCTGAGTCTCTGCTGGCTCCATTTCCTAGTCCCCTGGCTCTGAGTCTCTGCTGGCTCCATGTTTCTGTCCTTAGGATCTGAGGCTCTGCTGGCTCCATTTTTCAGTCCCCAGGCTCTGAGTCTCTTGTGGCTCCAGCTCCCTGTCCCCAGGCTCTGAGTCTCTTATGGCCCCATCTTCCAGTCCCCAGGCTCTAAGACTGCTGTCTCCATCTGCCATTCCCCAGGCTCCGAGTGTCTTATGGCCCCACCTCCCAATCCCCAGGCTCTGAGTCTCTGCTGACTCCATCTCCCAGTCCCCAGGTCTGAGTATCTGCTGGCTTCATCTCCCTGTCCCCAAGCTCTGAGTCCCTAGTGGCTCCATCTTCCAGTCCCTAGGCCCTGAGTCACTGCTGGTTCCATCTCCCAGTCCCCTGGCTCTGAGTCTCTGCTGGCTCTGTCTACCTGTCCCCTTGCTCTGAGTGTCTGCTGGCTCCATATTCCAGTCCCCAGCCTTTCAGTATCTCCTGGCTCCATCTCCCAGTCCCCAGGCTCTGAATCTCTGCTGGATACATCTCCCAGTCTACAGGCTCTGAGCCTCCTCTGCTTCCATCTCCCTGTCCCCAGGCCCTGAGTCTCTGCCTGCTCCATCTTCCAGTCTGCAGGCTCTGAGGCTCTGCTGGCTCCATCTTCCACTCCCTAGGTGCTGAGTCTGTGCTGGCTTCATCTTCCAGTCCATATGGTCCTAGTCTCTGCTGGCTTCGTCTTTGAATCCCCAGACTCTGAGTCTCTGCTGACACCATCTCCCATTCCGTAGGTGTAATGGATGGGAACCCAGTTGAGAGTTGATTCCCCCTCATGACTGAGACACAGAGCAAAGTAAATTTTTGTCAAAGTGTATTCGGTAGAGTATATATGTTTATGTTCATTGTGACTGTTTGTTGGAAAGAGACAGGAAAACATAGGTGTGCAGCTCTTCTATGACCTTCATATTTGGCCACACTGGGGCGCCTGGCCAACAGCGAGATCATGGGAAACCGCACGACCCCATGAGTAAACAATTAGAGATCTGGCATAAAGCTGGTTGTTTTTCTAAGGGTATAAAAGCAGGACCTTCTTGTGGCTGAATCCAAAGCCTCACCTATGGGTGGACGCACCACGTAGGAATTTTCCCAATTACCTGAGACTCCTGGCATTGGCTGCAATGGGGCTTTCCAGCTGGAAGTGTAGGCCTGGATGGTGATTCAGTTGTAATAGGTGATGTATTTCTTCTTAATCTCTGTTCCGTCTATGCAGTAATGATTTGATGCATTACAAATTTTCCTCTGTACTTTACTTATATCTCTGGTTTGTTTCATTGTACTTATTTACTGTATATATAGAGATATATACCTGATTCTCATTAGTGTACTTGTTTGCTTTAGAGTGCTTGTTAATTAAACTTTGTATGTTATACAGCTAGTGTGTGGTCATTTTGTGGTGTACCCTGCCTGTTAGCAGAACACTAGGCTCCGAGTCTCTGCTGGCTCATTCAACCAGTCCCCAGGCTCCGAGTCTCTGCTGCCTCCATCTTCCAGTCCCCAGGCTCTAAGACTCTGGGGGCTAAATCTCCCTGTCCCCAGGCTCGCAGTATCTAGTAGCTCCATCTTGCAGACATCAGGCTCTGAGTCTCTGCTGACTCCATCAACCAGTCCCTACGCTCCAAATCTCTAGTGGCTCCATATTCCAGTCCCCAGGGTCTGAGTCTCTGCTGGTACCATCTCCCAGTCCCCTGGCTTGAGACTCTACTGGCTCCATCTCACTGTCCCCAGTATCTGAGTCTGTCGTGGCTCCATCTCCCAGTCCCCAGGCTTCGAGTCTTTGGTGGCTGCAACTCCCAGTCCCCAGGCTTTGAGTCTTTGGTGGCTGCAACTCCCAGTCCCCAGGCTTTGAGTCTTTGGTGGCTGCAACTCCCAGCCCCCATGCTCCGAGTCTTCAGTTGCTCCAACTCCCAGTCCCTAGGCTCTGAGTCTCTACTGACTGCATCTTGAAGTCCCCAGGCTCTGAGACTCTCTTGGCTACATCTCCCTTTCCCCAGGCCCTGAGTCTCTGCTGACTCCATCTCCCAGTCCCCAGGTCTGAGTATCTACTGGCTCCATATCCCTGTCCTCAGGCTCTGAGACTCTCCTGGCTACATCTCCCTTTCCCCAGGCCCTGAGTCTCTGCTGGCTCCATCTTTCTGTCCCCGGGTTCTGAGTCTCTGCTGGCTCCAACTTTCTGTCCCCAGGCTGTGAGTCTCTGCTGGCTCCATCTTGCAGTTTACAGGCTCTGATACTCTAGTGGTTCCATCTCTGCGTCCCTAGGCCCTGAGCCTCTGCTGAATCCATCTCCCAATCCCCAGGCTCTGAGTCTTTGCTGGCTCCACCTCCCGGCCCCCAGGCTCTTAGTCTCTGCTGGCTGCATCTCCCACTCTCCAAGTCTCCAGTGGCTCTTTCCCATCCCCGGCTCTGAGTCTCTTCTGGATCCATCTTCCAGTCTACAGGCTCTGAGGCTGTGCAGGCTCCATCACCCAGTCTCCAGGCTCTGAGTTTCTGCTGGCTCCATCTTTCTTATCCCCAGGCTCTAAGTCCCTTCTAGATACATCTTCCAGTCTACAGGCTCAGAGACTGTGCTGGCTCCATCTCCCTGTCCCCACGCTCTAAGCCTCTTCTAGCTCCATCACCCAGTCCTCAGGCTTTGAGTTTGTGCTGGCTCCATCTCCCTGTCCCCATGCTCTGAATCACTGCTGGCTGCATTTCCCACTTTCCGAGTCTCCAGTGGCTCCACCTCCCTGTCCCCAGGATTCAAGTCTCTGCTGGCTCCATCTCCCAATGCCCAGTCTCAGAGTCTCTGCTGGCTCCATTTCCTGGTCCCCAGGCTCTGACTCTGCTGGCACCATGTCCCATTCCTTAGGCTTTGAGTCTCTATTGTCTGCAATTCACGGTCCCCTGGCTCTGAATCTCTGATGGCCCCATCTCCAGTCCACAGGCGCTAAGCCTCTGCTGGCTTAATCTGCCAGTCCACATACTCTGCGCCTCAAGAGGCTTCAACTCCAAGTCCCCAGGCTCTGAGTCTCTGCTAGTTCCATCTTCCAGTCATCAGTCTCTCACTTACTGCTGGTTCCATCTCCCAGTACCAAGGCTAGGAGTCTCTACTGGCTCAATCTTTCAGTATCCAGGCTCTGAGTCTCTCCTGGCTCCATCTCCCGGACCCCTGGCTCTGATTCTCTGCTGGCTACATATTCGGGTCCCCAGGCACTAAGACTCTGCTGGCTCCATCTCCCAGTTCCCAGGCTCTGAGTCTGTGGTGTCTCCATTTCCAGGTTCCCAGGTTTTTAGTCTCCGCTGGCTGAATCTCCCATTCCCCAGGCTCTGAATGTCTGCTGGCTCCATCTGCCGGTCCTTATGGTCTGAGTCTCTGCTGTCTCCATCTCCCGGTACCGTGGCTCTGAGTGTCTGATGGTTCCATTTCCCGGTCCACATCCTCTGAGTGTCTGCTGGCTCCATCTTCCAGTCCACTGGCTCCAAATCTCTGCTAGCTCCATCTCCTGGTCCCCAGGTTGTGAGGCTCTGCTGGCTCCATCTCCCTGTCACCAGGCTAAGTGTCTCTGCTGGACGCATCTCCCATTCCCCAGACTCTGAATGTCTGCTAGCTCCATCTGCCAGTCGCCAGGCTCAGAGTCTCTGCTGCCTCCATCACCTGGTCCGCCGGCTCTGAATGTCTGCTGGCTCCATCTCCCCATCCTCAAGGTATGAGTCTGTAGTGTCTCCATCTCCAGGTTCTCAGGTTCTTAATCTTTCACGGCTGCAAGTCCTGGTTCCCAGCTTCTGAATCTCTACAAGCTCCATATCCCTATTTACAGGCTCTGAACTATCTCTCATTTAATTTGTTCAAAGGCTTGTTGTTGCTCCGGGCCCCATTTAAAATCACTCTTCCTCCAGGTCACGTGATAGAGAGGCCTTACAATCAGACTGTAATTTGGGATGTGCATTCTCCAGAACCCCACAACACCTAAGAAAGCTTGTGTTTCTTTCTTATTAGATGGTGGAGACATTGCTGTTATCTTGTTGATCACATCTGTGGGGATCTGGCGATGTCCATCTTGCCATTTTATTCCCAAAAATTGACTCTCCTGTGCAGGTCCCTTGACCTTACTCCGTTTTATGGCAAAACCGGCCTTCAGAAGGATTTGGAATATTTTCTTCCCTTTCTCAGAAACTTCTTCCGCTGTATCGCCCCAAATGATAATGTCATCAATGTATTGCAGGTGTTCTGGAGCTTGCCCCTGTTCCAGTGCAGTCTGGATCAATCCATGGCAGATGGTAGGGCTGTGTTTCCATCCCTGGGGCCGTTGATTCCAAGTGTACTGGGCCCCCCTCCAGACCCTCCTTGGCTCTCCAGTCTACAGATCATCTTATGGATGGGAATCAGGGTGTCTCGGTTGGTGCGATATTGCTGCCAGTGCACTGTTGTGGTTGAGATTGGCACTTGTTGTTCTTTGACCATCAGCAACCCCACAACAGAAGGATCCTCTGAGAGACTAGGCAAGGTGGACAGATGTTTAATTTCCTCTGTCTCCAAGGCAGCTATACCAAAAGCCCATTGGTACCCTTTTGGGCCTTTGAAGGTCCCTCTCCTGAGGTAGTCTATGCCAAGGATGCATGGAGCTTCTGCACCAGTCACAATGGGGTGCTTTTGTCCCAGTTAGGCTGATTTCAGCCTCCAGTACAGTCAACTCTTGGGATCTTCCTGTCACTCCAGAAATACAAATGGATTCCACCCCTTGATAGCTTGATGGCATCAGGGTACACTGTGCACCGGTATCTACTAGAGCCTTATACTTCTGTGGGACTGATGTGCCAGGCCATCTGATCCACACAGTCCAGTAAACCCAATTGTCCCTCTCCTCCACCTGGCTGGAGCCAGGGCCCCTCTAATAGTGATCATAAGATTGTCCACTTACTTCCTGTAGAAAGGGATTACTATTCCTTATCACAGGAGTTGGAGTAAAATCAGATCTTCCACTCCATCTGGGAAGCTGCTCACCAGAGAACGAAGCAGCAACTTTCATGGGAGGATCATCCTTGACTGTTGTTCTTCAATTCACGCACCCGTTCCTCCAGAACTGAGGTAGGTTTTCCATCCCACTTTCTCATGTCTTCTCCGTGATCCCACAGATAAAACCATAGGGTGGTCCGTGGCATGTACCTCCTGTATCTTCTCTCTCGGGCAATAGGATGCCTTCTGTTAATAGCTGAGATGCTGGTTGCTACATGTGGGGAGCTGGATAGATCAGATAGATCATCTTTCAATTGTTTGAACTCCTGGGACAGTTTTTCCACAGCTGAAATGATGGAAGGGGTGAGATTGTCTTCAAACTCTCGGAGTTGACGAGTCACTTCATCCACTGTTGGTGGTGCTGCCTCACTCCAGGTCATTGATGCCAATGAGTGGGCATATGATGATGGTGTACTCCATGTAAGTTTCCACCACATGGGTGCATCCCTGGCATCTGGCCTATGATAGATCATCTCTAGAATTGCTGATTCCCTCAGGGACTGGATGCCTCTCTCTATTGGGGTCCACTTGCCTGAGTGACACATAACATCGTCCTTGTAGGGATACCTTTCCTTCATGGCTGCTGAGAGCTGCCTCTAAAGGCTGAGGGCTCATTTCTCTTTTGCAATCGCTTTGTCAATTCCTCCTTCCCTAGCAACTGATCCCAGCTGCTTGGCTTCCCTACCTTCTAGATTGTGACCATCGGCCCCATTGTCCCAGCATCAGAGCAACCAGGTGATGATGTGCTCCCCTGGAAGATGGCTGAAATCTTTTTGCATATTCTGCAGCTCGGTTGAGGTCCAGGATCGAGAAGTCGCCTCTTCTTCTTCTTCATCTTCCTCTGATTCCTGTATTAATTACTCTTTTTCAGATGCTGTCCCCTGTAGTAAGTGCATTGGGTCTTCATTTTTCTTCACTGCTCTGAAAGGGAATAATAATAATGATAAGGGAAATAACAAGGGGAGAGGATACAATTGCTCACCACCTGCTGACCTATACCCAGCCTGACCCAAGCAGCAATCCGGGCCTTCTGGGTAACTCCCCTCCAGTTTATATACTGGGCATGACGTGCTGTGGTATGGAATACCCCTTTGGCTAGTTTGGGTTAGGTGTACTGTCTCTGCTTCCTCCTGGCTTCCTGTGCCCCTCCTCCCTGGCAGACCATGAGACTGAAAAAGTCCTTGATCTGAGTATAAATTACTTAGCAACAACTGAAAACATTGATGTGTTTTCAGCATTGTTCTCAGATTAAAGTTGAAAACACAGCAGTGCACCAGCTACTAAGGAGGAGAGAAAATGACTGCTATAGGGGTAATGGGTTCATACTTAAACAGGGGAAGTTTAGGTTAGATATAAGGAAGAAGTTCTTTACTGTGAGGGTGGTGAGGCACTGGAATGGGTTGCCCAAGGAAGTTATGAATGCTCCATCCCTGGCCGTGTTCAAGGCCAGGTTGGATGCAGTCTTGGGTGACGTAATTTAGTGCGAGGTGTCCCTGCCCATGACAGAGGGGTCTCCATCTCCTGGTTCCCAGGTTCTCAGTCTCTGATGGCTGCAACTCCCAGTTCCCAGGCTCTGAGTCTCTGCTGGCTCCATCTCCTGGTACCCAGGCTTTGGAGCTCTGCTGCCTCCATCTCTCAGCCAATAAGCTCAGAGTATCTGCGGGCTCCATCTCCCAGTCAGCAGACTCCAAGTTTCTACTGGCTCCATCTCCCAATCCCCAGTCTCTTAGTCGCTGCTGGCTCCGTTTTCCAGTCCACATGCTCTGAGTGTCTCCTGACTCAATCTCCTGGTTCCCAGGCTCTGATTCTGTAGTGGCTCCATGTCCCAGTCCCCAATTTCTGAGTCTCTGATGGCTGCAACTCCCGGTTCCCAGGCTCTGAGTCTGTAGTGGCTCCATCTACCTGTTCCCAGGCTCTAGTAGCCAAATCTTCTACTCCACAGGCTATGAGTCTCTGCTGGCTCACTCTTCCAGTTCCCAGGGTCTGAGTCTGTAATGGCTACATCTCCAGGTTCCCAGGTTCTGAGTTTCCGATGGCTGCAACTCCCCGTTTTCAGACACTGAGTCTCTGTTGGTTCCATCTCCTGGTACCCAGGCTCTGAGTCTCTGCCTACTCCATCTTCCAAACCCCAGGCTCTGAGTCTCTGATGACTCTATCTCCCAGACCCAAGGCACTAGTAGCTACATCTCCTGATCCAAAGGCTCTGAGTCTATCATGGCTTCATCTCCCAGTCCCCTGGCTCTGAGTCTCTACAGGCACCATCTCCTGGTTACCAGGCCCTGAATCTCTGGTGGCTCCATCTCCCAGTCCCCAGCTTCTGAGTCTCTGCTGGCCCCATCTCCCATTCCCCAGCCTCTGAAACTCTAGAGTCTCCATCTCCCAGTCCCCCGGCTCTGAGTCACTAGTGGCTCAATATCCCCATCCCAAGGTTCTGAGTATCAAGTGGCTCCATCTCTGAGTCACTAGGCTCCAAGTCTCTACTGGCTCCATCTCCTAATCCCCAGTCTCTGAGTCCTAGCTGGCTCCATACCCCAGTCCCCAGGCTCTGAGTCTCTGCTTGCTCCATCTCCTGAACCCCTGGTTCCAAGTCTCTGCTGGCTCCATCCCCTGGTCCCCAGGCTCTGAGTCTCTGCTGCCTTCATCTCCCAGTCCCCAGGCTCTGCATCACTGCTCACTCCATTTCTCAGTCCCCAGGCTCTGAGTATCTCCTGGCTCCAACTCCCCATCCCCAGGATCTAGAACTCTCCAGTCTTCATCTCCTTGTATCCATACTCTGAGTTTCTGCTGGCTCTATCTCCCATTCCCCAGGCTCTGAAACTCTAGAGGCTCCATCTCCCAGTCCCCAGGCTCTGAAACTCTAGAGGCTCCATCTCCCAGTCCCCAGGCTCTGCATCTCTGCTGGCTCCATCTCCCAGTCCCCTGGCTCTGAATCATTATTGGCACAATATCCCAGTTGCGAGGTTCTGAGTCTCTAGTGGCTCCATATGCCAGTCCCCTGTCTCTGAGTCTCTGCTGGCTCAAATTCTCATTGCCCAGGCTCTGAGTCTCTGCTGGCTCTAACTCCCAGACACCAGGCTCCGTGTCTCTGCTGGCTGCATCTCACATTCCCGAGATTCTGAGTCTCTGCTGGCTCAATCTCCCAGTTCCCAGGCTCTGAGTCTGTAGTGGCTCCATCTCCCAATCCCCAGATTCTGAGTTTCCAATGGCTGCATCTCCTGGTTCCCTGACTCCGACTCTCTGCTGGCTCCCTGCCCCAGTCCCCAGGCTCCGAGTCTCTGCTGCCTACATCTCCCAGTCCCCAGTCTCTGTGTCATTATTGGCACGATATCCCAGTCACAAGGTTCTTAGTCAAAAGTGGCTCCATATGCCAGTCCCCTGGCTCTGAGTCTCTGCTGGCTCCATCTCCCCATGACCAGGCTCCGAGCCTCTCTTGGCTCCATCTCTCAGTCCCCAGTCTCTGAGTCTCTACACACAACATCTCCCAGACCCCATGCTCAGCGCCTCTAGTGGCTGCATCTCCCATTCCCCAGATAGTGAGTCTCTGCTCTCTCCATCTGCCACTCCTTATGCTCTGTCTGCTGCCTCCACCTCCTCATCCTCAGGTTCCGATTCTCTAGTGGCTCAATGTGCCAGTTCCCAGTCTCTGGGTCTCTGCTGGCTCCATTTCCCGGTCTGCATGGTCTGAGTCTCTCCTGTCTCAATCTCCTTCTCCCCAGGAGATCTCTCCAATTCACTCATTAATCCATCTTCTGGTCCCAAGGCTCTGCATCACTGCTCACTCCATTTCTCAGTCCCTAGGCTCTGAGTCTCTACTGGCTCTATCTCCCCGTCCTCAGGCTCCAAGTCTCTATAGATTCAATCTCCCAGTCCCCTGGCTCTGAGTCTCTGCTGGCTCAATCTCCCAGTCCACATTATCTGAGTCTCTGCTGGCTCGATATCCCAGTCACCAGGCTCAGCGTTTCTACCTACTTCATCTCCCAGTCTCCAGGCTCTGACTCACCAGCGTTTCAATCTCCCCGTTCCCAGGCTCTGAGTCTGTAGTGGTTACATCTCCCGATCCTCAGGTTCTGAGTTTCTGATGGCTGCATCTCCCGGTTACCCAACTCCAAGTCTCTGCAGGCTACATCTCCCAGTCCCCAGACTCTGAGTCATTATTGGTTCAATATCCCAGTCCCAAGGTTCTGAGTCTCTAGTGGCTCCATATGCCAGTACCCTGGCTCTGAGTGTCTGCTGGATGAATCTCCCAGGCCACAGGCACTTAGACTCTAGGAGTTACATTCTTAATCCATAGGCTCTGCGTCTGTCATGACTACATCTCCCAGTCCCCAGGCTCTGAGTCATTATTGGTTCAAAATCCCCATCGCAAGGTTCTGAGTCTCTTATGGCTCCATATTTCAGTCCCCTGGTTACAAGTCTCTGCTGGCTCCATCTCACAGTCAATAGGCTCAGAGTGTCTACCAGTCTCCAGGCTCTTAGACTTTACTAGCTACATCTCTTTATCCGCAGGCTCTGTGTCTGTCATCGCTGCATCTCCAGGTCCCCTTGCTCTGAGTCTCTAGTGCCTCCGTTTCCCAGTCCCCGGGTTCTGAGTATCTAATTGCTGCATCTCACAGTCCCCAGGCTCTGAGTCTCTAGTGGCTCCATCTCCCAATCCCCAGTCTCTGAGTCTCTGCAGGTCCATCTCCCAGCCCCCAGGCTCTTAGAGTCTAGTAGCTACATCTCGTAATCCACAGGATGTGAGTCTCTGCTGCATCTCCCAGTCCCTTTGCTCTGGGTCTCTGCTGGCTCCATCTTCCAGTCCCCAGGCTCTGAGTCTCTAGTGCCTCCATCTCCCAGTCCCCTGTTTCTGAGTCTCTGATTGCTGCATCTCCCAGTTCCCAGGCTCTGAGTCTCTTCTGGATTCATCTCCCAGTACCCAGGGTCTGAGTCACTCGTGGCTCAATATCGCAGTCCCAAGGTTCTGAGTCTCTAATGGCTTCATATGCCAGTCCCCTGGTTCTGATTCTGTGCTGTCTCCATTTCACAGTCACTAGGCTCAGAGTCTCTGCTGGCTTCATCTCCCCGTCCCTAGGCTCAGAGTCTCTGCTGCCTCCATCTCCCAGTCCCCAGGCTCTGAGTCTCTAGAGGTTCCATTTCCCAGTCACTAGGCTCAGAGTCTCTACTGGCTCAATCTCTCAGTCCCCAGGCTCCGAGTCTCTGTTGGTTCCATCTCCTGCTACCCAGGGTCTAAGTCGCTAGTGGCTCAATATCACAGTCGCAAGGTTCTGAGTCTCTAGTGGCTCCATATGTCAGTCTGCTGGCTCTGAGTCTGTGCTGGCTCCATCTCCCAATCCCCAGGCTCTTAGACTCTAGGAGCTACATTCTTAATCCATAGGCTCTGCATCTGTCATGCCTTCATCTCAGAGTCCCAAGATTCTGAGTCTCTGGTGGCTCCACATGCCAGTCCCCATGCTTTGTGTCTCTATTGTCTCCATCTCACAGTCCCCAGGCTCTGAGTCTCTAGTGGCTCCATGTCTCTGTCCCCAGTCTCTGAGACTCTGCGGGTCCATATCCCAGTATCCCAGGCTATTAGAGTCTAGTAGCTATATCTCCTAACCACAGTATGTGAGTCTCTCATGGCTGCATCTCCCAGTCTCCTTGCTCTGAGTCTCTGCTGGCTCCATCTTCCAGTCCCCAGGCTCTGAGTCTCTACTAGCTCCATCTCCCAGTCCCCTGCTTCTGAGTCTCTGATTTCTGCATCTCCCAGTACCCAGGGTCTGAGCCACTAGTGGCTCAATATCACAGTCCCATGGTTCTGAGACTCTACTGGCTGCATATGCCATTCCCCAGGCTTTGTGTCTTCACTGTCTCCATCTCCCAGTCTGCAGGCTCTGAGTCTCTAGTGGCTCCATCTCCCAGTCTGCAGGCTCTGAGTCTCTAGTGGCTCCATCTCCCAGTCACCGGGCTCTGAGTCTCTTCTGGCTCCATCTCTCTGTTCCCCAGGCTCTGAGACTTTCATTGCTCCATTTCCCAGTCCTCAGATTCCGAGTCTCTCATGGTTGCATCTCCCATTCCCCAGGCTCTGAATCTCTAGTGGCTCCAGCTCCCAGTCCCCAGGCTCTGAGTCTCTACAGATTCCATCTCCCAGTCCCCACTCTCAGCATCTCTAGTGCCTGCCATTCCCAGAGTCTGAGACTCTGCTGGCTCCACCTCCAGTCCCTAGACTCTGATCTCTTGTGGCTCCATCTTCCCATCCCCAGGTTCTGAGTCTCAGATGGCTGCAACTCCCAGATCACAGACTCTGAGTCTCTGCCTACTCCATCTCCCAGTCCCCAGTCTCTGAGTCTCTGCTGGCTCCATTTCCTGTTCCACATGCTCTGAGTCTCTGCTGGCTCCATCTCCCAGTCCCCAGTCTCTGAGTCTCTGCTGGCTCCATTTCCCGGTCCACATGCTCTGAGTCTCTGCTGGCTCCATCCCCCAGTCCCCAGGTTCTATGTTACTGCTCACTCCATTTCTCGGTCCCCAGGCTCTTCCCGGCTCTCAGTCCCCAGGTCTCTCCTGGCTCCAACTCCCCTTCCCCAGGCTCTACAACTCTCCGGGCTTCATCTCCTTGTCTACATACTCTGAGTCTCTACTGGCTCTATCTCCCCGTCCTCAGGCTCCAAGTCTCTACAGATTCAATCTCCCAGTCCCCTGGCTCTGAGTCTCTGCTGGCTCAATCTCCCAGTCCACATTATCTGAGTCTCTGCTGGCTCGATATCCCAGTCACCAGGCTCAGCGTTTCTACCTGCTTCATCTCCCAGTCTCCAGGCTCTGACTCACCAGCGTTTCAATCTCCCCGTTCCCAGGCTCTGAGTCTGTAGTGGTTACATCTCCCGATCCTCAGGTTCTGAGTTTCTGATGGCTGCATCTCCTGGTCCCCAGTCTCTGAGTCATTATTGGCACAATAACCCAGTCACAGGGTTCTGAGTCTCTACTGGCTCCATATGCCAGTCCCCTGGCTCTGAGTCTGTGCTAGCTCCATCTCTCAGTCAATAGGCTCAGTGTGTCTACAGTGTCCCTGTCCGAGTCACCAGGCTTTGAGTTTCTGCTGGCTCGATCTCCCTGTCCCCAGGCTCTGTGTCTCTTCTGGGTCCATCTCCCAGTCACCAGGCTCTGAGACTCTGCTGGCTCCATCTCCCAATCCCCAGGCATAGAGTCTCTCATGGCTCCATCTCCCAGTCCACATTGTCGGAGTCTCTGCTGGCTCGAACTCCCATTGCCCAAGCTCTGAGTCTCTTCTGGCTACAAGTCCCAGACACCAGGCTCCATGCCTCTGCTGGGTGCATCTCTCATTCCCCAGGCTCCGAGTCTCTGCTGTCTCAATCTCTCAGTCCCCACGCTCCAAGTCTCTCATGGCTGCATCTCCCGGTCCCCTTGCTCTGCATCTCTGCTGGCTCCATCTTGCACTCCCCAGGGTCTGAGTCTCTTATGGCTCCATCTCTCGGTACCCAGGGTCTGAGTCACTAGTGGCTCAATATCACAGTCGCAAGGTTCTGAGTCTCTAGTGGCTCCATATGCCAGTCCCCTGGTTCTGAGTCTGTGCTGGCTACATCTCCCAGTCCACATTGTCTGAGTCTCTGCTGGTTTGATCTCCCATTGCCCAGGCTCTGAGTGTCTTCTGGCTACAACTCCCAGACACCAGGCTCCGTGTCTATGCTGTCTGCATCTCTCATTCCCCAAGCTCTGAGTCTCTGCTGGCTGTATCTTCCAGTCCCCTGGCTCTGAGTCTCTGCTGGCTGAATCTCCCAGTCTGCAGGCACTTAGACGCTGCTAGCTACATCTCTTAATCTGAAGGCTCTGTGTCTGTCATGGCTGCATCTCCCAGTCCCCTTGCTCTGAGTCTCTGCTGGCTCCATGTCTCAGTCTCCAGGCTTTGTCTCTACTTGCTCCTTTTCCCAATGCCTAGTTTCTGAGTCTCTACTGGCTCCACCTCCTGATCCCCAGGCTCTAGGACTCTCCTAGCTTCATCTCCTTTTCTACATACTCAGTCTCTGCTGCCTCCATCTTCCATTCCCCAGGCTCTGCCTGGCTGTTCGCTCCGTTTCCCGATCCCCAGGCTCAGCATCTCTGCTGGCTCCATCTCCCAGTCCCCTGGCTCCAAGTCTCTGCTTGCTCCAAGTCCCAGTCCCCAGGCTCTTAGTGTCTAGTAGCTACATCTCCCACCTCACAGGTTCTGAGTCTCTGCTAGATCCATCTCCCTATCTCCAGGCTCTTCGTGTCTTCTGGCTCCATTTGCCAGACCTTATGCTCCGAGTCTCTTCTGGCTACATCTCCTAATCCACAGGCTCTGAGTCTGTAGTGGTTCCATCTCCTGGTCCCTAGATTCTGAGCCTATGATGGCTACATCTCACAGTACCCAGGCTCTAAGTGTCTGCCTACTCCATCTCCCAGTCCCCATACTGAGTCTCAGCTGGCTCCATATCACAGTCACCATTCTCAGAGTTTCTGCTGGTCCATCTCTCTGTCCACAGGCTCTCAGTATCTAGTGGCTCCATTTCCCATTCCCCAGTCTGTGAGACTCTGCTGGATCCATGTCTTGTTCCACTCACTTTGAGTCTCTACTGTCTCCATCTCCCAGTTCCCTGGCTCTGAGTCTCTGCTGGCTCCATATCACGGTCCCCAGGCCCTCAGTATCTAGTGGCTCCATCTCATAGTTACCATGCTCCAAGTTGCTACTGTCTCCATGTCCCAGACCCCAGGCTCTGAGTCTGCTGTCTCCATCTCACAGTCCCCAGGCTCTGAGTCTCTGCTGGCTCCATCTCCCAGTGCCCAGGCTCAGAGTGTCTACAGGCTCCATCTCCCAATCCCTTGATTCAGCATCTCTAATAGCTCCATGTCCCAGTCCCCAGGCTCTGTGTATGCTGGCTGAATCTCCCAGTCCCCAGGCTCTGAGTCTCTGCTGGCTCCATCTGCCCGTTCCCAGGCTCTGAGTCTCTAGTTACTCCATCTCCCATTCTGCTGGCTCACTTTCAACAGGCTCCATCTCCCAGTCCAGTTGCTCACCGTCTGTAGTGGCTCCATTTCCCATTCCACAGACTCTGAGTCTCTGATACCTCCATCTCCCAGTCCCCAGGCTGTGAGTCTCTAGTGGCTCCATGTCACATTCCCCAATCTCTGAGTCTCTGCTGGCTCCATCTTCCCATTCCCAGGCTCTGAATCTGTAGTGGCTCCATCTCCTGGTCCCCATGGTTTGAGACTCTGAAGGCTGCACCTCCCAGTGCCCAGGCTCTGAGTCTCTTCTGGCTCCATATCCCAGTCCTCTGGCTCAGCGCCTCTAGTGGCTCCATCTCCCACTTTGCAGGCTCTGACTCTCTGCTGTCTCCATCTCCCAGTCCCCAGGTTCTGAGTCTCTGCTGGCTCCATATCCCAGTCCTCTGGCTCAGCGCCTCTAGTGGCTCCATCTCCCACTTTGCAGACTCTGACTCTCTGCTGTCTCCATCTCCCAGTCCCCAGGTTCTGAGTCTCTGCTGGCTCCATCTCTAATTCTGAAGCCACTGAATCTCTATTGGCTCCATGTCCCAGTCCCCAGGCTCTGAGTCTCTCCTGGCTCCATCTCACGAACCCCAGGCTCTAGGTCTCTTCTGGCTTCACCTCCTAGTATGCATGCTCTGAGTCTTTGGTGTCTCTATGTCCCAGTCCCCAGGCTCTGAGTCTCTGCTGGCTCCATCTCCAAGTCCCCAGGCTCAGAGTCTCTAGTGGCTCAATCTCCCAGTCCCCAGGGTCTGCGTCTCTACAGGCTCCATCTCTCAGTTCCCAGGCTCTGAGTTTGTACTTGGTCCATGTCCCGGTCCCCAGGCTCTGAGTCTCTGATAACTGCATCACCTGGTACCCAGGCTCCAAGTTTCTGCTGGCTCCATCTCGCAGTACCCAGGCTCTGAGTCTCTAGTGGCTCCATCTCCGGGTCCCCAGGCTCGGAGCCTCTGCTGGCTCCATGTCCAGGTACCCTGGCTCAGAGAGTCTTATGGCTACATCTCTCCATTCCCAGGCTGAGTCTCTGCTGGCTCCATCTTCCAGTGCCCAGTCTCATAGTCTCTAGTGGCTGAATCTCCCAGTCCCAAGGCTCTGAGTCTCTACAGGCTCCATCTCCCAGTCCCCAGACTCTGTGTCTCTGCTCACTCCATTTCCCACACCCCAGGCTTTGTGTCTCTGCTGTCTCCACCTCCCAGTCCTCAGGCTCTGCATCTCTAGTGGCTCCATCTTCCAGTCCCCAGACTCTGAGTCTCTGCTGGCTCCATCTCCCATTCTGAAGGCTCAGGGTCTCCACAAGCTCCATGTCCCAGTCCCCAGGTTCTGTGTCTCTGCTCACTCCATCTCTCGAACCCTCTCTAGGGGTCTCCCGGTTGCATCTTGCTGTCTACATGCTCTGAGTCTCTGCTGGCTCCATCTCCCATTCTGAAGGAACTGAATCTCTCGTGGCACCATGTCCCAGTCCCCAGGCTTACAGTCTCTGATGGCTGTATCTCCTGGTACCCAGGCTCCAATTCTCTGCTGGCTCCATCTCCCTGTCACCAGGCTCTGAGTTCTGAGTTGTGGCGACACCAGAGAGGGACAACTCGCTGCAACATGCTGGGGCTTGGCCTACACCTACAGAGCCCTGCTCAACACTATCCAGCACCTTCAAGGGGAAAAAGATGTCTCTGGATCTGATGGCAATGCAACAGACAACACAGCTACTCAACCCACAAGCACAGCAGCTACACCAACCCCGACAACAGACACTGCAGCCACTCCAACCACAGTGATTGATAGACAGTGCAGCTAACACCAATCCATGCCAATATCAGTTGCCCCTATAAGCAAAGTGAAAAGCAAATGAGAGCCACAAAGAGTAACCTGTGCAGTGAAGAAAGATGAAGGCCCAATGCACGTACTAGAGGGGACGGCATCTGAAAGAGAGTTATTAATACAGGAATCAGAGGAAGAGGTAACTTCTTGATCCCTGACCTCGACTGAGCTGTGGAATATACAAAAAATTTGAGCTGTCTTCCAGGGGAGCACATCGTCACCTGGTTGCTCCAATGCTGGGACAATGGGGCCGACGGTCACAAACTAGAAGGTAAGGAAGCCAAGCAGCTGGGATCACTTGCTAGGGAAGGGGGAATTGACAAAGCGATTGCAAAAGAGAAAAGAGCCCTCAGCCTTTGGAGGCAGCTCTTGGCAGCCGTGAAGGAAAGGTATCCCTACAAGTGTCGCTCAGCCAAGTGGACCATGATAGAGAAAGGCCTCCAGTCCCTGAGGGAATGAGCCATTCTAGAGATGATCTATCATAGGCCGGATGCTGGAAATGCATGCGTGGATCTAGATGAAGTTGAATGTACATGACCCATGTGGCGTAAATTTACACAGAGTGCGCCATCATCATAAGCCAACTCATTGGTGCTTATGAGCTGGAGGGAAGCAGCAGCACCACCAACAGCGGATGAAGTAAGTCATCAACTCCGAGAGTTCAAAGACAATCATCTGACCCCTTCCATCATTTCAGATGTGGAAAAACTGTCCAAGGAGGTCAACCAATTGAAAGATGATCTATATGATCTATCCGATCTATCCAGCTGCCCATGTGTATCAACCCATGTCTCAACTATTAACAGAAGGTGCCCTACTGCTCGAGAGAGAAGATATAGGAGGTACATGCCATGGGCCACCCCATGGTTTTATCTGCAGGATCACGGAGAAGACATGAGAAAGTGGGATGGAAAACCTACCACAGTTCTGGAGGAATGGGTGCGTCAACGGGTGCTCGATGGCCGCACGCAAAGAGTTGTGGTAAATGGCTCGATGTCCAGTTGGAAAACTGTAACGAGTGGTGTCCCTCAGGGATCGGTGTTGGGACCAGTCCTGTTCAACATCTTTGTCAGTGACATGGACAGTGGGATTGAGTGTGCCCTCAGCAAGTTTGCCGATGACACCAAGCTGTGTGGTTCGGTTGATACGCTGGAGGGAAGGGATGCCATCCAGAGGGACCTAGACACGCTTGTGAGGTGGGCCAATGCCAACCTTATGAAGTTTAACCAAGCCAAGTGTAAGGTCCTACACCTGGGTCGGGGCAATCCCAGGCACTGCTACAGGTTGTGTGGAGAAGAGATTCAGAGCAGCCCTGCAGAGAAGGACTTGGGGGTGTTGGTTGACAAAAAGCTTAACGTGAGCCGGCAGCGTGCGCTTGCAGCCCAGAAAGCCAACCGTATCCTGGGCTGCATCAAAAGAAGCGTGACCAGCAGGTCAAAGGAGGTGATCCTGCCCCTCTACTCTGCTCTCGTGAGACCTCACTTGGAGTACTGCGTACAGTTCTGGTGTCCTCAACATAAAAAGGACATGATGCTGTTGGAGCGAGTCCAGAGGAGGGCCATGAGGATGATAAGAGGGCTGGAGCACCTCCCGTATGAAGACAGGCTGAGAGAGTTGGGGCTGTTCAGCCTGGAGAAGAGAAGGCTGTGTGGAGACCTCAGAGCAGCCTTCCAGTATCTGAAGGGGGTCTACAAGGATGCTGGGGAGGGACTCTTCCTTAGGGACTGTAGTGGTAGGACAGGGGGTAATGGGTTCAAACTTAAACAGGGGAAGTTTAGATTAGATATAAGGAAGAAGTTCTTTACAGTGAGGGTGGTGAAGCACTGGAATGGGTTGCCCAGGGAGGTTGTGGATGCTCCATCCCTGGCGGTGTTCAAGGCCAGGTTGGACAGAGCCTTGGACCACATGGTTTAGTGCGAGGTGTCCCTGCCCATGGCAGGGGGGTTGGAACTAGATGATCTTAAGGTCCTTTCCAACCCTTATGATTCTATGATTCAATGATTCTATGATTCTAAAACTGAAGAGGAGTACAACAGCCAAGGATGATCCTCCCATGAAAGCTGCTGCTCCATTCTTCAGATGAGCAGCTTCCCAGATGGAGTGGAAGAGCTGATTTTACTCCAACTCCTGTGATAAGGAATAGTAATCCCTTTCTACAAGAAATAAGTAAGTGAAGAATTTTATGATCACTATTAGAGGGGCCCTGCCTCCAGCCAGGTGGAGGAGAGGGACAACCGGGTTTACTGGACTGTGTGGATCAGATGGCCTGGCACATCAATCCCGCAGGATTATAAGGCTCTAGTAGACACCGATGCACAGTGTACCCTGATGCCATCAAGGTATCAAGGGGTGGAACCCATTTATATTTCTGGAGTGACAGGAGGATCCCAAGAGTTGACTGGAGTACTCAGTACTGGAGGCTGAAATCAGCCTAACTGGGAAGGAGTGACAAAAGCACCCCATTGTGACTGGTGCAGAAGCTCCATGCATCCTTGGCATAGACTACCTCAGGAGAGGGACCTTCAAAGGCCCAAAAGGGTACCAATGGGCTTTTGGTATAGCTGCCTTGGAGACAGAGGAAATTAAACATCTGTCCACCTTGCCTGGTCTCTCAGAGGATCCTTCTGTTGTGGGGTTGCTGAAGGTTGAAGAACAACAAGTGCCAATCTCAACCACAACAGTGCACTGGCAGCAATATCGCACCAACCGAGACACCCTGATTCCCATCCATAAGCTGATCCGTAGACTGGAGAGCCAAGGAGGGTCTGGAGGGGGGCCCAGTACACTTGGAATCAACGGCCCCAGGGATGGAAACATAGCCCTACCATCTGCCATGGATTGATCCAGACTGCACTGGAACAGGGGCAAGCTCCAGAACACCTGCAATACATTGATGACATTATCATTTGGGGCGATACAGCGGAAGAAGTTTCTGAGAAAGGGAAGAAAATATTCCAAATCCTTCTGAAGGCCGGTTTTGCCATAAAACGGAGTAAGGTCAAGGGACCTGCACAGGAGATTCAATTTTTGGGAATAAAATGGCAAGATGGACATCGCCAGATCCCCACAGATGTGATCAACAAGATAACAGCAATGTCTCCACCATCTAATAAGAAAGAAACACAAGTATTCTTAGGTGTTGTGGGGTTCTGGAGAATGCACATCCCAAATTACAGTCTGATTGTAAGCCCTCTCTATCACGTGACCCAGAAGAAGAATGATTTCAAATGGGGCCCTGAGCAACAACAAGCCTTTGAACAAATTAAACGAGAAATAGTTCATGCAGTAGCCCTTGGACCAGTCTGGACCAGGCAAGATGTGAAAAATGTGCTCTATACTGCAGCTGGGGAGAATGGTCCTACCTGGAGCCTCTGGCAGAAAGCTCCAGGGGAGACTCGAGGTCGACCCCTTGGCTATTGGAGTCAGAGATACAGAGGATCCGAGGCCGGCTATATTCCCACTGAAAAAGAGATACTGGCAGCCTATGAAGGGGTTCGAGCTGCCTCAGAAGTGATTGGGACTGAAGCACAGCTCCTCCTGGCACCCCGGTTGCCCATGCTGGACTGGATGTTCAAAGGCAGGGTCTCCTCTACATATCATGTGACCAATGCTACATGGAGTAAGTGGGCTGCACTAATCACATGACAAGCTCGAATAGGAAATCCCAGTCACCCAGGAATTCTAGAAGTCATCATGGACTGGCCAGAGGGCAAAGATTTTGGAATGTCACCAGAAGAGGAGGTGATGCGTGCTGAAGAGGCCCCACCGTATAATAAACTGTCAGAAAGTGAAACGCAATATGCCTTGTTTACTGATGGGTCCTGCCCTATTGTGGGAAAGCATAGGAGATGGAAGGCAGCTGTGTGGAGTCCCCTGGGACAAGTTTCAGAAACTGCTGAAGGAGAGGGTGAATTGAGTCAGTTTGCAGAGGGGAAAGCCATCCAGCTGGCCTTGGACATTGCTGAACAAGAAAAATGGCCAGTACTTTATCTCTATACTGACTCATGGATGGTGGCAAATGCCCTGTGGGGGTGGTTGCAGCAATGGAAGCAGAGCAGCTGGCAACGCAGAGGTAAACCCATCTGGGCTGCTGCATTGTGGCAAGATATCGCTGCTCGGGTGCAGAACCTGGTGGTGAATGTATGCCACGTAGATACTCGTGTACCCAAGAGTCAGGCCACTGAGGAACATCAGAACAGCCAACAGGTGGATCAAGCTGCTAAGATTGAAATGGCTCAGATGGACTTAGATTGGCAACATAAGGATGAATTATTTTTAGCCCAGTGGGCCCATGACACCTCAGGCCATCAAGGCAGAGATGCAACATATAGATGGGCTCATGATCGAGGGGTGGACTTAACAATGGACACTGTTGCCCAGGTTATTCACAAATGTGAAACGTGCTACAATTAAGCAAACCAAGCGATTAAAGCCTCTCTGGTATGGAGGACGATGGCTGAAGTACAAGTGTGGGGAGGCCTGGCAGATTGACTATATCACACTCCCACCAACCTGCCAAGGCAAGCGCCATGTGCTTACCATGGTGGAAGCAACCACCGGCTGGCTGGAAACATACGCTGTGCCCCCTGCCACTGCCCGGAACACTATCCTGGACCTTGAGCAACAAGTCTTGTGGTGACATGGCACTCCAGAAAGAATTGAATTAGACAATGGGACTCATTTCCAGAACAACCTCATAGACACTTGGGCCAAAGAGCATGGCATTGAGCTCAGCAGTGACCAGACAAGTTCGGCATTGTTGTCTGCAGGCAACAATCCAACACTATACACCATCTCTCCTGCCCTGAACGACTATTACAAGAGATGGAGCCTGACATCATGGACTGGATGGATTCAGCAACTTTATAGGGATGGTCCATGGACTAAGTAATGATATCTCTCTGTGTATATATATATATGATACAAAAGCAATCTCTAACTCCACAGGCTCTGACTCTCTACTGGCTCCATCTCCCCATTCCCAGGCTCTGAGTCTGTAGTGGCTCCATCTTTCTGTCCCCAGGCTCTCAGTATCTAGTGGCTCCATCTCCCAATCCTCAGTCTCTGAGTCTCTGCTCACTCCATCTCCTGAACCCTGCGCTCTAGGGGTCTCCTGGCTGCATCTTCTTGTCTTCATGCTCTGAGTCTCCACTGGCTCCATCTCTCAGTCCCCAGGCTCTCAGTCTCTGCTGGCTCTATTTCCCAGACCCCAGCTTCTGCGTATCTGGTGGCTCCATCTCCCAAACCCCAGCCTCTAGGTCTCCACTGGGTCCATCTCCTTGTCTACATGCTGTGAGTCTCTGATGTCTCCCTGTCCCAGTCCCCAGTCTCTGAGTCTCAAGTGGCTCCATCTTCTAGTCCCCAGTCTCTGAGTCTCAAGTGGCTCCATCTCCCATTCCCCAGACTCTGAGTTTCTGCTGGCTCCATCTCCCATTCCGAAGGCTGAGAGTGTCTACAGGCTCCATGTCCCAGTCCCCAGGCTCTGAGTCTCTGCTGGATCCATCTCCCTGTCCACATGCTCTGAGTCTCTGCTTTCTCCAACCTTTAGTCCCCTGGCTCTGAGTCTGTGCTGGCTCCATTTCTTGAACCCCAGGCTCTAGGTCTCTTCTGGCCTCATCTCCTTGTCTACATGCTCTGAGTCTTTGTTGACTCTCTGTCCCAGCCACCAGGCTCTGAGTCTCTGCTGGCTCCGGATCCCCATTCCCAGGCTCTGAATCTATAGTGGCTGGTCCCCATGTTCTGAGTCTCTGTTGGCTCCATCTCCTGGTCCCCAGGCTCTCAGTCTCTGCTGGCTCCATATCCCAGTCAACATTCTTAGAGTTTCTGCTGGTCCATCTCCCTGTCCCCAGGCTCTCAGCATCTAGTGGCTCCATCTCCCAATCTCCAGTCTCTGAGTCTCTGCTGCCTCTATCTCCCATTCTGAAGGCACTGAATCTCTAGTGGCTCCATGTCCCAGTCCCCAGGCTCTGAGTCTCTGCTGGCTCCATCTCCCCTTCCCCAAGCTCTGAGTCTCTGCCTTCTTCATTAGCCAATCCCCAGGCTTTGCCTCCCAGTCCTCAGGCTCTGCATCTCTAGTGGTTCCATCTTCCATTCCCCTGGATCTGAATCTCTGCTGGCTCCATCTCCCGATCCCAGGCTCCAGGACTCTCTTCTATATTCATCTCCTTGTCTACATGCTATGAATCTCTTCTGGCTCCATGACCCAGTCCCCACGCTCCAAGTCTCTACTAGCTCCATATCCCAATCCCCATTCTCTGAGTCTCTGCTGGCTCCATGTCCCAGTCCCCAGGCTCTGAGTGTCTGCTGGCTCTTATCCTAATCCCTAGGCTCTGAGTCTCTGCTAAATCCATCTCCCAGTTCACAGGTTTTGAGTCTCTTCTGGCTTGATCTCCGAGTTCCCAGGCTCTGCGCCTCTGCTCGCTACATTTCCCTATCCCCAGGTTTCAAGTGTCTGCTGGCTCCATCTTCCACTCCTTATGCTCTGAGTCTCTAGTGGCTCCATCTACCAGTCCCCAGGTTTAGTGTCTCTATTGGTTCCATGTCCCAGTCCCCAGGCTCCGAGTCTCTGCTGGCTCCATATGCCAGTCCTTATGCTCTGAGTCTCTAATGGCTCCATCTCCCAGGCCTCAGGTTCTGAGTCTCTGATGGCTCCATCTCCCATTCCAAAAGCACCGAATCTCCAGTGGCTCCATGTCCCAGCCGCCAGGCTCTGAGTCTCTGCTGGTTCTATGTCCCACTCCGCAGACCATAGTCTCTGATTGCTCCTTGTCCCACTCCGCAGGTTCTGAGTCTCTACAGGCTCCATCTCCCAGTTCCTAGGCTCTGGGTCCGTAGTAGTTCCATCTCCCGGTACTCAGGCTTTGAGTCTCTGCCTGCTCCATTACCCCGTCTCCAGTCTCTGAGTTTCTGAAGGCTCCATTTCTCTGTCCCCAGGCTCTGAGTCTCTGCTGGCCCCATCTCCCATTCCGAAGGTGCTGAATCTCTTGTGGCTCCATGTCCGAGTCCCCTGGCTCCTGGTTCGCAGACTCTGAGTCTCTGCTGGCTCCATCTACCTGTCCCCAGGCTCAGATTCTCTGCTGGCTCCATCTCCGGGTACCCAGGCTCAGAGTGTCTGCCTGCTCTATTAGTTGATCCCCTGGCTCCACCTCCCAGTCCTCAGGCTCTGCGTCTCTAATGGCTCCATCTTCCAGTCCCCTAGCTCTGAGTCTCTGCTAACTCCATCTCCCAATTCCCAGGCTGTGAGTCTCTTCTGTCTCAGTCTATGACTTGCCATGCTCTGCATCTCTGCTTGCTCCATTTCCAGTCCCCAGGCTCCGAGTCTCTGCTGGCTCCATCTCCCAGTCCACATGCTCTGAGTCTTTGTTCGCTCCATGTCCCAGTCCCCCTGCTCTGAGTCTGCTCACTTTATCTCCCTGTCACCAGGCTCTGTGTCTTTGCCTGCTCCATCACCCCACCCCCAGGCTCTGAGTGTCTGCTGGCTTCATCTCCCAGTCACCATGCTCCGAGTCTCTGCTTGTCTATCTCCCTGTCCCCAGGTACTCAATATGTACTGGCTCCATCTCCCAGTCCCCAGTCTCTGAGACTCTAGTGGCTCCATCTCCTGTTCCACATGCTCTGAGTCTGTAGTGGCTCCGTCTCCCCATTCCCAGGCTCTGAGTCTATGCTGTCTCCATCTCCCTGTTCCCAGGACCACTGTCCAGGTGCCAGCTAGAGCCAGCATGCAATGTGTCCTGTGCAGACACCATGCCCACCTAATGATTTATGTAAATAAATAATATATTTTCTTATCAGGAGCAGAGTTACTAATCCTATATCCAATGTTAGCAGACATTTCCATGCAAATAGAAAGGTTGCGAACATAACTTTCAAGAACAGCTGTGCAGGGTTTTCCAGGAGGACCCCCCTCAGCCCAGCCTCTGATCTCAGCAGTACCCCACACTGAGCAGTCTTGGGGCATTTCCCCACATCCCTGTTCTGTGGAGTGTGGTGCAGGGATGTTGTGACCCAGAGATCTTAGCCACATCTTTGCACTTAGAAGTCTAGCTTTTCATCCTCAAATTTGCCTTTGTGCCATACCACCTGTTTTCCATATGGGACTTGAAGTATCTCTGCATTTTATTTACTCCATCCTTATCTCCCCCTAGTAAATCTGTGCCTGAATGTAAATCTAGACTCACTTTTCAGCTTTTAGGTATGCTTCTTTAGAGAGTCCGTGAAATACAGTGAAAGGAAATTTCCATTTTGGAGATCTCTCATTTCTACAAACTTGTGTGAAAAGAAGAAAGAAGTAGAATCATAGAATCATAGAATAGTAAGGGTTGGAAAGGACCTTAAGATCATCTAGTTCCAACCCCCCTGCCATGGTGTCCATCGGACCTGATGAAATCCATCTGCGGGTCCTGAGGGAGCTGGCTAATGAAGTTGTTGTTAAACGACTGTCTGTCATATTTGAAAAATCATGGCAGTCAGGTGAAGTTCCCGACCACTGGAAAAAGGGAAATATAACCCCCATTTTCAAGAAGGGGAAGGTGGAAGACCCGGGGAACTACAGACCAGTCAGCCTCCCCTCTGTGCCTCGCAAAATCTTGGAGCAGATTCTCCTGGAAAGCATGCTAAGGCACATGAAAAACAACCAGGTGGTTGGTGACAGCCAACATGGCTTCACTAAGGGAAAATCCTGCCTGACCAATTTGGTGGCCTTCTATGATGGAGCTACGGAACTGATGGACAGGGGCAGAGCAGTTGACGTCATCTACCTGGACTTGTGCAAAGCGTTTGACACTGTCCCGCACAACATCCTTGTCTCTAAATTGGAGAGACATCAATTTGATGGATGGACCACTCACAGCGGATAAACAACTGGCTCGATGGCCGCACACAAAGAGTTGTGGTCAATGGCTCAATGTCCAGTTGGAAACCAGTAACGAGTGGTGTCCTTCAGCGATCAGTGTTGGGACCTGTCTTGTTCAACATCTATGTTGGCGACATGGACAGTGGGATTGAGTGCGCCCTCAGCAAGTTTGCCACCGACACCAAGCTGTGTGGTTCGGTTGATACGCTGGAGGGAAGGGATGCCATCCAGAGGGACCTAGACACGCTTGTGAGGTGGGCCAATGCCAACATGAAGTTTAACCAAGCCAAGTGTAAGGTCCTACACCTGGGTTGGGGCAATCCCAGGCACAGCTACAGGTTGGGCAGAGAAGAGATTCAGAGCAGACCTACAGAGAAGGACTTGGGGGTGTTGGTTGACCAGAAACTTAACATGAGCTGGCAGTGTGCACTCGCAGCCCAGGTCACAGGCCAGAAAGCCAACCGTATCCTGGGCTGCATCAAAAGAAGCATGACCAGCAAGTCAAAGGAGGTGATCCTGCCCCTCTACTCTGCTCTCATGAGACCCCACTTGGAGTATTGTGTCCAGTTCTGGTGTCCTCAACATAAAAAGGACATGGGGCTGTTGGAGTGAGTCCAGAGGAGGGCCACGAGGATGATAAGAGGGCTGGAGCACTTCTCGTGTGAAGACAGGCTGAGAGAGTTGGGGCTGTTCAGCCTGGAGAAGAGAAGGCTATGTGGAGACCTCATAGCAGCCTTCCAGTATCTGAAGGGGGTCTATAAGGATGCTGGAGAGGGACTCTTCATCAGGGACTGTACTGATAGGACAAGGGGTAATGGATTCAAACTTAAACAGGGGATGTTCAGGTTAGATATAAGGAAGAAGTTCTTTACTGTGAGGGTGGTGAGGCACTGGAACAGGTTGCCCAAAGTAGTGGTAAATGCTCCATCCCTGGCGGTGTTCAAGGCCAGGTTGGATGGAGCCTTGGGCGACACGGTTTAGTGCAAGGTGTCCCTGCCCATGGCAGGGGGGTTGGAAGTAGATGATCTTAAGGTCTTTTCCAACCCTAACTATTATTTGATTCTATGTTGAGTGCCTAAGCACTGATCCACTAAAAGTTGGCCTGAAACATAGTCTAAATACTGAGTATTGGGCCCAGGAAAATCAATTCTTGATTGCTTTGTGTTCTCTTACAGTGTATGACTGTACAGTGTAACAGACCCCAAAGTTCCACTAATGCCAGCAGTTCAGAGAGGAAGGCAACCAAAAGCTGTGCTGAGGAGGAAGCAGACAGCTATAGGAGACCTCCTCAGTCTCCTCTTGAGACAGGTCAATGTCACTGTGTTTCTGAGCACCTTTCATACACTAAGATTTCAGAATGGGGTGCATCATTTAGAGAACCTTATGTATGTATTTTGAATTCAGACACCTCTGGTTTGGAAAATTCGAGCATGAACACGACAGCATCAGCTCATGCTTTCAGGCAGAAGTAACACTGCCACCCATATGCCCGTACGGCATCTCACCAACATTTTGAAACTACTTTTGGTGATCCATAACTCTTAAAACTTTCCATATATTCAAGACTTGAAACAGGCTCTGTGGCAGTTGTAGGTCCTACAGTGGCATGAGAAGTGTCTCCAGCTGGCAGAGGCTGGGGATGGAAGATCTGTGCTGCTTCCCCATGCCAAACAAGTAACTCTTAGCACCAGTCCTTAGTGGGATCTCAGGTGAGAGGGGCTGAAATCAAATCATTGCTTTCTCTCTGTGAAGTAGGTATTTAAATACTGGCCATGTTTGCTCCATGAGCCCTCTCGTCCTCACATGCCGTTCCCCTTTCCCACCAAGAAGGGCCAGTGGTGGTGGCAGGCACTGCAGCAGGGCTCATGTGTGGGGCTGGCATGCAGCTTGTCAGGATCTCCTGCTCTGCCAGACATCACAAACATCTCTTATCTCAGCCACTGATGCTACACTCACTTGATGTCTCAGTTCTGGAGCAGAGATGCTCCAGCTGCTATCTGGGAAGGCTCTGGCCCCAAAAATATTTAGTTATCAGCCATTCAGTTAAGTGGAATTGACTTTTTATAGGCTTTCCTCTGTACATCTGCCACCAGCGAAGGCCATTTCCTCCTTCCCCACCTGTCCGCTCCACATTCCTATCGGCAGCTGTTAGCTCTGATCAATACTAACCACTGTAACAGCTCACGCATGGCTGCCTTAGTTTGCACCGATCAGACCCTTCTTCCAACAGGTAGCTGGCTATTTGAGGCAACGACTTGAGATAAACATCTACTTTTACTTCAGGCTAATTCATTATGGAGGGGTTTCAAGGAGACCCAGTGCTCTTCCTCAGAGACTCGCAGAGATCAGAGAATCCCAGCAACTTCCCTCCTGCATGAGATTATGCCAAACCATGCTATTTCCCACATCCCTTCTGAAATCTGTAAAAATGATGCTATCCAAACACTTTCAAAAGACCTAGACTAAAAATTACACCTCAAATTATTGTAGCTAGAAGAATGTGGTGGTTTTGAAAATTAACAATGTGACTGTGAATTAGGAGCAGGGATGAGATGACCAGCTGGGAAGTATGCACTTCATGGTTGTCCCATCACAGCTTTGTACTGGCAGACCCTCTTCTGTTGCAGTTTGGTGTCCAGGTGTCCCCACAAGCCCCACATGCTCCAGTGGGATGGAGCATCCCCAACCTCTGGCACAGCCAGCCCCAACCCAGCACCCAGACAGTGGCCACAGCTCTCATGGGGCTGGCTGGGAGCTGTGGGGCACTGCGAGAGGAGGCTTGCTGTGTGAAGGGGCATAGCCTAGAAACTATATCAACACCAGCAAACTGACTGGCAAACAATGGTATGCTGGCAATCCTACTTCTCCTATACCTGCGGCTGTCCCCAAAACTGCCAGACTTTAGGAAACTAGCAACCATTTGGAAGGAATCATGGAATCATGGAATCATAGAATTGTGGGGTCGTATTTGGAGGACAGTGGACATGTGATGAGCCAGCCGTATGAGGGCGTCTTCTAAGCATGCAGCTGCATACCAAGAAGAAGATAAGAGGATGTGAACCAGCCATCAGAGAGCTTCTTCTAAACACGTAGCCACATACCAAGAAGAAGATAAGAGGAAGAAAACATCTGCAGTCAGATACATGGGAAGAACACCAGGAATTAGGTGATCCAATAAGGACACTTACCGAGCCATGTGATTGCCTCGTGCAAGAGGGCTTTTACCAATCAAAAGGCACGTGACTGCATGTAGAGATAGAAAACTCTGTATATAAAGGGATCATGGGAACAATAAAGTGGCTTCTGCTTGATTCACATTGAATCGTGTAGGGTCCATTGTCGTCTCTCCTCAGTTGGTGACCCCGACGTGATCGTCATATGATAGTACCAGGAGCAACCCCGAAGGAGAGGACCGGCTGGAGAGCCGAGCCAGCGGGACTGGAGTCGGGATGGATCGGAGGACGGTCTGTGAAGAAAAAGAATGTACGTTGCAACGGGACACCCTTGGAGGTGAGCAACCGGTAATAAGAGATGGGGCAGAGTGTAACAAAGGAAGAAAGTGCGATTGTGAAACTGCTCCTACATATACTCTCTAAGAGAGGAATTAAACACGATGAGCTTGTGCTCCGAAAATTATTAATATGGTGCCGAGAGAACGGGTTCTCCCCAGATCCACAGGCTGCTTTTAAGGTCGAAACTTGGGAAAAGGTTGGGGAACAGTTATGGGATGCCGTAAGCGATGGCAACAAAGAAGCTAAGGGACTAGCAACAACTTGGAAGCTGATTCTAATGACCTTTCAAGCAATGAGGGCAGTGCGATCAGCTGCTGCCGGAGCTTTTATAGCTTTACAGCCCCCATCGCCTAAGATCAAAGTTTTCGATCGGCTCCCTGTCCCTTCCCCCACTGCCCCGTCGGCACCTCTGACAGAGGACGAGGTGGATCCCCAGAAAAAAGAGGGGATGGAAGTGAATGAATCCTGGTCCGTACTGCTGCCTCCAGACCCTTGCATAGAAAAGCCACTCAGGGGAGAGTCGCCGCCCATCCCACCCGACTCGTCTGACTCCAAGAGCCAGCCATCGCTTTTTCCACCTCTCCCTCCATCCATGCCTCCCCCACCAACGTCTCTGCGAGAATCATCCATGCTCGAGCCCCACAGGGAACTGGACTGGGTGCAGAAACTACTTCGGAAGTTGGAGGATTTGGAAAGAGATAAGATCGCTCGAGAAGAACACAGGGGGGAGGAGGAGGGCGCGATAGCAAGCTGCGGGAAGCTCCAGGGGTGGGGGGACGCGAGAGGCGAAGCTGCAGGAAGCTCCAGGGGTGGGGGGAGGCGAGAGGCGAAACTGCTAAAACTGACGGGGACCCAGCATGACGATGGAGAGGGATCATCCAGAATGCGTTAGTGGGAGAAAAAAAAAAAAAAAAAATTGCAAAAGAATTTGCAAAAGGATAGAAAAAAGGGGGATTTGAGACAAGGAAGTGCAAAATGCAATATAATCTTTTGTAAATAAGAAAATTTAGTTCTAAGTGACTTTAAGCTTGGTGGCTTTGTATATAACAACAAAACTTTCCAAACCTAAAAAGGGCCTGACCAAAAGAACACAATAAGGGTCCTTGTCTAAGATGAATCGTTGTAGCTGACATAGTTTTGGAACCTTATGACCTTCGCACAAAATTTATTGTAACCAAAACAGGATTGTAGCTAAGGAGTAGCTGAAACTAAGCAGATGTTCAGGAGGTGATGTAGCGAAGTTAACTGATAAGTAGAAGGACAAGGAGAAATCACTCATTTATGCCAGCAGTGTTACCGAACTAATTAAGTTGGCAAGTTCTTAACGAGTTCTACGAATCAATTTGGCACCCCAGATGGGACACTCTGCTTGGCTGCAGGACCCGCTGAGAACAGGGCTCCCTAGGGCCCCCGGGGAATTTTCCCAGAGGGACCCCTCGACTCACTCGGATCACTGCAGGAGCAGACAAGGACCATCTTTAAGAAATTATTCTTTTGTAAATATTGTTTTGTTTTGGTTAACATTCCGTAAGTCGTAAGAGACGTCCTGCGCGGGAGTCTGTTTGAATTTTGGATTTTGGTGGGTTAACCTTTTGTTTGGAGCCTTCCGTAAATTGAGATACAGAAATCTCGTAAGTAAAGGCGTATACCCAGCTGCTAGCGCTCGATTGGTATACATTTGGATTTGTTTCTGTTTGTGACTTGCTGGTATTTGACCTAGTTTTGTGGATTATCACGGTAACAATTTTGGTGTTGACGATATAATATGGTTAAGGCTGCACTGTATGTTGTGATTGTGTCATTAATAGTTGTTTGTCTAATTGGATTTTGTTTGTGTTTTAGGTATTGTAGTTGTGTGGAGTATGTTTGTGGGATCCCTTGTGTGTGTGTGTAAAATTAATAATGGGATATCAACAGAGCAAAGTAATGTATGCAGATATGTTTTTCACGTTAAGAAACCAGCAGGAGTGGCAGAAGGAATGTGGAATTAAGAGAGCTCTGCCAGATCCCTTAATTTTAGCTTTGGAAAGGGACAGGAGCAATTAGAGAAAGGTCACATTAAACCGACCACAAGCCCTTGGAATACCCCAATTTTTACAATTCCAAAGAGAAGTGGCAAATGGCACCTATTGCATGATCTGAGAAAAATTAATGAGGTCATGGAGGATATGGGGGCATTACAGCCTGGATTACCCTCCCCAAATATGATTCCGAAAAATTGGGACATTTTAATTATCGATTTAAAAGATTGCTTTTTTACCATTCCCCTGCATCCAGAAGATTATCAGAAATTCGC
Source organism: Strigops habroptila (assembly GCF_004027225.2). NCBI lineage: Eukaryota > Metazoa > Chordata > Aves > Psittaciformes > Psittacidae > Strigops > Strigops habroptila. The sequence goes on from NC_044301.2 coordinate 22,167,088, forward strand.
TTTTTCTGTACCGAGCGTAAACAAAAGTGAACCTATGAAAAGGTACCACTGGGTAGTGTTACCGCAGGGCATGAAAAATTCACCAACCATGTGCCAGGTTTACGTGGCCTAGGCACTTACTCCGGTACATGAAGCGCATCCAGACTTGCTTATTTATCATTACATGGATGACATTTTGATAGCCGGAAAACAGCTGAATGGAGACCAATTGATTGTTGAATTACAAAATGCGTTGCAGTCAAACGGGCTACAATTGGCCCCTGAAAAAATACAAAAAACAGAAGTATGGAAGTATCTTGGCTGGGAAATCGACAAAACAGTTGTTCGACCTCAAAAGGTGGAACTCCGGACGGAGGTCCACACCTTGAATGATGTACAAAAATTGTTAGGAGATTTAAACCGGGTGAGGACCTATGTGGTATTACCAATGAGGAGTTGGCACCTCTGATGAGGTTACTCAGGGGAGGAGGTGGTGCAAACGCACCCCGGACATTGACAAATGAGGCCAAAGAGGCTTTACAGCAGATTAGCATAAAAGTTAGTAAAGCCTACACCCATTGCTGGAACCCTGATTATGGGATAGGTTTAGCAATAATCAGTAGTGAGCAGCACCCTTTTGCTGTAATACTGCAATGGATTCCTGGAAGAGATCCCTTGTGGTTATTAGAGTGGGTGTTTTTATCGGCACAGTCAAAGCGGACAGTTACAACACGAATGGAGGCGCTAGCACAATTAATCATGAGGGGGCGAAATCGAATTGTTGAAATAGCAGGGAAAGAACCATCTTTTATCATCCATCTTTTATCATAATACCTTTAGTGGCAGAATATTTAGCTTGGGCTTTGCGCCAGTGTATTTTATTGCAAGTGGCGTTGCTGGATTATGCGGGTGAAGTGAAGGTGCACTATCCACCACACAAGTTTTTTAGTGTACTACATTCCTGTCAAATAGAAGAGCGACCTAGACGCTCTGCACGTCCGGTAGACGGTGCTACAGTCTTTACAGACACAGGAGGAAGATCTCAAAAGGCTGCCATCACGTGGCAGGCCAACGGGCAATGGCATGATGTAGTTTTAACAGACTGTCAAGGCTCCACACAACATTTGGAGTTGCGAGCCGTGGTAGAAGTGTTTGCTCGATGGAAGACACCACCAGTCAGTGTTGTTTGTGATTCACTGTATGTAGTAGGAGTTGTATCAAGTATAGAACGAGCATTGCTGAAAGAGATAAACGATGAGGTATTGTACAAACTATTTTGGAGGTTGTGGCTATTGCTGTCAGAAAGACAATGTGAATATTTTATCACCCATATTCGGAGTCACACAGGAATAATCGAAGGCTTAGCGGAAGGCAACCGGAGAGCCGACAAGCTGGTAGTGCCGCTATGGGCGGCTCCCTCAATGGACCGGTTCGCACAAGCCAGACGGTCTCATGATTTTTAACACCAGTCAGCCAAAGTACTGCGCCGCCAATTCGGGCTGTCTGAATTAGATGCCCGAGGCATTGTCCAGTCGTGCCCCGATTGTCAACAGTGTCCCGGAGGCTTGGCTCCTGGAGTCAATCCTCGTGGTACTGGACCTTTAGAAATTTGGCAAATGGATGTTACGCATGTCCCAGAATTCGGTGAACAAAAATATGTGCATGTCTGCTTGGATTGTTTTTCTCTTGCGTTTTGGGCTACAGCTCAGACTGGTGAATCTAGCAAACATGTGCAGCGTCACATGTGTCACATGGCTATAGCAGCCCTTGGTGTGCCACGAGAAATCAAAACTGACAACGGCCTTGGCTATGTAGCTCATTCCACGCAAGCGTTTTTCCAGCTCTGGGGCATTACTCATGTGACGGGTACGCCCCATTCACCTACCAGTCAGGCTATGGTCAAACGTATGAATCAGACATTGAAGCGTTTGCTTCAAAAACAAAAAGGGGGAGAAAGTGCTATATCACCAACAGATAGATTAAACAAAGTCCTATATGTGTTAAATTTCTTACAATTGCCGCAAGATAGCTTGGTGCCACCAATGGTAAAACACTGGGCTGGTCTACAAGGAGGGTTGGAAGAAGTTAAGAGCAGACAATGTAAGGTAATGATTAAAAACGGGATAACAGGGGCCTGGGAAGGACCAGTTAAGTTAATCACATGGGGAAGAGGATATGCATGTGTTGTTACGGATACAGGAACCAGATGGATACCAGCCAAGTGGGTAAAGCCATGGCAAGAAAAGTTGCATGACCCACCCGAAAACACCCCAGCACCTAAGGACTCCGTGCCATAACTGTGGAACTTGGGAGCCTTGGAGTTTGTGTGTTTGCGAGTATTGTGGGGCCAGATGGTATTGTCGAAGTTCTAGGGCACTCGCGGGGTAGAAGGTTATCAGTCACAATGGTTCAAGGGATGTGCTGTATGAATCTCTCTGACCATTCGGAGTCAATTCCTAAAAGTCTCAAGGAGATAAAAGACAACATGAACAAACTAACGGTGGTCAATTCAGGTTTAGATAAGTGGTTAAGGGGTTGGGGCATAATGGGATGGCTTTTAGATCTTTGTAAACAAGGCATTGTAATTTAAAGTATAACTGTGATTGTATTGTTAATCGTTCCCTGTATCTTCAAGGGAGTGTCTAACATGATTACTAATTCCTTGAAGAAAGTTTGGCTGGTTCAAAGAGAAAAAGGGGGAATTGTGGGGTCGTATTTGGAGGACAGTGGACATGTGATGAGCCAGCCGTATGAGGGCGTCTTCTAAGCATGCAGCTGCATACCAAGAAGAAGATAAGAGGATGTGAACCAGCCATCAGAGAGCTTCTTCTAAACACGTAGCCGCATACCAAGAAGAAGATAAGAGGAAGAAAACATCTGCAGTCAGATACATGGGAAGAACACCAGGAATTAGGTGATCCAATAAGGACACTTACCGAGCCATGTGATTGCCTCGTGCAAGAGGGCTTTTACCAATCAAAAGGCACGTGACCGCATGTAGAGATAGAAAACTCTGTATATAAAGGGATCGTGGGAACAATAAAGTGGCTTCTGCTTGATTCACATTGAATCGTGTAGGGTCCATTGTCATCTCTCCTCATAGAATAGTTAGGGTTGGAAAGGACCTTAAGATCATCTAGTTCCAACCCCCCTGCCATGGGCAGGGACACCTCGCACTAAACCATGTTGCCCAAGGCTCTGTCCAACCTGGCCTTGAACACCGCCAGGGATGGAGCATCCACAACTTCCTTGGGCAACCCATTCCAGTGCCTCACCACCCTCACTGTAAAGAACTTCTTCCTTATATCTAATCTAAACTTCCCCTGTTTAAGTTTGAAGCCATTACCCCTCATCCTACCACTACAGTCCCTGATGAAGAGTCCCTCCCCAGCATCCTTATAGACCCCCTTCAGATACTGGAAGGCTGCTATGAGGTCTCCACACAGCCTTCTCTTCTCCAGGCTGAACAGCCCCAACTCTCTCAGCCTGTCTTCCTACGGGAGGTGCTCCAGCCCTCTTATCATCCTCGTGGCCCTCCTCTGGACTCACTCCAACAGCCCCATGTCCTTTTTATGTTGAGGACCTCAGAACTGGACACAATACTCCAAGTGGGGTCTCACGAGAGCAGAGTAGAGGGGCAGGATCACCTCCTTTGACCTGCTGGTCACGCTTCTTTTGATGCAGCCCAGGATACGGTTGGCTTTCTGGGCTGCGAGTGCACACTGCCAGCTCATGTTAAGTTTCTGGTCAACCAACACCCCCAAGTCCTTCTCTGCAGGGCTGCTCTGAATCTCTTCTCCACCCAACCTGTAGCAGTGCCTGGGATTGCCCCGACCCAGGTGTAGGACCTTGCACTTGGCTTGGTTAAACTTCATGAGATTGGCATCAGCCCACCTCACAAGCGTGTCTAGGTCCCTCTGGATGGCATCCCTTCCCTCCAGCATATCAACTGAACCACACAGCTTGGTGTCATCAGCAAACTTGCTGAGGGCGCACTCAATCCCACTGCCCATGTCGCCGATAAAGATGTTGAACAAGATTGGTCCCAACACCGATCCCTGAGGGACACCACTCGTTACAGGTTTCCAACTGGACATCGAGCCATTTACTACAACTCTTTGCATGCGGCCATTGAGCCAGTTCTTTATCCACTGAGTGGTCCATCCATCAAATTGATGTCTCTCCAATTTAGAGTTAAGGATGTCGTGCGGGACAGTGTCGAACGCTATGCACAAGTCCAGGTAGATGACGAATCCTAACAGATGTCTTTGCACAGACACCCTCACTCCACATGCATACTCCTGAATCAGCCCCTGCTTAGGATCTTTGATTTGTAGGCTTGGAGAGAGGAGTGGAGCATGCACAGAAGCAAGAGCTTCTGCCAAAGGGGAAGATTCAGTTCTTAACCCCACTGCTAAAAAGCCATAGATCAGACACGTCCATCCCAGAAAGCCTCTCAGAGAAGTTGCAAACACCTTTTCTGGTTGGTTTATACCTGTGCTACAGCATCTACAAACTTCCCAGTGAAATGTTTATTGTTATAGGGTTGATGCCATTCCCAAAAGGACCTAATCAACAAGTAATAAGGCCTCAAGAGAGCAATTAGAAACCTGAACTTTAACTCCTTTATAACCATGGTGTAGAAAGCAACTTTTGCTTTGGTTTGGGCTATGCAGCCTGGCATGTTACTGAGGAAGAAATACTGAAAATCCAAAATACAAAATAACTGCAGAGGAGTATTTGAATTTGAACAGTGAGGTAACAGATTAGTTTCTGTAGCAGGGTGAGTGTGTGCCTGGTTAAAAGCATTAATGGGTTGTGGGGATTCATGCCCACATATACAGCCTCTGTCATGTGTGGATTTTTTCAATGTTTCTTAGCTTTAGGCAATCACCGAGGCCGTTCGGTGCTTGCACACTTGCAGCATCTGCCCCCCCTAAAAAAATCCCCTACCTCAGTTTTCCCATTTGTAAAATAACTGTAATATCTGTGTAAATGCAGAAGCTTGAGATGTGTGGTTTGCTTGAAACTTGTTTTGAATACTTTGGATGGGACATTTCAGACAGGAACTGCACATTGGGTAATTCTTGCCATAGAGAGTCACATGGCTACTGGAAAGCAAAAAGTTGCATAAGAATATGTCTGTGTGGCAGGGCTGCACCAGCAAGGATTCGCCAAGAGGGCAAATATTCCTTACTGCCTGCCTGAGAGCATGGAGGAAGCACTTGACTTGGCAGGTATTTATGCAGAGCCATGGCAATGCTAACATGCACTTGCAGGTTGCTAACTTCGCTGTTATTTGAAACGCAAGAGGTATGTTTCTAAAATATGTTACAGAGTGAAAAAGGTTTGCTTTCTTTTTCTTTTTCTTTTTTTTTTTTTTCAAATACCTTATTTGAAGACCATTTGCCCTGGCAGAATGTGTGTCTGTGTATAGAGAAGAGAGCTGTAATTGTTGGACATTTTCTTTTCAACAGGAACTATAGAAAGAAAGCAAATACTATATAGCAACACAAGAATCCAAGAAGAAAAAATTTCTCATGCACCTCTAAGGTTGCTCATCCATTTTGAATTTCTTGACTCTTCAGAAGAGAATTGCTTTTCCCAGGCCCAATACTCAGTATTTAGACTATGTTTCAGGCCAACTTTTAGTGGACTGGATCAGTGGGTTCCACTTAGTGGGTTTCCAGATCACAGCAGGATGAGCAGACTGACCTGTGTAGTGGTAGTTGGTGCCTTGGGTCCTACAAGGATGCTGGAGAGGGACTCTTCATCAGGGACTGTACTGATAGGACAAGGGGTAATGGATTCAAACTTAAACAGGGGATGTTCAGGTTAGATATAAGGAGGAAGTTCTTTACTGTGAGGGTGGTGAGGCACTGGAACAGGTTGCCCAAAGAAGTGGTAAATGTTCCATCCCTGGCAGTGTTCAAGGCCAGGTTGGATGGAGTCTTGGGCAACACGGTTTAGTGTGAGGTGTCCCTGCCCATGGCAGGGGGGTTGGCACTAGATGATCTTAAGGTCCTTTCCAACCCTAACTATTCTATGATTCTATGAGTATGAAGTGCTTTATGTTTCAGTTGTTCTGGCACTGTTCACATGGTCCTGTGAGTCCTGTGAGTGACCACGTAAAATACTGAGAAGCCTAAAGCTAAGCATGCAGCTGTGGCTCCCTTATTCTCTTACACCTCCTACATGTCCTGGTCTTGGCATTATCTTGGTGTTATCCAGTAAATGTGGATAGACATGCTTACAAATAGCTTCTTGCTGATTTCTTAGTTAACTTCTTCAAAAATAGGAATTTTGCAAATTGATTAGTTCTCAGCATCCAGTTGGGATTTATTTTAGACTCATCTTCAATGTGTCTTCAAACACTGAAATACAATTTCCTCTTTTGATTTTTGTCCCTCCTTGTTCACCATTTGATTAGAATAGATAAGAAATGATCTTTATTAAACCAGTTACTTATGTGTGAGCTTCCTCCTAGCTACTTCTGAAGGAGAACTGGCAGGAAAATGCCAACTTTAGTGGTCAGAGACCAGTGTGGGGCTTGGACTGAGAGGCACAACACGCTCATTTAAAGTTGTTTTTCCGGGGGCTCTGCAGACTCCAGCAGACGTCAGTTTACACATGCCTGATGTCATCAAGGTTATATCTGTAAAAAAAAAAAAAAAAGAGGCTGTATTATTATTTTTCACTCAAGCTGGAATTTCTGAACAGTAATACAAAAAAAAAAAAAAAAAAAAAAAGCAAATTCCATAGCCATGGGGCCACAAAAGGCCTGTGCCCCTTCACCTGCTGTTACCCATCCAGGGGGAAGTTCCACTTTGAGTGTACCAGATTTCCCTCAGTATGACTTCAATCTGATGTATAAACATTATTGTCAGGCCTAATTTAAGTTGTTACACTGAGATTTTGTTGTTGGTTACATGACACTGCAAATGAGATACATTTTAGCAAGGGAAAGCAAACAAACCAAATCAAACCAAACCAAAACTAACCAAAACTAACCAAAGAAACAGAAGGTTGGTGAAGCATCTCTTGGAAGTGTGTTTTTCTGAAAGTCATCCCCAGCCTGGATATTTTCAGAAAGTTTTCTTTCCAAAAGTGCTAAGTACTCCCTCCCCCAATCCAGGTTATGAAGAATGAAGGGAAGTAATTTTTTTCTGCTAATTCAGTACTATATTTGATATCTGAGGGCAGGTGAATGCTCGTGAGCCTTAGCTTTCAGGTTGCTGTTTCATACCTTCAGGAGGTAAATGATCATTTCCCAGAGATATGAGGGCGGTGGAGTATGAAATATTGATGTAATCTGTATACACAATAAATAGTTGTGTGTTCTGTACCTATGCTGTATCTGTGTACTATGCCAAAGTTTGATGCATAGATTAGACTGGATTTGTTTCCCGTGGGTCTGTCTGGTGATGGTGGCTGAACAGGCTGCATATACGGGACCTCTTGGAGAGAGGAGAGGAGCATGCACAGAAGTGAGTTGGTCTCGCAGTCTTTTCATCCCAATCTGTAGTCAATCTGCACCTGAAATAAATAGAGAGTTTAGGACATCATTCTCATTGGCTTTTAATTTATTTTAACTTTGTAATGTTTTCAGTTTGCATTTGATGGCATACATGCCAATATGTGATAAATACTGAGAACTGGCAGTAGTCTTTTAGTCTAAAATGTCTGAAAAATTTTGCTATATAGGGGGCAGATGAGCCTGTAATAAGTTTATCTCAGCAATTCCTACTCATTGACCATACTAGCAAGAGTTGGAATTGATGTAGCTTTATGAAAGGCATTTAACACTAGTGTATCAACAGGCAAGCTTTGTGGCGTGTATGTCTGGTGACCCATTAGCTCCTATTCTCTTTTCTCTGGAAAAGAAAATTCAATGCAGAGGTAGTTTGGGATCCAAAATATGATGTGATCAGCCTGCAGCATCCCAGAAGTCAATGTAAGGGTCTCCCAGGGCTGCAATATCACTCCAGTAACCACATGTTTGGAGTTAGAATTCTTGCTCTGCAGGACTGTTGAGAAATTTCCAACTTTTTACAGTCTCATGTTGTTTTCAACGAGAAACTATTCATATAGTTGTATATCCAATATGCTTTTTTTCTGTTTTTAAATCTGTGTTTATACATCAATCTTCAAAGAAATGTTGTTTTTAGCAAAATACAAAAAATTTACAAGTTGGTAGTCTCAATAATTGTGTTGAATACTGTGGAATTAGTTTAAAGTGAGTGTTTCCTCTTTGAAATGATTATATTTGTGCCTGAATAAAGCAATTCTGCATGAGTCTTGAACTTGAAAAAGACAAAAATCAGAATAACCGCTGCAGTATTGAAAAGGTAAAATGAGAACAAAAAGGCATTTGGCCAATGTTTATGAATCACAGAATATGATCATGAAATCATAAGAATAACCACCAAAAGGTAAATAAATTACCTAGCCTATTACTTATTTTCATGTACAATTTGACACAAAAGCGGAAGCCATGAATGACTTATACCTGTTTTAACAATAATACTCATTTTCCTGTTGTCCAGGGTTCAGCAGTAGCAGTCATTTTTCATGCTTAAACCACAACACCTGTGTTCTGGGTTCAGGTGCAGCAGTCATTTTTCTTCTTTTTAGTAGCTGGTGCAGTGCTGTGTTTTTGACTTTAGTCTGAGAACAACACTGATAACACATGGATGTTTCTAGTTGTTGCTAAGTAATGTTTACCCCAATCAAGGACTTTTCGGTCTCATGCTCTGTCAGTGAGAAGGGGCACGGGAAGCCAGGACAAAGCAGAGACAGGACACCTGACCCAAACTAGCCAAAGGGGTATTCCATACCACAGCATGTCATGCCCAGAGTGCAGGCCACAGTTCGCTTTTACTTGGAGGGGCATCCAGTACACTTGGAACCGACTGCCCCAGGGGTGGAAACACAGCCCTACCATCTGCCATGGATTGATCCAGACTGCACTGGAACAGGGGCAAGCTCCAGAACACCTGCAATACATTGATGACATTATCATTTGGGGCAATACAGCAGAAGAAGTTTTTGAGAAAGGGAGGAAAATAATCCAAATCCTGCTGAAGGCCGGTTTTGCCATAAAACAGAGTAAGGTCAAGGGACCTGCACAGGAGATTCAGTTTTTGGGAATAAAATGGCAAGATGGACATCGCCAGATCCCCACAGATGTGATCAACAAGATAACAGCAATGTCTCCACCAACTAACAAGAAAGAAACACAAGCTTTCTTAGGTGTTGTGGGGTTCTGGAGAATGCACACCCCAAATTACAGTCTGATTGTAAGCCTTCTCTATCATGTGACCCGGAAGAAGAATGATTTCAAATGGGGCCCTGAGCAACAACAAGCCTTTGAACAAATTAAACGAGAAATAATTCATGCAGTAGCCCTTTGGCCAGATGTGAAAAATGTGCTCTACATGGCAGCTGGGGAGAATGGTCCTACCTGGAGCCTCTGGCAGAAAGCTCCAGGGGAGACTCGAGGTTGACCCCTCGGCTTTTGGAGTCGGGGATACAGAGGATCCAAGGCTGGCTATATTCCCACTGAAAAATAGATACTGGCAGCCTATGAAGGGGTTCGAGCTGCTTCAGAAGTGACTGGCACTGAAGCACAGCTCCTCCTGGCACCCTGATTGCCCATGCTGGACTGGATGTTCAAAGGCAGGGTCTCCTGTAGACATCATGTGACCACTGCTGCCTGGAGTAAGTGAGCTGCACTAATCACATGACAAGCTCGAATAGGAAATCCCAGTCACCCAGGAATTCTAGAAGTCATCATGGACTGGCCAGAGGGCAAAGATTTTGGAATGTCACCAGAGGTGGAGGTGATGCGTGCTGAAGAGGCCCCACCATATAATGAACTGTCAGAAAGTAGGAAGCAATATGCCTTGTTTACTGATGGGTCCTGCTGTATTGTGGGAAAGCTTCGGAGATGGAAGGCAGCTGTGTGGAGTCCCCTATGACAAGGTGCAGAAACCTCTGAAGGAGAAGGTGAATAGAGTCAGTTTGCAGAGGGGAAAGCCATCCAGCTGGCCTTGGACCTTGCTGAATGAGAAAAATGGCCAGTACTTTATCTCTATACTGACTCATGGATGGTGGTGAATGCCCTGTGGGGGTGGTTGCAGCAATGGAAGCAGAGCAACTGGCAACGCAGAGGTAAACCCATCTGGGCTGCTGCACTGTGGCAAGATATCGCCGCCCGGGTGCAGAACCTGGTGGTGAAGGTACGCCACGTAGATGCTCATGTACCCAAGAGTCAGGCCACTGAGGAACATCAGAACAGCCAACAGGTGGATCAAGCTGCTAAGATTGAAGTGGCTCAGATGGACATAGATTGGCAACATAAGGGTGAATTATTTTTAGCCCAGTGGGCCCATGACACCTCAGGCCATCAAGGCAGAGATGCAACATATAGATGGGCTTGTGATCGAGGGGTGGACTTAACAATGGACACTATTGCCCAGGTTATTCACAAATGTGAAACGTGCTGCAATTAAACAAGTCAAGCGATTAAAGCCTCTCTGGTATGGAGGATGATGGCTGAAGTACAAGTATGGGGAGGCCTGGCAGATTGACTATATCACACTCCCACCAACCCGCCAAGGCAAGCGCTATGTGCTTACCATGGTGGAAGCAACCACCGGCTGGCTGGAAACATACGCTGTGCCCCACGCCACTGCCAAGAACACTATCCTGGGCCTTGAGCAACAAGTCCTGTGGTGACACGGCACCCCAGAGAGAATTGAGTCAGACAATGGGACTCATTTCCGGAACAACCTCATAGACACTTGGGCCAAAGAGCATGGCATTGAGGGGGTATATCACATCCCCTACCATGCACCAGCCTCTGGGAAAATCGAACAGTAAAATGGGCTGTTCAATACTACACTGCGAGCAATGGGTGGTGGGACTTTCAAACACTGGGATACACATTTAGCAAAAGCCACCTGGTTGGTCAACACAAAGGGATCTGCCAACAGGGCTGGCCCAGCCCAATCAGAACTTTTACGTACTGTAGAGGGGGATACAGTTCCTGTGGTGCACATGAAGGATTTGCTGGGGAAGACAGTCTGGGTTATTCCTGCTTCAGGTAACGGCAAACCCACTCGTGGTATTGGTTTTGCTCAAGGACCTGGATATACTTGGTGGGTAATGTGGGGAGATGGGGAAGTCCGGTGTGTATCTCAAGGGGATTTAATTTTTGGGGAGAACAGCCAGTGAACTCAATTGTATGCTGTTGTCTGCTATATAGCACTTTTATAGTCCATCAGCTAGATGCCCATCTCCACCACTCTGGGCTTTGAAAAGAAGATATGTGCCGTCATGGTCATCAGCAGAGAATAAAGTCATGGGAAAAGCCGGCAGCAGCAGCAGAACTCTCCTTGGATCACCATCTACTGACCCTGACTTGCCTCCGATCATCACCTCAACAAAGAATGAACTTTGAGGAAACCAGACGAGCTCAGCAGTGACAAGATGAGTTCGGCATTGTTGTTTGCAGGCAACAACCCAACACTGCACACCGTCCTTCCTGCCCTGAAAGACTATTACAAGAGATGGAGCCTGACATCATGGACTGAATGAATTCAGCAAACTTTGTAGGGATGGTCCATAGACTAAGGAATGTTATCTCTCTTTTTGTGTGTGTATGTGTGTGTATATGAGACAAAAATCGATGGCATATTGAAGAAAAAAAAAGGGGACCTGAGCATGACATGAATGGTATGGAAAAAGGGGTGAATACTGTCCTGGGTTCAGCTGTAAGTCATTTTTCTCCTTCTTAGTAACTGGTGCAGTGCTGTGTTTTTGACTTTAGCCTGAGAACAGTGCTGATAACACTGATGTTTCTAGTTGTTGCTAAGTAATGTTTACCCCAGTCAAGGACTTTTTCGGTCTCATGCTCTGCCAGGGAGGAGGGGCATGGGAAGCTGGAAGGAAGCAGAGACAGGACACCTGACCCAAACTAGCCAAAGGGGTATTCCATACCACAGCACATCATGCCCAGTGTATAAACTGGGGGGAGTTACCCCAAAGGCCCAGATCGCTGCTCGGGTCGGGCTGGGTATCATTCGGTGGGTGGTGAGCAATTGTATCCTCTCCCCTTGTTATTTCCCTTATCAGTATTATTATTGTTGGTAGCAGTAGTGGTTTTGTATTATACCTTACTTACTGGACTGTTCTTATCTCAACCTGTGGGATTTATATTCTTTCAGTTCTCCTCCCCATCCCTCTCTCTGGGAGTGGGGGGGGAAGAAGGGGGAGAATGAGAGAGCGGGTACGTGGTTCTGAGTTACTGGCTGGGCTTAAACCACAACATCTTGAAACATCATCAGCATTCAGGCTGCTGTGGGTATCGTGCCAGTTGTTGAAAGGTTAATGTCTCAGCAGCAGTACATTAAATTATGAATTATGCCCATCTCAAAATGGAAGGTTATTAGCTCAGTATGTTTATTTAGCCAAGCTCGAACTTTACCATCTTCTAGCACTGCCCGTCACTAATACACAGCCATGTGGAATGGGAGGGTTGGAAATAAGATGCCAGAAGCAGGAGAACTTCTGCTTCCATGCATCCTAACTTCAGCTGCTGAGCCTGCCGGGATGCCAGTGCTCTGAAAACCTTGGTAGGTCCAAAGGCTCATCCACAGACCTGCCTCTGGTGATGTCCTCCTTGGTGACAACCAAGTTGATCCCCAGATCCCAAAAGGCACTGCCTGCCGCACAGACCACGCTGAACGTTGCAGAGAGTTCAGGAGTACGAGGAAAACACAGCTTTTCTCCTGAGTCTTTAGGGCTGGTTCTTCTGCCAAAGCATTTGATTGATGCTCATAAATTCCCATTAGAGTTGCGTCCTGGTTACATGACAGACCTTAACAGAAGAGGAAAAGGTAGAAAGGTGAGGGCCCAACATGTACAAATGCACCAGGAAAAGAGCGACGGCTGAGGCTGGAACAGCAGGGCATCTGCCAGGCCAGCGCTTGGATATCTGGGAAGCAACAGCTCGTGGTGGTTTTATTTGCACAGCATCTCTTGCCAATAACTGCAGAAGGCTACAATATTTAGTTTTCCAATAAATATTTAAATTTCACTTAGAATCATAGAATCATAGAATAGTTAGGGTTGGAAAGGACCTTAAGATCATCTAGTTCTAACCCCCCTGCCATGGGCATGGATGCCTCACCCTAGAACATGTCACCCAAGGCTCTGTCCAACCTGACCTTGAACACCGCCAGGGACGGAACATTTACCACTTCTTTGGGCAACCTGTTCCAGTGCCTCACCACCCTCACTGTAAAGAAATTCTTCCTTATATCTAATCTAAACTTCCCCTGTTTAAGTTTGAACCCGTTACCCCTTGTCCTATCACTACAGTCCCTGATGAAGAGTCCCTCCCCAGCATCCTTATAGGCCCCCTTCACATACTGGAAGGCTTCAATGAGGTCTCCACAGAGCCTCACAGCCTTCTCTTCTCCAGGCTGAACAGCCCCAACTTTCTCAGCCTGTCTTCATACGGGAGGTGCTCCAGCCCTCTTATCATCCCCGTGGCCCTCCTCTGGACTCGCTCCAACAGCTCCATGTCCTTTTTATGTTGAGGACACCAGAACTGGACACAGTACTCCAAGTGGGGTCTCACGAGAGCAGAGTAGAGGGGCAGGATCAACTCCATCGACCTACTGGTCATGCTTCTTTTGGCAAAATCTTGGAGCAGATTCTCCTGGAAAGCATGCTAAGGCACATGAAAAACAACGAGGTGGTTGGTGACAGTCAACATGGCTTCACTAAGGGGAATCCTGCCTGACCAATTTGGTGGCCTTCTATGATGGAGCTACGGAACTGATGGACAGCGGCAGAGCAGTTGACGTCATCTACCTGGACTTGTGCAAAGCGTTTGACACTGTCCCGCACAACATCCTTGTCTCTAAATTGGAGAGACATCAATTTGATGGATGGACCACTCAGTCGATAAAGAACTGGCTCAATGGCCACACACAAAGAGTTGTGGTCAATGGCTCAATGTCCAGTTGGAAACCTGTAACGAGTGGTGTCCCTCAGGGATTGGTGTTGGGACCGGTCCTGTTCAACATCTATGTTGGCGACATGGACAGTGGGATTGAGCGCGCCCTCAGCAAGTTTGCCGACTACACCAAGCTGTGTGGTTTGGTTGATACACTGGAGGGAAGGGATGCCATCCAGAGGGACCTTGACATGCTTGTGAGGTGGGCCAATGCCAACCTTATGAAGTTTAACCAAGCCAAGTGTAAGGTCCTACACCTGGGTTGGGGCAATCCCAGGCACAGCTACAGGTTGGGCAGAGAAGAGATTCAGAGCAGCCCTGCAGAGAAGGACTTGGGGGTGTTGGTTGATGAGAAACTTAACATGAGCTGGCAGTGTGCGCTTGCAGCCCAGAAAGCCAACCGTATCCTGGGCTGCATCAAAAGAAGCGTGACCAGCAGGTCAAAGGAGGTGATCCTGCCCCTCTACTCTGCTCTTGTGAGACCTCACTTGGAGTATTGTGTACAGTTCTGAGGTCCTCAACATAAAAAGGACATGGAGCTGTTGGAGCAAGTCCAGAGGAGGGCCATGAGGATGATAAGACAGCTGGAGCACCTCCCGTATGAAGACAGGCTGAGAGAGTTGGGGCTGTTCAGCCTGGAGAAGAGAAGGCTGTGTGGAGACCTCATAGCAGCCTTTCAGTATCTGAAGGGGGACTACAAGGATGCTGGGGAGGGACTCTTCCTTAGGGACTGTAGTGGTAGGACAAGAGGTAATAGATTCAAACTTAAACAGGGGAAGTTTAGATTAGATATAAGGAAGAATTTCTTTACAGTGAGGGTGGTGAAGCACTGGAATGGGTTGCCCAGGGAGGTCGTGGATGTTCCATCCCTGGCAGTGTTCAAGGCCAGGTTGGACAGAGCCTTGGGCCACATGGTTTAGTGCGAGGTGTCCCTGCCCATGGCAGGGGGGTTGGCACTAGATGATCTTAAGGCCCTTTCCAACCCTAACTATTCTATGTTTCTATGATTCTATGATTCTTTTGATGCAGCCCAGTATACAGTTGGTTCTTTGCTTATTTATTTTTTCAACAGAACAAACAGTAAAGAAAGCATTTTTCTAGAAGTTAATTTACTTTTTTTAATCCTAATTATTTGGACCTGATGATGTTTTGAATTATAAGAGTTAATTCCATGGAAATAGAAAAGGGAGAGAAGGGCAAGTGAGTGTGATCAGTGGTAAATGGACATGATTTTGTGTTACTCCACAAAGTCATTGTCTATATGGCTGGGTCTGCTTCCTCATGGTGAATTAGTATTATTCCCATTCTACATGCTGGGAAAACAGGACAAAATGTGGAGTTTTGAAGTCCACCCCCATATGTTTTCATTTTGGGGCACTTCTAGTATACCCTGTGTACTGTTTTGGCTGATCCTTCAGTGCAGACAGCAAGTCTGTGGCAGAGCCAGGAATAGAAGCCAGTCCCTTGTCCCAAGTCCCAGATTCTCAAGGGTATTTTTAGGCACTTAATAACATTAATTTCATACTCTTTTTGGCCAAGGATCTTGGAAACAAGATCATGCTTCCTCTTGAAATAATTTTAAAAATCGTACTTATGTGCTCTTGGTCTTTTTTTTTCAGGGTTCATGTACAGTTTAGCTCTATTTAGGAACAAAGGGGCCTCAAAATTAGTTTGGGGACGAGTTCTGCATGGACTGTGCTTTTGTGCAGCATCAAAGTATGACTAAGGCTAGAGAAGAGATGGTGCAGAATCTTGGTCTTCCGCAGGGCAAGCGGTGTTCGAGAAGGGCTTTGGCAGAGGACAAGGGAGGGCTTCACTTAATGCCTGTACATTTCGGGTTTCTTTTTTCCTGTGTCTGATGGGCAACATTCTCTGCTTCTGTATCCTTTCTATTTTGGTTGTGACTTCCTTCTCTCAAACACAAAATCTTTTACATTTAAAATACAGCAAGACCATTGTTCACCAGTATTTTGATTCCGATGACGCTGGGACACACGGGCACCCAGAAGCCCCGAGAATGCAGGTCTACAATGCGCTGGAGCTTCTCCAGCTGCAGAGGTGCAGCCCTTGTTTGCGCAGCTCACACTGGTATGTTAAAGGTGGCTGAAAAGGCATAGAGAGATACACAGATTTCTACATACGATCATATTTCTATTGTGCTAACTTGGCAAACCCAGCTGAAGCTCTGATCCTGCATCTTATCTATTATTAAGTAATTGATTTCCTATAAGCTCATTATTTAGTTCGCTGTGACTTCCTCACAGCGTGCACAGCTTTGCAGACAATGGAAGACAGCTCCCGTTGCAAAGTCCAAACACATCGAAAACACCAAGTCAGGTAGAGGCGGGAGAGCAGCACAAGCAGCAAATGGGTTATCCTTCTCTTCTTGGTTACACAAGCCAAGATCCTGAGAGCTTTTACTGTGCACCCTCCATCCCCTGACCCCCACAATCACCCATTTTGCCCATCTCATGTGCCTGTGGCCATGTCCAGCCCACATTCCTCCCTGTGGAAAGCTGCTCATCAGATGAGCAGACAAGCTAGGTGTTCTTCAGTGGCTTCCTGCTACTGCAGGAAGAGAGGGTCTCAAGGGGGGTTTGGGGGGCTGGTCACGCGGCCCTGTGCGGGAGGAGTGTGGCTGCCCTTGGGCAAGCGTGGGTGCTAAAGGCATCTCTGCAGTCACACTGCAGAGGGCACGGGCCTGCTCCAGTTGTCGAGGGGCTCCTCTCCCCACTCCATCTAGCTCCCGTGGTAAACGTGCTTATTACAGTGCTAATGTCTTGCAAGTGGAATCCTACCTCCAAGTATATTAGGGTAATGAGTTCACACCTAACTAATGGAGACTTAATAGAGTTACTAATAGGCTGCTTTATGACCCAGCGGGCTGGAGCTGTTAGGAGAGGGAGAGGTGAGAGGCCGTGCTCAGCTCCTTGGCCACCACAGCCCACACCCCAGCTTGGCCTCCAGCTCCCAGCCTGTGCCTGGCCCAGTGGCCAGTTTCCAGGGACATCATCTCTCCACCTTTCTACAAGGAAAAATAAACAGTTTGAGGCTCCTGTGTCTTTATTAAATATTTCCTTTAAACTGCATACTTTGGCTCCCTGCCCAAATGTACCAAGAAAGCTTCCACAGAGCAACTCCAGTCTGGAGCTCTGCTGTGGACTTCCCGAGATAAATAACCCCTGGAGCAGCAAGCACCTGTGCTGCCGGCTGTGGTCCAAGCGTCCCCAGGCCTGCCGAGAGAGGCTGATGCAGCTGGCTGAGCTCCCCACACCAACGGCACCCAGGAGCAGCCCTGGGGAGGAGAGTGAAGGAGGCAAGGAACTGGCAGCACCATTTGCCTGGCTCTGCTCTCTGGCACAGACATGACATGGCAGCGAGGTGGGTGGGGAGGTGGCTGGTCTACGGTGGCTAAGTTCATCCAGTTCCATGGGCCAAGAGGGTTTGAGCTGTAGATGTAAAAGGGGTTGGGAAGCTGCTTCAGCTGGGAAGCAAAAGCAACCATATGTTTAAGCCTGTGTTGCACCAGAGGAGTGATATGATGGTGTTAAGTGTGCTTCACCCGCTGTCGGCACAGGGTCAGGAGTGGGTTGCGTCCCTGATGGCATGGCGGCCACAATTGCACCCTGGGTGCGGAGGGAAGCGGCGTGCCAGGTTGCATGGTTGCAGTGGACAGGACAACATGTCTCTGAGCTGCCTTAGGAAGCAGCAGCAGCAGTAGCACTATGGCTTTGCAGGCGTGGGCTGGCCAGGCAGAGTGACAAGGGCAGCAGGAGAGGGGCCGAGCATGGTGGGCAGTGGGGAGGGGGCATGGTGGCGAGTGATGTCAGTGTTTCCTTCTGGATCGGTCATGTGTGCTTGCCAGGTAAACAGTCTAGAAATAGATGGCAGGAAGGCAGAGGATGGATTGTGCAGCTGGGCTGGAGGAGCTCTCCTTAACCCTTGCCTCCCCACTGCCATCCTCACAGGCAGTTTCCCTGCCTTCAGGGGGGCTGTGGGAGCAGAAACACAGAGGAGTAAAGCAAACCCACGTCTCTCCTGTGTCATGGCTTTAAAACACAGTGCCTGCTCTGGAAGACAGTGCTGGCAGAACAGAGGAAGAGTGTGTGGATTTTCCAGGCAGTGGTTGGAGCAGACATGCTCCATCAAGAGCCCAGGTGAGGCTGGTGGGGAGCCCTGGGCGCAAGGTGCCGAGGAGCACTCTCTGGACCAGGGGCCAGCCAGGCCAGGAACAGCTCCCCGTGCTGGGAACAGGTTAAAATCCAGGTGTTTCTTACAAGCATTGAATCTGGCTTAAATCGAAGGAAGCATTCCCAGCAACTGAACAACATGAGTTCAGGTACAGAAAGCTCCGCAGTGTGCCAAGAATATTCTTAGTTTGCTCTTTCCTCATTCGCTAGAAATGTGCCTTTTCTGTGATGCTTTTCAGAGCAACCTAGCAGTTAAATTAGTAGCTATGAGAAAAACTGCTTGGAGACAGGCAGTTAAATCCCCTAAATCCCCACTCATCCCAAACACAACACAGGGACTGAGCATGGCTGGGAGCCTGGCCCTCCAGTCCCCTCCCTCATCACTGATCTCAGCAGAAGAAACACGCAACACCATGCAGGCTCCTGCCGGAGACAGAGACCGTGTCTTTTCCAGGCAGGACAGGGTATTTTTTTCAGGCATTTTCCAGGCATGATAGTATGATCTGTGCATCATCCATATGTCTGTCCTGTCTGGAGCAGCAGAGAAAAACTGCAAGGATCAAAAGCTGGGGAAAACACCCTCAGAGGCACTGCTGATGGCCAGGTGCCTGCTTCTCCTTGCTCAGCACTTTCCTTTTCCCCCAGAAAACAAAGCTGCCGTCATAGCAAGTACCCATAAAATGCAAGGCATCCTGAGTGCAGAGATTAGTAGTAATTTTACAAGGATTCAAATAACGTTGGTCTACAGGGTGCAGCACTGCCTTGAAAGGGAACAGCGGACATTTCCCCTGGAAGCAAGTTTCCTCTTTAGAGCAGTTTACGGCTGAGGCACAGTGTCAGATTGTGGCACAAATATACTATCAGCCTTTGGGTTGGAAGATGAACATTTGATACCACTTTCTGTTGCCAAAACATGCTGCCCAGACATGACTCCCAGCACGGTTATTTTTTGAAGCATTATGTAATTGGATTGCATGGTCACTAGTGCTTCCTTAACAAGCCTTTCAGCAAACCCTCTGCCTGCCGCAGCCAATCCTCAACCTTTACATACACACTTACTCATGCAGGCTCAGTCTGGAGTAAACTTGCTGCTAAATACAGTTAGAAAACAGATGAAACCAGGCTGGGAATAGATCATCTGCTCCCTGTGCTATGTGAGACGTGGTGTGGCCAAGCCCTGGGTGCTGCTGGTGTGAAAACAGGGTTGTGCTGGCATCTCCTGGCTGATGGGTTGCCTCCTCTGCCGTGCCTGTCTCTAACGGGAGAAAAAGACCTGGTTTTTGGAGCACAGAGGGGCAAATGAATACGGGGCTGGTCCCAGTGTCCCTGTCCTCTCTTGCCCTGCCGTGATGGCCCTGCGTGTTGGGGACCAGCTTTGGGAAACCTCTCCTATGGTGCTCAGGCCCAGAGGGACACCTTTATCTCCTGGGTTTTGGTGTAAGCTGAAGTGCTGAATTAGGAACTGAGTCTCCAGATACCTTCACGGGTCTGTTCACCAGTCCTGCAATACAGCCAGCAGCAGTGCCCAGCCAGCCCCAGTCCTGTGTGGGCTTTTGCAGGATCTTCCCTCTCCTCTGGCCACAGTCAGCCCGCCGGTTCTGGCTCTGCTGAGTCACGGCTTCCTGTTTGCGATTGCTGACTGGTGGCAGCAGTTGCAGAAGCAATAAGAGATATTAAAAAGTGTGAACTTTCACTGGGACCAGAAGATACAATTAGGGCTGTGCCAAGAAACACACTAAAGTGAAATGTTGTTTAAAGGGATGTGGAGCACTGCAACCCCCCTATTCCCTTGCTGCAGGAAGTAGGAAAAATGAGCATCACTAGCCTTTTATCATCTCTGAACCCGAATAAAAATTGTGTTTGACTTCTGAAACACGCTCTGGCTCTTTTCCATGCTCTTCCTCAAAGCGTTTGATCCAGCCTTCCAGTTTGGGTCTCCTCTACCTGCTGCTGCTGAGAGGTAGGGATCCTTGTTTCTTGCTTTCACCGGAGACTGATTCTCCATGGAAAGCCTACATGCTACTGTGTAAAGGGGGCTGCTTTAGAAAGCTTGCACAACCGTAATGCTATTTCCATTCTTTTTTTAATGGGAAATATCTCTGGGGAGAAGCATGAAAGTATATGGAGAAGGTGCCCTTTGATCATTAAGATCTAAATGCAGCATCGAAACAGCATGTCTGTTTCTTCATATTATTCTAGAAATTCATCTTCAAGTGCTACTCCTGGGTGGGCATTTTCCTGTTTCTCCTTTCTTGGCTTGAACTTTTGGAAGCATTGCCACCAGTTTCATCTCCAGCCCTGGTGATGATTGTCTCCAAAAGTTATTTCTCCACCCTATTGTTTACTGTATTTATATCAGGCTTTCGATTTGTGTTTTAATTCCACAGTAACTTTTTTAGCCTTATTGTCAGAATATGCATCCTGGTTATTCAGTTAAGGACAGGAATTAGAGGATGGTGTTCTATGGATTGTGTGTCACTGAAGGACAGAAAATGTGCTGTCATGGTTTAAACCCAGCTGGTAACTCAGAACCATGCAGCCGCTTGCTCACTCCCCGCCCCTACTTCCCTCCCCACTCCCAGAGGGATGGGGAGGAGAATCGAAAGAATGTAAATCCCACGGGTTGAGATAAGAACAGTCCAGTAACTAAAGTATAATATAAAACCACTACTACTACCACTAATAATAATAATGATAAGGGAAATAACAAGGGGAGAGAATATAAAACTAAAAGGGGAAAAGGAAAAGAAAACAATAAACACAAGTGATGCACAATACAATTACTCACTACCCGCCGACCGATACCCAGCCCGACCCGAGCAGCAATCTGGGCCTTCCGGGTAACTCCCCCCAGGTTACATACTGGGCATGATGTGCTGTGGTATGGAATACCCCTTTGGCTAGTTTGGGTCAGGTGTCCTGTCTCTGTTTCCTCCCGACTTCCTGTGCCCCTCCTCACTGGCAGAGGATGAGACTAAAAGTCTTTGATTGGAGTAAACATTACTTAGCAACAACTAGAAACATTGGTGTGTTATCAGCATTGTTCTCAGACTAAAGTTAAAAACACAGCTACTAAGAAGGAGAGAAATGACTGCTACAGCTGAATCCAGGACATGTGCTTAGGCAGGTCTTTTCTGGATTGAAGCTATAGTAGTTTGCAGCTAAGATTAAAAAAAAAAAAAAATCTTAATTTTTGTACTGGCATTAGACTGATTTTATTTTTTTTTTTTAACCTTGTGACAGACATAAGGCTGAGGACTGGCACACAGAACATACATTAGGGGCAGACAGAAACACCCCACAACATCAGTTATTTCAACAAATACCAAAAGTGGATTGAGAGTGGATGAAGAGGAGGAGGAGGCAATAGTGAACACACAAAACAGTTCAAGCTGGCAAGGAGCCCTTTCTTGAAGAATGTAAGTTTAACTTTTAGTATTCAAGTGTCTGGGCTTAAGTGTCATTATGAGCAATACTTTCCTCCAGCACAGCCTCTCCTGCCTAGAGGAGGGTTCTGTGCAACCTCATCAGTTTTCCCCTTTCCTTTACCGACTATAAAAATGGGTCTGTCTGCTTACATATGCTCAGCAAAGTTACTTTTAGTGGCAGCGCCTCACTTGGCAAAGCGAGGATGGCTCTGGAGGGGTCCAGGGAGGGTCTGCCCCATCCCGGGGTGGCCGATGCAGGTTCTGCTGCAGCTATGGCCTGATAAAGTGAGCGCTGTGTCAGACCAGTGTTCCCTGCCTGAATTTAGGTTAAAGTTTCTGTGCCCCAGGCTCCCCAGTGGAGCCAGCTGGCTGGGGCAGGGGCTCCCCCAAAGCCACTGCCTGCAGCCAGCCGCTGCATTCAGGGCTTTCGGCTGCCCAGCAGCCACACCAGGTACTGCTGCTGTTCCCACCGGCTTGTTTTGGCCGCAGGAAGAAAGAGGATCTGCTAGCAAATTGCTTTTGTGAGAAGCAAACTAAAATGAGAAGGAGGGAGGGATGGGCCTGGTGTCATCATCATCACACACCCCCTCCCTGTGCTAATCTCACCTTTTGATGGAGACAACAAAGAAAAAACTTAGCAGCAGACAAACATCAGACCTGGCTGCAAATGGACAGGCTAGATGTGCCCTCCCAAATCATCTGCAGCTGTAAAACACTTCAGGGCTGATAAAAACCATATGCATCCCAGGCATAACCCAATCTGCAAAGCTGCATTCCAATAAAAATGCAGCACAGACCTAAAAGAAATACTGCCTGGGATTCGTGCCTTGGGCTGGGTGCTGGGGTGGGGGGTGACCCCTTCACTGGATGCAGGGCTGGGTGCCCACTGGGGTGCAGGGGTAGCAGTGGGGCCCTCAGCCATCGCTGCAGCTCCTTGTCCCAGCCCACCCAGGGGACAAATCAAAGCAGCTACCCAGCTAATAGGGGAGGGTTGGGGTTAGCTGCAGGATATATCACCAGCTGAAATCTGAATTTCAATAAGCATGCCTCACATCAGAGGCTATGCTGCAAATGTCAAATGTGCTTATGTTAAATACAGGTAATACCGCGAGTGTATGTTTAAGAGCATGATTCTTTCAGATATCTTGTCTGATGAATTTTGCATCTTATGTTTATGATTTTTCCATGCAAAGAAGTACGTTTTCAAGGAATGAGATCTTTCTTACATTTAGAAAGAAGTAAAAATGAACTATTTGATTAACTGTAGCAAAGATGCTATGTCAGATCAGATTTCTCACTGCTTACAACTTAGGCTTTGAGTACATGGTTACTGTATAGTAAGTACAGTTTGTATTGGTGCTTCACTCAGAATAATTTGATGTAGGCTTTTCTGTAAATCTCCATCTTAATCCTAAAATAATTTCGAAGGGAAGAAAGTGGAAGGAGCATTTGGTAGCAGTCTTCTACTGAAAGATGAAAGGTTTGCAGTGCTGTCCCTTGTTCCTGGCCCACAGTGGGGGATGACAATAGGAATGTACCAGCCCTGGGCCAGGGTCCCTCTGCCACTGGTTCAGCCTGAAAGACCCAGACTAGCCCCCAAGATAAGCCACATTGTTTTAGTCACTGTGTTGACATACTCTGAATGTTGTGGAAGCTATCCTGTAAACCAGAATTCTGCTCAGTGCTGAAAACATTTTTGTCTTTCTAATTCCGTGGGAACTGTAATGTTATTTTGTAACTTATTTCCCTCTTTTTCTCCTTTAAGATAGTTCCCAAACATTTATTGTGGGATTTTTCATTTAAAATAGTTTTCTAGGGAAATTACTGTGACAGTGATTTAATTGTTTAATTAAAATCTGACATTGATGACAACAAATACAATAGGCATGAGGTGATATAGGCATTAAACAAGTGCAATCGTGGAATACATCAAGTACTCCGAGCACGCAGAACAGCTCACAAAGAAATGATGTTCAGTATTTACCAGGTTAGCGAGTCCTAATTAAATGCCAAGACTTTTTTCTTAATTTCTCTAAAAAAAGCAAAGAAACATATAGATGTATTCCAAGTGTTTATTTCCATTGCAAACGCATCTATTCATGTTGTGTTGTGGCCTGCCAAAAAAGAAAATTCATACTAAAAATCTGCTAGTTGACTTCAGGGGTATTTACTCAGCCTGACTACAGGAACCTAGCCAGAGGTTTGGAGGTGGCTGGAATAGCCCAGTGATGTCCCGTCACTCCTTGTGGCTATAGTAAATCCAGTGATTACAAAATGGATTGACAGATTTATTAATAATTGCGTAAGACCCCAGAAATATATTGAAGACAAAAGAACAAACCTTCCTCTGAATTCCTCCCCCCCCCCCAGCCTAAATCTCTCCCAAATCCTACAGCATATATTTCTTCTAAAGAAATACGTATGCCTCCCTCTAGCATACCCCTACATCTCAGCAATAAAGGAGACAGCCCCATGCCCATTGAACCACGCATACGTGCCTCTGTTATCTGGCTAGAACCGCTTGGCAGTGCGTGTCTCAGCCCTCTCCTTCAGAGCCCTGCTGCATTTCTGCATCCCAACAATGAACGCACTGCTGTTGGAATATCCCTTTCCATGCTTCTTGCCGAGCATCTTTAAATAGTATCAGATCACTTCTGCAGCTTAGACAGCCCTTTGCAATCAGTCGCTGCCAATTGTCTGCCCTTTCCCCCTTCCCAAACCCCTAAATACTGCATCTGCTCCAGCCTAATTCATGTCAGCCTTCCCCCTTCTTGTATGCAACTTCATGCAAACAAACTTTCTAAATGAAAAGATAGCTTACCTGGGCAATGCTCAAAGTATAAATTAATAACAACTGATAAAGGCAGACATCCCAACTCCAGTACAGGGATTTGATTGCAAATTTCCATTGCAAAGGAATAGAGGGAACTGGAAATCTGACAAATGCCTTCAAATTGACCTGTGTTTTCACAATGCATGCTGTGTTTAAAATGAACAGCAGACTTTATAATTTGGAACTCCTTCAAGTACTCTGGCCTTCTACGCTTTGTTCTGATTCTTCAGACACGTTTCCAAAAAGCACAAAGCTACATAAGTGGATAAAACTGTGGAGATTTTTCCTAAGCAGGATTTCCTCCCCCTCCCTCCAATAATTTTTAAAGCCTAAATTTAAACAAGCTAGCCTGGAACATCTTTCTTACTCTATCCATACATTAGTCCCTCATGTCCAGTCAGCCTCTTCAAAACATCAGCCCGCTCCGCACAGTGCCAGGCAGATGGAGGCAGCATGCAGCCACCTCGTGCTGAGCAACAGGACATGGTTGTGGTCCTTAAAAATTCACACTAGTCAACTGCTTTCACCACAGCCCTGGGCAGATCTGGCCCAGGACAGAGCTGCTCCGAAGCCACTCGGCAGCCAAGTCCTATTTCTAGGGGAGGACTCAGTCTCCCTGCAGAACCCAGGGAACTGAAGCCACTTTACCCTTATTTTACATGTCCAAGATAACAACTATCTTTTCCAAAAGTTATGTCCAGAAAGCCATATATGCTGCCTCAGAAAAACCTTTTGCTTCAAAGTCGTTCCTGTAATCCATATACATTTTTACAAATAATTTTCCTTTAAAGCACTGGTATTAGTTCCATCTGTTCAAAATAACATAGAAATGGAACTATACAATTCTATGTGCAAATAGATCAGATATGCTGTGAGAGTTAACCTAATAATTCAACTGCATCTTTAACAAGTTTCCTATGGGGAAGGAAGAAAAAAAAAAAAAAAAAAAAAAAAAAAAAAATCAGTCGTCTTTTCTCCACAGATCTGATACTGACAGCTTTTTTCTACTAAGCACATTAAAAGCTATTTGGACCAAAAATCCCACCTATGCATGTGTAGAGATACATACACAGAACCAAGTGGTATCTGTAGCATTACAGATGAGGTTGTATCAAGATTTCTAATTAAAGCAAGGGTAGTCCCTTGTTGTATTTTAGTAACTGTCTTTTTTAGCAATTATCTTTTTGCTTAGAACAAAGAAACCTTGAGGGAAGTAAATTTTCAAGAGGAGAAACACATGCACATATGTGTAATCATACCTAATGATTCCTGTACAAATTATTCCTCAATTCCTTAGATTTATTTTGGTACTTGTGCAGTGGTTTATCTGGGTAGTCCTGCAGCCATCACTTGTTTGGTCCCTTCTTTTCACACACATCATCACCTTTTTCTGCCCCCCAGTAGAACTGGGAGCTCTTCCATCCCCCAGGCTCTGGACAGCCATATCTAAGACACAGGGCAAACCTCTGCCATGGCTCCATCTGGCCGTTCCCCTCCCCAGCCTCACCTTCTGCCCTCACCAGGAGGGGAAGGAAGATGTCCTAGGACTTGAACCCAGCACCGAGCCTGCACAGGCTGGACCCAGCTCCCTGCTTAACCCCTGAGCACCTCCAACCCTGGCACCCACTGCCCTCCTCCCTTTCAGGGCACTCAGGATCACCCTGGGAGCATGAAAGGACAGGAATGTAGGAGCAGTGAGAGGCTGTCACAGGAGCACACGGCACGGCCAGAGGAGCAGCAGAACCACCAAACAGGGGGATGTTTGGTTTGTGTTAACTACCCAGACAGATGCACTCCGGCATATTTGCATTTATGGGATCCATATGTTGTCATGGGAAATTAGAGGACAGCAACACAAAACTAGAATTCGCAATGCAAATGCAAAAAAACCATACATGGCTACCAGACTGTGTTTGCACATGTTCCCATGAAGCTGTCTATTTCTGGAGCATCGACAGTTACCAGATCTACTTGCCACCTTCTCCACATATTTACTTTTTATTTGCTCTGCAAAAAGTGTGTACACAGGCAGCAGCCATTCCTAGCCTGGTCCACCGGATCTACAGCCTCTGGTGGAAACATGCACTACTTCTAAGTTACACCAAGTACCAAAAGACAAGGGCTACTTTATTCTCGCCTCAACTTCATCATCCAAACATGTTTGTTTCATATTCAGCAAGAACAACAGTTACCAATTACATGCACCTTTACAGACAGCACACCAAGCAGCCCCAAAAAATCCAACCAGCCCCAGGGTTTGTTGGTTTGGGCTCCATCCCCCCCCTTTCTTTTTTTAGTTGGGGTTGGTTTTGTTTGGGGCTTTTTCTTTTTTGGAAGGGCAAGTAATTTAACAATTATTCTTCCATAAAACTAGACAAACCTGTTTTGACACATTTTTAAGGACAGTTTATAAAGGCAAACTGGTAACGTACTAGAGTCTATGCATTTAACAAGCCATCAGAACCCATACGCAGCATGCACATCACAACAGTACACCTCAGTGCTGCATTTATAAAACGTATAACTATGGTACATATTAAACCTCGAATCTAAAAACCTAGGAATACCTTCCAAACGCAAGACACTTCCAGTACCTTATCAACTAGTATGGCCCTTCTTCAATTTCTGATCATCTGCCCCCTTCTTTCATCCCCCCATCCCACCAAAAGGGACTTGCCAAAATTCTAAAGGACTACCCCCACTGTAAGAAACCTAGATACATTTCATTACAAATACTTACTAACAAACATGCAGTTTATTACCTTTCAGTATAAAATACATCTACATTAAGGTTTTCCCAAATGGAAAAACTGACTGCAACTACATTCCTTTTTCAGTACGATGAAACAAACCAGGAAGTTAATTATTTTGGTTACTAGGGGAGGAAAAAAAAAAAAAAAAAAGAAAGAAGGGGGGAACCCCAAGGCAATTTGAAAAGCTTCTTTAGATTTTCAAGAGATAATTCAGCTGCATTTCTGCCAGTAATAAAATAGCCTCTTACAGAAAGATGAAGAAAATATATTCTTGAAGCCTGGATAGAGGTTCTTTACTGGTCCTTCTAAAATTCAAATCCCACATTTCCAACGATTGTCTACATTTTTCACTAGGGCTGGAACAGGGAGGGAAAATCTGCTGGAAATAAAACTTTAAAATAACAATCGCAGATGAACCCGAGCAGGAAGTGAAAAACGTTACCGTAAGGCTAGAGAAATATTTATTTAATCAAACCAGACGTTCTGTTAGGACTAGAGAAATGTTGCATCCTTTCTTAAGAAAAAAGAAAAAAAAGGGGGGGAGGGGGAGAAAAAAGAAAGCAAAAACTCCTGGAGTTCCCCATTGTCCGGGGCTACAGAGACCCCCGGAATAGCATTAAACTCACAAAAGGCACATTGTACGGAGGACAAAAAAAGCCTCTCCTTCTACAATAACTTTTAGCTTCTTATTTTTAGAAAATGACAAAGCTGTTACCAGCGACGGCTAGTGAAACCTGTAGCCTGGCTCCCAGCGAGGCCGGGCACAGCCGTATCGATCTGATGTCCCGCCTCAGAGCGGCGGCCGCAAAGTTTAAGCGGGCGCGGGCCGCGCCGCAGGGCCGGACGCCGCGGGGATGAGAGCCGCAAGGCCGCTCCGCCAGGTTCCGCGCCCGCGGCCTGCCCTAAGCGGGGGCCGGGGCGGCGCGAGCACAAAGTTGCGCTTCGCTGCCAACGCAGCTTTCCCGGCTCTTCCTAGGGAAACTTCGGCAGTAGCCGTCCTGGCCTGGCCCGGCTCTGCCCTGCGCGGGGCTGCACGGCCCCGCCCGGGGCGAGGGGACAGGTGGCCCCACGGAGCGTCCCACCGTCGCGGAGCGGAGCCACCCGGCTACCCGCGTGCCCCCTCCCCGGCACGGCTGGGCGCGGAGCTGCCCCCTGCTGCAGGCTAGGGGCCAGCTGCTTGCCCCAAGTTTCGGTGCTGCCGCCGATAGTCGCAGTCGCCGTCGCCGGTCCCCCCCCCTCCCCCCTAGGCTGAATCTTATTGATCCAGAAGGTGGCTAATTAGCCCTTCCCGTCGTGCCTGGGTGATGAGGCACATGCGCACTGCACTAATCAGCCATTTTTTGGCAGGAAACTAATTAGCAGAATAAAGATCCAAAGAGTTTTTTTTCTTCCCAATCATCAGATTTGAGTCTGGGCGCTTCCTGCTCTGGCGACCGCCAGCCTTACCGCCCGCTCCACCCCGACTGCTGCTGCTGCTGCTGCTGCTGCCGCCGCCGCCGCCGCCGCCGCCCGCGGCCCCCTCTCTCCGGGGGACTGCAAACTCCCTGACAACGATGCTGCCGCTGGGCAGCGGCGGCGGCGGCGGCGGCGGCAGTGGCTCCCGCTCGGCTCCGGCTGCTGCCCCTGGCTCCTGCTGCTGCTGCTGCCGCCCCGGGCCCCTCCGCGGAGCGCGCTCCTGCCGCCGCAGCTGCCGTAGCCTGCGTGGGATCTGTAGCCCCCGTGCTACTGCCCGGGATTAAAAACGCCGCCGCCGGAGCAGTGACCGCGTAAGTGGCAACTTTTCTGCCCTATCTCCTGCTCGGGCTCCTCCTGCTCGGGGCGCCCGGGCTGCTTTGCATGGGGCTGGTCCGGTCCCCCCTCCCGCCCGCTCCTACCCACCACCTCGGATCCCCTAGCAAACTTTGTGCCGCTCGCCATCCCGGAGCCCCGTCGCCGGGGACGCGCAGGTGCCGGCGCCATGGGGGCCGCTGCGCGCCAGCAGATCCCCTGTCCTGCCCGCCGGCCACGGCCGTGGGGCGCGGAGCGGCGCGGCTTTGTCCGCGGCTGGGCGCGGGCGGCGGGGGCCCGGTGTCCCCCAGGACCCCGCGCGGAGAGAGGCCGCTCGAGCGGACCCCGCGGGCGCGCCGAAAAACAAAGGGGTGAAGAAGTGCCCGAAACTGCCCCGGTGTCCCTGGCCCGGCCCTCCGTCTGTCTCCGCCTGGCCGGACCCCGCGCCCGAGCGGCCTGGCGAGCCCGAGTAATTCTGATTTTTGTTTTCCGCGGGCAGGCTCGGTTTTAGGAAGAATGCGGCTAGGGGGATGGGGAGGTGAAGCAGCGAACGACGCTATAGGCCGTTCCCCCTTTCTCAGTTTCAGTTTTTAATAGTTTAATGCTGAATCGTACGGTGCTTATCTAAATATTTGTAAATGCTCTTTCGTGTTGATTTCTCTGAATAAACTGTGCTCCTCTCCCGCGGAGGGAAGGCGGCTCTTGAGCCAGCCCTCTCGAGCGGAGCCGGGGTGCGCGGGGCCGCGGCCGGCAGCCGTGGGGCTCTCTGTACACTCGTGTGGCACGCATCCGCGGGCTTCGGGTGCGATATTTATCACTTAGGTTGCATTTGTTGTAGTTTTGTTGTTTGTTTTTTTGCTATTAATTAATATTATTTTTAATTTAAATTGTTAAACTCCCTTTCCTCGCTTTTTTTTTTTATTTTTTTTTTTTCTTCCTCCAAGAAAGTCTGCTTCTCTTTTAAGCTGGGCTTGAAGCCGCTCGCGGGTTTGTCCTGTACTTTGTGTGGATATAGAATACAGACGCGTCCCTTCCTTGGCCGTCTGTCTTTCTCCTCACTCCCGTTTAATATGGAGCAATTTTCTGGAGGCTCAGTGACTCCCTCCTTAGGGTCACATTGAGTTTGAATCCCACTGAAGGTGCAGGGATCCTGCGATGGGGGAAATAAGAGAATAGAGAGAACGGGGACAAGTTGGCTGCTCAGAGGCCAGAACTCCCACAGCTGCCTTTAAAAAAACAAAATATATATAATATTTGTATTTCCTCACTGTATCACAAATTGCAGCCTCCCCTTTCAGGTATTTTCTTTACAGCTTAAAGCCTTTTCTTCCTTTTGCTCCCCCCCCCCCCCCCGTTAGGGGAGAAGGGGGGAGGAGGGAAAATGAAAAGAAAAGAAATTGGGGGGGGAGAAGGGGAAAAAATAAACCCCATTGAGTTTAGGCAAATAAGGTTTGGTCTCTGTATCCTATTACAAAGCACTTTGAATATGCAAGACACCACACAAGACCAGTTATTCCTGTTACAACAAACTTAAAAAGGGGGGGGGGGGGGGAAAGGCATGTTTAGATCGTAATTTGTTAGAGCAAGAGTTGTATTTAAAACTGTCATTTAATTTTTTTTTTTTCCCCAGTCTTTTTCTGTCTAGGGCTTCTGTGTTTTTGTGTGTGTGTGTTTTTTTTGTTTTTTTGGTTTGGTTTTTTTTTTTATTTCATTATTATTATTAAAATCTTTCTGTTGAGTTTAGGAAGACTGCTGCGAGCAACACATTTTCTGTATTTTTGTTCCTGTATCTTGGAGGAGAGTTGGCAGGGATTCTGTGGTTTGCAGTTACACAATATGTTATCATGTTTTTAATCACTAAATCATTGCAGTGGTTATAGATTTACAGTCTTAGGGTATTACTGCAAGGAGCAGCACAGACTGCGTGTACAGAACATATGAGAGCATGCAGTTAACATGCTTGTGAACTTTGCTTTTAAACTGCTTCCCGGCCGAGCTCTGGCAGAGAGGAGAGCGAAGCTTTTGGCATCACCCCTCCATGTGTTTAATGAAAGTTTGTGCAAGGCTCCCGGCCAGGCACAAGCTTCAATGGGTGCTGCGTGCGCCCTGTCCTGCAGCACTGGCGGTAAGCAGCAGGTCAGGGGTGTGGGGGTCTGCTGGGGAGCCGGGGGAGTGGGCACCCCTCTGGCCGCCCCCTGTGCCTGCTTCCCCTTTATTACGTAACAGAGCCCTCGGCAGCATTAAAAATTCAGCACTGTCTGGTCCAGCGTCAAGCATAAGACAGAGTGTAGCTTTTTAGCTGGAGGGCAGCCAGGTGGAAGGTGGCTGTGGAGCGGAGTGCCCTGGCCCC
The DNA here is from genome assembly GCF_004027225.2 of Strigops habroptila. Taxonomy (NCBI): domain Eukaryota; kingdom Metazoa; phylum Chordata; class Aves; order Psittaciformes; family Psittacidae; genus Strigops; species Strigops habroptila. Next base: position 22,198,417 of record NC_044301.2, read on the forward strand.
CATAGCCCCCGCATGGGGCTGCGCTGGGCTCCTTGCTGCTGTGCAGCGCCAGGCCCGGGGCTCCCGCTCAACCTCCTGGCTGAGGGCTCTCCTACTGCGCTGGCTTCCCGAGCTGCCCTCCTGCCTGGGTCCCGCTCTGCAGGCTGCCTTTGGCCACAAACAAAAGCAAATAAAAGGCATATTAAAGGGGAGAGGAACTCTGTGCCTGGACGCAGAGATTGCTTTGCTGTATTTGTATTCCCCCCCCCCCTTTGAACGCGGTGTTTTTGGGAGCAGTGGGCAGCAGGAAGTCTGCTGCAGCCCCTCTACTGCAAGGCAATGGTGCAGCTCTCGGCAGCACTGGACATCAGGTGTGGGAGCCCTGTGCCCTCCCTCCCATCTTGCTGCTTGCCATTTGTTCCCGCAGGACCGAGCCAAGGTGCTGCTTGGTGGCAGAGGCAGTGCGGGGCCTGGCACCTTTGCCTGGCTTCGTCATGGCTGCTGTCAAACTGGGGCCTGGCAGTGGCCACTTTGACAAAGGCAGAGGCATGTGTCCCTCTTTTATCCCTCTGTTCTGACCCCCCCACCCTGGTCCCATTGGTGTCATGCCAGAGGCCAAGAGCAGTGCAGAGGAGCAGATTTACTTTGGGCCTGGCCAGCAGTTGAACGGTTTCAGCAGGGATTGCTAAATCCCAACCGATGGACATGTGGCTGCCTGTTAATGCTTCCGCTTTCCAAAATAAGTAGAGTAGTGATAATAATAAAAATGTTCCATGGAGAAGCTGAAAAATGACTAGTGGGCTTTTACATCAACTTTATTCACACACTGTTCTGTTGGGGCTCGACTCCCTTGTGCGAGTGTTTTCTCTGCCAGTGTCAGGCTTACTCATCTGTGGTGGGAGAGTTTTCAGCAACTATCTTCTCATAGGTGCTGGTGCTGCTGGTGGTGGTGTGTGCACTGGCCCTGCTGTGGTGCTGGAGCTGGAGAGGTGTGTTTGCACTGGGAAGATTGGTGTGGTTCAGGAGGGATGGGCTGGGAAGAGGCCAAGTGTTTCATGGCTCTGCTTCCCTTCATCAGAGCATGGCCAACATTCGGCCTTTGTGTGGCTTTGGGGGGCATGTCTGGCTGGTGGGTGAGCTGGGCCATGAACAAAGCTGGGCCTCACCTGACCCGCTTGGCCACATGTGGGGCCCCCATGCTGCTCGTGGGGCTGCGCCTGTCCTGCAGCCAGCCTACTGCGGGGGCTTTGGCCTGGGAGATCCCTTGGGGCTGGAGTGGGGTGCCCATGGGGCTGCCCCCCGTGCTGCTTCTGTTTTCTCATGGTGAGGTATCCCTCCATGATCCTCTGGGAGCCCCTGGGGGAGGCCAGCAAGGGGAGACTGGAGGGAGGAACATCTCCCGTGGGGAGCAGGGCTGCCTTTCCCTCCTCACCCCTGCCCTTGCCAGCTGAAATTTGGGCTGGGCATCCAGCACGTGGCAGTGACAGGGCTGCGGAGGGCTGTCCTGGCAGGAGAGTGGGAATCAAAACATCTGTGCATAGGCCTGGGTGCTGCAGCCTCTAATGGTTTTGATGGAGATGTTGTGGTCTGTTTTCTGGAAAATGTGCATTCTGCACCGTGCCTGAGGGGGGCCGCGGCACTGCAGACGGTGGCAGTACCTAAACATAACTGGCTTGCGCCGTGGGGTGAGGTGAGGGCAGGAGGGAGCAGGGCCGTCCATCCCTCCTCCTGCTTTGTCTCTCATCTGTGATTCATGCATTTGTGTTTGCTCCTGAGGTTGGGTTTGTGTGTAGGCAGAGATTGGAGAAATAGAGAAATGCCAGATAGTTTAAAAACCCTCAACAAACAGGGAGATGAGTTGGGCTTCTCTTGTTGCTGGTGGCCAGGAGGCAACAGCTCTCACTGCCGTGTTGGGGATCCCACTGACCTGGAAGCCCCAACATGTTCCCACTCCGCAGCCGCCAGTGTGGCAGTGGGCTGCACCACCCTGCTTGTGCTGGTGATTCTCCTTCTCCCAGTAGATGCTGTGGGTCTTGCTTGGGTCCTGCTGTGCTGGTGAAGAGCAAGTGCTTTCTAGCACTTCATTGTTGGCTCAGCTGGACAAATGTGTGTCCATCTGTCAGTGCAGGAGGCGGGTGTTCATCTCCATGGCATTGCCAGCTGCAGAGCGGTGGCATTCTGCGCCAGGTGTGCGCTGTGTGTGCTTCCAGAGGCGTACTGCAAATACAGTTTAAAGTTCATTCCCATCTGAAGTTATTTCTCAGTTGGGGGTATTGGGAGGGAGACTTATGCTGGTGGCTGTGCGGCCACAGCTGACAGGTGGCTCCCAGCATGTCCCAGGAGGGATCTGGGGTCCAGCTGTGTGGGATGGAAGGGCGGTGGGACAGTCTGGTGCTGAGGTGCCCTGCTGCTGGCAGGCTGCAGCCACCCTGCTTTGCCCTTGAGTTTGCTGCTGGGAGAAAGATACTTAGCTGTTGATTGTAATTTCATTATGTCACAAGAGCCAAACATGCCTCTTGCTAATAAAGGCAAAGCAGAGCAGCAATATGTTTTGTTGTTGGTGGTTTTTTCCTACCCCTGGAAAACAAACGTTTCCCAGTGTTTTGCACTGTGTAGCGCATATAGCTGGGGAGCAGGAGGGTGCTGGCCCTGTAGTGCTTGGGCTTTTGGATCCTAAATCTGGTGAGGGCTGAGCCGCGTGGGTTCCCTCACTTGGCAGTGATGCTGGAGCAGATGATGTGTGCGGCAGTTCTGGTAAAAAGGTTTTCTTCCATCTTCCCCCCCACCCCAGTATCTGGGAAAGTGGAAACTTGCAGGGCATGTAACATGTTAGCTCTTAGTAAATGTTTGTTTTGATGGCCCAAGGGTGCCTGCTGGGGGGAGTTGGTATCTCCTCAGGCAGGATGGGAGCAGATGTGCTCTGGGAGCTGCTCCTGACCCCTTGGGTCCCCGGCAGCGAAGCACCCTGCATCCCACCTTGGGTGTGCCTCCGAGCGCAGTTGCGCTTCCCTGGTCAGTGGTAGCCTAGCTCCAAAATGGCTGGTTGGCTTGGTACAGTAGCAGGAGTTTTAACCCTCCTTTTGCCACACTGCCACTGACTGTCTTGTGCAAACAGGCTGATGCTCCCCACAGAATTCGGAGCACGTACTTAAATGTTGATAGTAACATTGTGATGATGTGCTTGATTCTGAGAGGTCGGGTTGATGGGTTTCCTGAATATCTGCGATGTCTGGTACGGGCTTGGTGTTTTTTGGTCTATTCCTTCTTGTTATAGTGGAGTTGAGTGAAGAAGGGGGAGGTGAGGGGGGTGCAGAGGCACAGCCAGCTGAGCTGCAGTCAGATGCACCTTGTTTGGGCTGAGAGCTGCCATCAGGTGCATGTTGTTTGGGATGATGCAGAATACGGGGGTTCTTCACCAAGGTATTTTTGGTGACATACCACATAATGGGAAAATGTGCTAGCAGGCCTTGGAGGTTAGTTCAGAAGACTTAGCAGGGGGAGTGTGTGAAGCACAGAGCTGCTTGGTGTCTTGAGCACATGTTTGAGAGTTGCAGGATCTGCTAACTAAAGCTGAGATGTGAAGATGTTCAGGATTCAGGCTGCGCACATGAGCTTGTGTGCTTTACCCATGCCTCTTGTGTTGCAGAAGCTGGTGCGCAGACCCTCGGACACCTCCAGAAGCAGAGCAGAAAGGCTGCCCCTGAGATGTTGGGGTGCAGTAAGTTCTTACAGTATGGCTGCGGAGGTGATGCCATGAGGCTATAGCTCTCTCCATTTGCTCTGTTTGATGGTGTTGGTGGTCCATGTGCAGTGGCAGGAGCTGGTCTCAGATGAACTCCAGCAGTGTGTGGTGGCCACTGGGGCTTCAGTGGTACTGCCCAGGCAGTGTCACCAGGGTGGGCTTTGCTGCTGGCATGTGTCCCCTAGCTGGGCTAAGGTTGCATTGTTCTGCTGGCACAGGAGCGAGCACAGCCAGGCCAATGGCCGTGGCTGGCTGGAGGAGCAGAGCATGACTGGCCACCGCCACCTCACTGTCCTTGCGTGGCTCCCACTGCAGCACCCTGACTGCACCAGACAGAACTGTAGATGTCAGGCTTTGCACAGAAAGGAGAGCAAGGAGGGAGGGTGAGGGAGAGATGGAGACAAGTGCGCAGCACCGGGGCTGTGATCTTCAAATTAACCTTCTGTTTTGTTGGTGTCTTGGGTGAGGTGCCCCCGGCCCCCCCAGTGAAAGGGGCTCAGAGCCAGTTGTGGTTCACATGCTGCTGAGCTGGCAGTTCTGGCGCTGGCAGCAGCGAATCCCTCCCCAATGGTGCTGGGGACGAGGGGACAGCAGGTGCCCAGGGCAGTTGCTGGGCCTGGCTGCTGGAGGCAAAGGTGCCTGCTGGGTCCCACCGGGTCCCTGCACACCCCAGGGTGCTGCAGCCAGCACTTTCGCCTCCGGCTTTGAGGAGCAGGAGCTCCAGCCTTCCCTCAGGGACATGCGTCTGCAGTACCCAGGCATTTGCTCCTCAAAGGCTCCTTCAGATGTCAGAGCCTAAATTTCTCCTCTTTAATTTTCTCCTGTTAATTTTGTCTCTTTTAGTCTTACATACTTCCTTACCCAATTCATTTCTTCTTGCTGTTTTTCATCTTCCACAGAGACAGTTAAAAGCAACTTAACACTGTGAGCTTGTTTGGAAATCAAAAGATCTGTCTTAGCTCTGATGCTGACTTTGGGCAAGCCAATCATAATTTCTTAAATTCCCAGAGCATTGTTACATCCTTAAATTTTGTTCTTTGTTGCTTTCCCAATCCCCCCCCCCCCCCCCCCCCGATAACTCACAAGCTGTTATACTTTGTACCCACTGCTTTCTGGCATACAAATACCTTCCCACCTGGGGCTGCAGTGCTCTAGCCATGATTGCACTGGAGTCCTTACAGAAGGATGTCCTCTCCTCCTCTGTCCATGTCATAGATGCAGTAATTCATGCTGTTGGCCTTTCTTGTTTTCCCAGTGCTTTGCATGCACCAGAGGATTTTGTTCTGGCACCTTGGAGAAGAGGGAGGCAGCAGGGTGGATGCATTTGTAGTAACATGGCAGGTCTGAACCCGGTCAAGGCCAAGCATCCTGCAGTACCTGTGTGTCATCTGAGTGACTGCGCTCCTGGATGGCACAGCAGGGCCCTGTTCCTTGGCCTCCTTGCTGCAGTTACCTGGTCACAGGCCTTGTTCTGCGGGATCATTGCCTGTCCTGCTTCAGTTGACCTTTATTAGGGTGGTGGAGGAGGGGAGGGGTGAATGTCTTATCTGAGCCAGGTTTTTCACCGGGGTGATGCATGTGATGAGTGCCAGCCCTGCTTGTGGAGTGGGGATGGGGAAGGGGTACATGCCATTCTGAGGGCAGCTAAGGGGTTGCTCAGAGTGGCTTGGCACCTCCTGGAGGGTGGGTCATGCTAGAGAAGCAGGATGGTTGGTCTTGTAACATTTTTTCATCCTTCCTGGTTTTGCTGCTTTCTGGAGCAGAGCACTGGTGTGGAGGAGGCTTGGTCATGTTGGCCAGGGTTCGTGGTCCTAGAGAGTCCAAGCCTAAACAGAGCCACATATGACGTGTGTACATTGTGAACTCCATCCTGTTCCTCAGGATGAGCTCCTGTGGGCATTGTGTTGGTTCTGCAATGCAGCCGGAGGGAGAGGCGGTGGGAGGAGTGTGCCAGCAGTTGGGCTGAATTATTGGCCATGGAGTGAGGATGATGGAAGAGAAGCATGTGCTGCCTCATGACAGGCTGATGCTGGAGGAAGACCAATGGGATGACCTTTGTGGTGATAGTGCATGGCTGGCAGAGGGGAGAGGAGGTGGTGTACCAGGTGTTGCTGCCAGCCTGTGCCCTTTGCTTGCTGTGTTGGAGTGGGATGCCCGGCCCCTGGTCAGCACCTCGTGCCTCTCTGCTAGTTCAGAAACCAGTTACTTGGCCAATAGCAGCATCTGTCTGAAGGATCTGCTGCAGATTTTTTTTTCCTTGATTGCCTTATTTTAACCAGTCTCTCCACTGTTTCCTCTTTAATTTTAACAGCATGGAAGCCCTGGAGGTTTGCATGAGATCCTGGAAATCTGCCAGGTGGTGGGTCTGGTGCCAGTGCAGCCCTGTGTGAAAAGCTCCCTTCATGGTGGGCTTGCAGTGGTTTCACCTGGAACTGCAGATGTTTGAGCAACTGAGCCAAGCTCTGGAAGCGCCCAGGAGATGGCTCAGAGTGCACAGGGGAGGAAGAGGGTTGAGCTCTGCTCTGTGCAGTGCTGGCTGGGCTCAGCATCACAGTAGGGGTAGCACAACTGACTTCTCTTCATTGAAACCTTCCAGCTGTGCCCAGGGCTCTAGACCTGGGTGCCAGAAGCCCCCTTCAAGGTCCTCCTGCTGTTGGCAATGCAATTGGAAGTGTCGAACCAAGCAGTCCTCCATTGATGCTTCTCTGAGTAGCATCGCTTTGTGACTCTGAAGGGATAGGTGCTCTTTCCTTGGAGTTGAGATTTCTTTCCATTTATTCTGCATGACTGCTGGGCTGTGAAACCGGTTACTGCAGGCAGAAGCTGGATGTCAGGACTCTTTTTTTTTTTTTTTTTTTTTTTTTTTTTTTTCTTCTTCCTTCAGCCATCTTTTTCTCAGCCCCTTCTTGCCTCTGGGTGTGAAGCCTGTGAAGTAGCAATGATTAGCGAGATTCTTCTGATGAGATTCTGCAAGAAGCACTGGCCATCCTCTAGAAATCATGGGTTACGTGGTGTCACTGGTTTTCAGTGTGGTAGAGCTGTCCACTGAGTTCCATCCTCTGTCGAAACCATGGCTGGGCCTCTCCTGGTGTGCCAAGGCAGGGACAGTGCAGTGGCAGTCTGCTGAGCTGCTGAGGCCAAACAAGAAATACCTCAGTATGTTTTATTACAGAAAGCAAAGAGCACGAGCAAACCAGCTCCCTCCTTACTGCCCACCTTGGCCCATGCAGGAGGAGCTGGGTGCCTCACAGAGCTTTGCAGAGGATTCAGACCTTCAGAGGTTTAGGTGCCACCTAAATAGAAACAAGGTGGCCAGCAGGATGTTGGGAGCAACGTTCTTTGCTGCTGAATTCTTGCCGTGCCTTCTTCAGCTGGGGCTGGTGAGGGTGGTGGGAGCAGGAGGGAGGCTGCTGGTGCACCACTGCCAGGGGCTCTGGGGTGGGATGTGGTGGTCGGGTCCCCCCACTGAAGTTCTCCACCACTAGCTCCAGGAGAACCTGAGTGGAGAGGTGGCAGGCACTACTGAGGGTGCCCAGTGGGTCTTCTGCATGTTAAAAATAAAAAGCCGGGGAAACCAAAAGAGCTACAGCCTTCCATTTAAACATAGCATGCCAAGAGGAAAAATATGGTATTTTTGTCACAATTTTCCCCATTCAAAGTATTGGGGATATTAAAAGCTGTTTCTGTATCTTGTTGGAGGAGGCCTTGCTGGATTATGGAGCAGGAATGGATGCTTTCTTTGCTTCTGTTTTAATTTACCTTTGTTAAGACTTCCACTTGCTTTGTTACTGCTGGTATCTGGATGTTGAATGGTTCAGCCCCTGCAGACAGTACAGAGTGATGCTTGTGGCTGCACTGAACCCAGGCAGCTCCTGGGAGAGGAAGCAGGTCTGGAGTCAGCCCTCCGATGGCAAAACAGGCAAGGGACAGGCAGGATTTGGGAAGGAGCAGCCTTCCTCTTGCTTCTACTCCCCGGGTCACTGTCGGAGCATGTGACACATCCAGCAAGAGGATCCCAGGGCAATTGTAGCTGCAAAGATGATGTTTGAAACTGCTTTTGGGGACTGCTCCTGCCTCCTGACAATTAGAAATAAAAGAGGACTGAGAGTCTTATGGTACAGATAGTTTACAAAAGGAGAAGATAATGATAAAATAAGGCTCCTTTTCGTAGAAACAGCTACTTTGGATACTGCAGCAGAGCTGATAAGAGGGTTTGTTCTTTAATGGTTTGATTGTGTGTGGAGTGTAAAAGTGGGTTTTGGTGGGTTTTGTTGTGTAGTTTTTTGGTTTTGTTTGGTTTTTTTGGGGGGGTTTGGGTGTGTGTGGTTTTTTTTGGGGGGGGGGTTTGTTTTTTTTTAGGTTCCTTCTTCCTTGTATGAGCCTCTTGCGCAGCAGAGAAACACTTAACAAAAATAGAGCATGTGTTTTCCTAAAATGAGATTGCTGTGGCATGTTTAGGACTTGAAACTGTGTGACTTTGAAGTTGACTTCATTTCACTCTGGTGATATCCTTTTAACTGTCTTAAGTAAACAGTGCAGTTCAGCTCTGAGAAGTGTCTTGTAAAAAGTTGGGCTTGGTTTCTAATTCTGACTGTTTCAAAGCTTTTCATAACAAATACCCTCTGCTTACCAGCAACCTTTCCTACTTGGAAAAGTTTGCATTGTTTTACTATTATTTTTTCAAAGGATTTACTTACACATTAGAATGCCCTGTGGACATTACTTTCAGTTCAAGAATGTTTAAGTTTGGCTTAATTAAACAGTTACAAGTTGTACCAAACCTAGTTGATTTCGAGCCAAAATGAGAGTGTCCACAAGCAGGTTTATGCCCTGGTGAGCAAATTGTGCTGTGTTCACGTGCTGGCCATTGAATTTCTGTGCCTTACTCATGGATACAGACTCTGGGCAAGTAAATCCCAGGGATCCAGCCTGTGGTGCTGTGCAGGGGTAAGATGAAGCAGGACCATGAGCAGTGTTGCAGAGGCCAAAGTCTTGCCTGTATTTGAAGCGGATACTGCTGCTAAGGGCAGTCTTGCCTTGGATGCTCCCCCCCCCCCCCATCTTCCATTCAATTTGAAATAATCATGAGCTAAGGTATGTTGCTGCAGAAAACACTGTGTTGAACTAGAGAGGGTGAGCACAGAGGCAGGGATGAGTGCCCTTCCCGAAGGAGCAATGGCAGGACTGTGTGTTTTCCTGCTGTGCTAGCTTAAAGTGTGTGTTGAATTAGGGCCCAAGTGTGCATTTGGTGCAGGGCTGCTGCAGAGGAAGGCACTGCATTTGGTGTTTTATTTTGTTGTTATTACTTAATTTTTTTTTTTTTTTTTTTTTTTATTTAGTATTTTTTCCTTTGAGGAGTTCAGTGTGATTAAACTCAAAGGATCCCTGTGTGGCCTTCCAGGACTGGCTGTGCAGCAGCTCTGTCCTGCTGTGGAAGGAAGGAGCTGGTCCCTGCAGTGCCCTGGGCTCCTCCTGAGTGTCCTTCGGCTTTCAGGAGCCCTGGCATGGGGAGCTGGTGCTTCTGCTTGGGGCTGAAGGTGGAAATTGCTAAACTCTGCCTGCAGGCTGCTGGGGCCATTTGCAGTCCTGCGTGCTAGGCTCCTGCACTGCTACAGTTTTTGTGCCCTGGCGAGTTCTGCCCCTGTACCTCCCACTCTGCCAGGCAGGCTCATGGAGCGACTGGTGAGCCTGGATTACTTCTGTTTGTGTTTTCACCTGCTTAAATAAATAAATAGCTTTGCTTCCCCCTGGTCCTCTGCAGCAGCATTGGCCAATTTTATTCTGAAGGCAGTGTCTCCTGTTCTTCAAGAAGTTCGTGCATGCCCTGGGCATCTTCATCTCCTCTCTCCTGTCATCATAGAACAGAATCATAGAATAGTTGGGGTTGGAAGGGGCTTTCAAAGGTCATCTAGTCCAACACCCCTGCAATAAGCAGGGACATCTTCAACTAGATCAGGTTGCTCGGAACCACATCCATCATCAGATGAGCTGATATTAGCACATCAGGCTAAGTTCATGGAAGTGCATAAGGTTAAAAAAAAATAATTCAGGGTCAGTTGTGAGGTTTCTTCAGAAGAGGTACAGGAGCAGTCTGTTTCCTGGACTAAACTGAGATCTGAAGAGTTTAGAAATAAATTTTCCAACTGTTCATGATCTTCTCATTTATGCCTACATCTGAAAATTCTTCTCAAAATAAAACAGTGTTACAGCAGAAGCAACCTTCTGCAAGCATTCATCCAGACCTCCAAAAATAACCTTCCAGTGCATTGATTTGAAATTATTTTTGGAATAATAAGAACAGAAGAAAGAAGAAAATTTGGGTTAAAAAGACTATTGGTGCTGTAACATCAACCTGTAATATCTATAAATATATATATTTGTATGGACGCCCATTTTCCTGGTCATTAAAGAGTGATTCCTGTATAAAGCCCCCAGATTCTGATTGCTTCTACAGACCAATGATCTCTTAGTGGTTTATTCTGTACAAAGTCATTAGTGAAGAAAAACTTCATACCCTGGAGTGAAAATGTGAGCTTAACAACTGGCTTCCAAGTCAGGCCAAATAAAAGTGATTACTCCTGCAAACATGCACTCAAGAGCTTGAACAAGAAGGATGGTTTCTAAATCAGACGATGCAGGACATGAGAGTGGGAATTGCTGTGATTTCTTTGATAATGTCTGTTTTGAAACTTTGCATTTAAGGCAAAAAAAATCTAGTCTAGAATATTTCAATTTTAGTACTCTTTCAGAACAGTTTAGTTATGTATTATCTGTTGTGGTGGGGAAGCTCATCCTTTCTATCTTGCTTGATTGTTCAAACTTGGCTCCTGTTTAGATGTGTCATGCTGCGGCCTCTCTGAGAAGCCAGGCACGCTCGCTGACTACAGATAAGGAGGTAATGCATTTCTAACCACTGGTTTGGAAATGCCTATCTAGGTGTAGCTTAATGAATGTTTCCTGTTTGCGGAGGGGCTTAGTCTCCCTCATGGTAGCCCCAGGACGCTCTGCAGAGGCAGGTTTGCTTTCTGCTGGAGCTGACAGGCTGTGCTCAGAGTTGCAGTGACGAGAAACTTGCATTTAATAAAAGTCACTGTGGAAGGGTTCTTGGGATCTTGCCAGGGAGAGTTTCCTGTTTAAAATTAGGATTTATTTTTTTTTAAGCCTTGATGTAAACTGGTAATTGCTAGAGTTTTCTTTTAAATCCTAAGATGCCAGTCGGGACAGGGGGAATGGGGGGCACAAGCAGAACCCCAAAACAGTGGAGTTGCAGATTTTGCCTTTGTGAGAGGAAAAATAGTAAATTTTATTGAGCCCTCTTCTCTGTGGTAATAAGTGACTCCTCATTAGGCAAATGCAAAGTGTGCAAATGCAGGGAGATCTGATTCCATCCTGGTCCTTGCCATGGTGCTGGTGGGGCTGTGCTGCTGAGCACACCTGCAGCCTCTGCTGATGCTAGAGGAAGTGCCAAAAATCTCAGCAATGAGGAGGCAAGCTCAGATGAAACAGTGTGGTAAAGCAAACTGCTGTAGCTGTGGCTTTGGAAGGGTGAGCTTGTTGAATTGCAGTTAACAGCCCTAGAGTTTCTTCTGTTCAGGTCCTTTTTACTGTTTCTGGCTTTTGGGCCTGTTCTTTTGACACATCAGGTGCGTGGTTTGTTATTTATGATGTGTGCTGCCTTCTGCATCCTCGGAATCTCCAGGCTCTCCTGAACTCACCCTGCCCTTGTCCTGCCTGAGGAGGAGCACAGCTGCTGTGGTGGGGCAGTCACTGCTTTGGGTTTTCTCTTGCCAGCTCTTGAGTGGGACTGAAGGATTTATCCTGTTCCTTTGTTTTATATGGAAAGAAACCTTATCCCTGTGGCTTCTGTTGCTGCTTGGAGTAGGAGTGTTTGGGGGGAGATAAGGCCCCTTCCCGCTGCCTTCCCCAGGAGTGCTGGCAGCCTGCCTCTGCACAGAGCAGCAGCGGCTCTGGGGCTGGAGCTGTGCATGCTAATGGGCTTGGCTTGTCCTGGCTTGTTTGTAATGATTTGTGGCTGCATTTATACGCAAATCCTAACAACTTGCTGCTGAGTTAATTAGTGTTTTTTCTCTCTGCTTCCTGGTGCTTTAGTAAAAGGTCTTTATTCTCCCCATTTTGGTTGTGTGACCTGCCCCGTGTGCTCCCCCATGCCAGCAGTCCTGCGCAGAGGATGCTGGCTCCCTGCTGTCCACACAAAGGGTGATGCCAAGGTGTGGGAAGGATGGTCACTGGCTGCTCTGCAGGAGCAGCACACATGGGAAACAGGCTGTGCTCTGCTCCGGGTGTCCTTCAGGGAGTTCAGGCCCAGTTGTGTGAACTGGCTGGAGACCAGCATGAACCTCAGGTGGAAGCTGTCTGTTCTGCGTGTCTTCCCAAACTGGCCGAGGTGGTTGCTGTAGCATTGGGTGTCCGGGTGAGCGTTCTGCTCCCTGGCTCCAGTAGTTGCTGCTTGGTGGAGGAGGAGAACCAAACCAACTTTTTATGTCCTGAAAATGCCGAGTGTTTGCTTTCTAATGTTGAGATTGCATCTAATGCACTCAATCAGATTAATGATTCTCACCAGACAAGAGGCTCTGAGGGGCCTGTCTGGTGACTTGGACATGACAAGGATGGAGTGGGAATTGCTGGCCTTTGACATCAGCTGGGAGTTTGATTTTTGCTTTTGCGGAGGGGAAGGCAGGCATTTCCTCTCCTCCTGGGAACGGTGTCTTTGTGTCCTTGGCTGGGCTTGAGGATTTTACTTGTTTTGATCTGTCATTCAGTCTTATGTTTTCTGGACCCTGCAGGTGTTTGCTTTTGCCAGAGCTGTAAGAGTCATAGGTTAGAGAAGTTACTTGCTTTGCTTTGGGGCAGAGGTGGAAGGTGAAGACCCTAGGCACCACTGGGCAGGAGCAGCTCTAGGTGTTGCAGTGGTGTCAGGGCTGTGGTTCCCAGCTGGCATGAGGAGCCCGGGCAGTTCTGTGGGCGTCTTGCACTGTCACAGCTCTACTGTCTGTGTGCTTGTCCCACTCTTTCTCCTTTCTGCCCTCCAGCTGTTGTGGTTTAAGCCCAGCCAGTAATTCAGAACCCAGGACACCAGCCAAGGCTTTTTCACAGTTACTGAGTCAGCCTTTGGTTTTATCCTGGAAGGTAGGGCTGTGGCAGAGCAGAGGAGCCTGAGCCTGCTGCAGCCTCTGCTCCCTGCTAGGGCTCCTGCTGCTTGCCCTGCATGGAGGAAGGGACCTGCACTGCACAGCCCTCTCTCAGAGCTGGGGTAGGTCTCCATGGGCTCCTGCATACAAGTCCCTTGGGGTAGGGACTGGCTGTCCTGGGTAAGAGCAGTGCTCGGCTGAAGTGCCAGCAAGTGTTAAGAGCAGGGGGCTGGTCTTGGGAGACATGGTGATTCTCTCTCCCCTTGTGCCAGGTACTTCAAAAGGTTTTATTTTGGGCTTTTACCTTTCTTTACTTCTGTATCTTTAACTTGCATGCTATTTAGCTTGTGAGTTCTTTGGGCAATAAAATCCCTTCAATGGAATATGAGATGTTGAAGTACCACCTAGCTCATGGGAAGGAAACAACTTACAGTCTGAGGCCAGGGACTGGTAAGTCCCAAGTGGAAACTGGCAACCCTTTGCCCCTAGATTGACACTTGTCACCCCACTCCACATTGCTCATATTTAGAGCCTTGGTGCCTTCATGCCTGATGGTGGAGGAGTGAATTTGAGGTGGACCAGAGTAACTTCTGCAGCATTGCATCCATCTGGAAGAGGGGATGTACCCAAGTTAGTACTGAGCTCCACATCCTGACAGGAAAGCTGCTGGAAGTGGTAGCTAGCTGGTCAAGAGGCTTTTACCAGCTTCTGGAGCCCTGATTGCTGCATGTTTTCACTATCACCTGAGGGCTAATGAATGGAGGGGGTTTAGATTATTTTATTTTGGTTTCCTGCTCCAATGCCCCTTTGAGTTGAAGAAACTCTTCTTGTACCTAGTGGTGTTTGTCACCGTTGGATTTTTAGACCTGGGAGATGTGATTTTTCCCCTCCTCTGACTTTTACTCTTCCATTTCACATTCTGCAAGACAAAGGGATGTGGAAATGCAAACCTGTCCTGCCGCCATGCTGAATAACATGGTTTTGATTAATCCAAGGGGAGAAAAGTCAGTTTCTCATAGCAACCCTGATGATTAAAGCTCTGGGAGAGGTAATTATTCCTGGTGTATGAAACTCTCCTACCACAGTTGTCATGGGTGGTTTTCTAAAGCTCATCCACTGTGGCAAGTCGCTGACGCCGTTCATAGCAGCACTCAGGAAGTTGGCAGGCAGATGCCTTCCCCTGCCCCCTGCCCTGCCTTTATGTTTCTAGACTTTTCTGTGCAGGAGACAGTCCTGGGGCAGCACTTGGCAGGAGGAGCCTGGCCCCTGCTTTCCCACCGCCCCAGCCGTGTGCCATCATCCTTCTGTGCCAGCCCAGCTGCTAGAGGGACACTGTGTGGAGGTGTTTTGGATCTGGAATAATAAAAGCAGAAACTTTTTGTTGGAGGCCTCTAATCCTTGGGGTTTCGGTGAGAAGCTGGCTCGGTGCGGCCACAGAGTGGTACCATGTGGCACAGCCCATTGGTGCTGGTGGTGGTTTGTGAGCTGGGATATACCAAGGGCCTGGTGGAGGTTGCTGGCCTGGGCTGGGTGTCCTGTGGCCTCAGAGAGAAGGCACCCTTCAATCCAGGTCATGAACAGGCTTTCCCTTAGAAGTTCAGAGAGAGATTTTGTCCCTCCGAGCATCCATAATGAGTGTTGAAGGTGCTTATATCAGAGCTCACCAGTGCTCCCTATGACTCTTCCCCATGAATGCCTTCCCAGGGCTTTCCCTTCTTTGATCTCTCCTTTCTGGTTGACTTGCTCAAGCCTTACTCAAAGTGCTTGGTTTGGATTCATGACTTCCTCAATGTGCTTGGTTTGGAACAGGCTCTAGCAACCGATGGAAACCATACAGGGGGCATGGATGCCTGTCAGCCTGCCCCATGCATGCAGTGTTAAGGTTGCTCATGGGGCTGCTGGGGTTTGCCTGGAGAGGTGCATGAGTGCTGCCCAAGCTCTGCTTGGAAGGGTGACATTTTACCCTTGTACCCAGGTGGTGTGGGTAAGTGATGTTCCCAATGTCACCCCAGGGAACAGAGTTTAGATTCTGTCACTGTAACCAGATTGCTGCTTTTTTTTTTTTTTTTTTTTTTTTTTAAATCTTTCAAAAATACTTAACTTGGAGGAAAGACCTAAATACCTGTTTACCTTAATGAGCAGCTGAACATCTCAAACTTCTCCCCAGAGGAGCAGGTAATGCACTTCCCTGAGCAGCAGCTTTGAACATCAGTCCGGGGGATGGCATCTTTATAAGTGTTGGCTGGAAGTGTTAAATTCAAGCTCTGGGTTGCAGTGGTCTTGTTTAGCTCAGCTGCAAGAGCCTGCTGAAAAAGATCCAGTTTTTCCTCCAGGGTAGGACTCCCATGAGGTTTTCTTTGACTTTTGCTCAGGACCTCACAGCTAAGTTAAAGTTGGGACAGGCAGCTCTGCAGAGGCCCTGGGTAGCACCTACCAGCTTTCATTTGGTTATTGGAGTGTTCAATGTAGGTAGCTCAGCTCCTGTCTGTGTGGCATCAGGCTGCCTCTGTTAAAGTCTGGAGCCAGGGTCTGGATGGAGATGAGGCCCTGGGGTTTCAGGCGGTTCCCACTCCATTCTGATGCACAGGAGGAGGTGTGTAACCTGCTGGGAGCAAGGGTCCAGCTCTGGCTGCAGGATGATGCCCACTGTTCCACCTCACTGGGGAGATGGGTTTTGTGACCTTTGGTTGGGGTGAGGCTGGGAGAGCAAGGGCTCAGGGGAGTCTCCACGTGCTCGCTTTGTCTGCTTCAGTGCTTCAGCAAGGAGATGATACAGGGTCCCAAAGTTTAATTTGGGTTCCTTTTTGAAGGTGGCACAAGTGCAATCTCATATTGCTGTACCGAGGTCATTGCTATCTAGTGCTTTCTGAGAAGGGCATCTCATGGTGGTGTGACTGCCTGCTACAGCTGTCCGGCTGTAACAGGGAAAGGAGATGATCCGTGTGCTTGGAACTCTTAATTTGAGGGTGGGAAATAAGGTTTGGGGGACAAACCTCATACTTTCTCATTTTCTGTGTAGGTGCAGAAATGCTGGTTTGTGTGTGGTGTGTTGTTTGTTTGTGTGTGGGTTTTTTTTTTTGTTTTTTTTTTGTTTCAGAAATCCTCATGAACAGATTCCCAATGCTGTGGTGGGCTTTTAACTTCATAAAGCTGAGATTTTATAGGAAACAGAGGTCAGCCTGGGTAGGGTCCAGACAGGAGGGTCTCAATTTAGGATCTTGTGGTATGAAATACAGGTTTTCTTGTTCCGTTTGGGCTGGTGGAGCTGTGTCTGTCCTAGTGACTCAGTGCAAAGGTCTGAGGTGAGAAGCAACTTGAAAAGGCTGTGTGGCATGTGAGGAAGCAAGTTAGCTCTTAATCATATAATATTAGCCTCCTTTGCAGTAGACGCATCTGCTGTAAAATGCTTAGTGCTGAGAGGCTGATTGGGCAGCCCATGCTAAGTGTTCAAACTCCTGCTGCCTTTTTTCTTCAAACAATATCTTCTGGCTTCTAGATTTCTGATAAATTGATAAGAGGAATTGCGTGAGTCAATAGAGTTGTAGACACTTTGCCAATATAACCTTAGCGCTATTGATCTGCCAGTAAACTAAAGTCCGTCTTAGAGGCTGCCGATATTTCTAATCTCCTGTCTCACCAATTACAACCTCCCAGCTACCTGGGAAAGACAGCAGATTGGAGATGAGGCTTCAGAGGTTTTTCCCAGCGAGCCTGGGGCAGAGGGGGCTCCAGGAACAGCTTCTGGGGCAGCAGTAAGGCAGGTGCATGTTCAGGATTGCTGAAGAAGGGTCTCCATCAGTTCAGGGTTTATCCTGCCACAGTTCCCAGGGTGTAGCCTTGGCTGCTGGAGGATGGAGACAGTTTGGAGGGGCAGTGAGCCCGTGTCCCTGGGCTGCATCCAGCCCTAGCTGGGACACTGTCCCCAGCCCCCTGACTGACCATCGTGGCACAAGGCGGATGATGCCATTGGGGTTGTGGCCACAGAGGGGGACTCGTGGGTCCCTGTGGCAGAGGCAGGTCAGAGGGATGCTTGCTGGAGGAGGAGGGATGTGGGGAACCCGCTGTCCTGTGGTTCCTTCCCCTGGAGCTGTGCCTCTGAGGCTGGGGACAGAGCAGGGTGTTCAGCTGTCTGAGAGCTGATGGATCATGGATCAGATAGCTCCTGTAGGGTTCCCACTCCAGGTGAGGTTTCAGCAGATCCTTGCCCAATAAGCCCCTTTCAAGTCTCATTTATGTTTGAAAGTCTGTAGTTAGCTTTGGGAAGAAATCTCCAGATAAATGCTGTGTTCTTTCTAATACCCCGGAGTGAAAATCAATGGGAAGGATAATTCCTTCCCTTGTCCTACACAGACTTTCACGTGTTTCTACCTCCAGTGGCACCTTTTAAATAAAGAAACAGCCCTCCCCTTCCTCTTCTGCCTCTTGGGGCACAGCCCAGGCTCCTGGCAGATCACCCTAGCTGGCAGAGCAGGGTGGTCAGTCGGAGGGTCTCTGTCAGCCCCTTGGCATTGATTTGGGCTTTTACTGGGGTGGGGGGTGGCTGCAAGCACAGCATGTTGCTGGGTTTGCAGGGCTCAGAGTAGAGATGTTTCTGGGAATTATGTAGAGAGTGGCCTGGTAGCTGGAACAGAGGACCCAGGTCTTGAAGTTGCTGGTAGAGCAATACCATGGTGAAGGGGTTTATGAAAAACCCCAACATCTTCCTTTCCATAAATCCAGCAGAGTGAAGGTACTTGCTGTTACTAAACAGCTAGGCAGGTGGAAGATGTGCCCACAGTATTAGATCTTTTTTTATCCTAAGCTTGTGCAGAATGCTCTGGGCAATGACTTCTCTTCTGCTGGGCATCTGTCAGCATCTGTTTCAAGGCAGATCCAGTTTCCAGAAATACCTTGGTAGGAATTAGTAGCTGTGACATTATGAGACAGCTCCTTCAGAGCCCTGGAACATGCTTATGTCTAAAAGATGTACCCTCCAGAAATGAAGTTATTTATCTGGCCACCTCTGTGCAAGCTGTATTGAATTGTATTTTCCCTGATGTTGTGAAGTTACCGTATAGGATGTACATTAAAAGTTGTAACTATTCCAAGTGCTGCTGTTTCGGCAGGGTTTTGCTGAGTCTCATGATCCATTTGTAATGGAGTGGAGATGCTGAGCTGCAGCAGGATATATTCACACCAAAAGCTTTTTTGTGGAGGAATCAACTGAGCAGTCGAACTGTCTGAATGCTTTCTTTAAACTTCTGGTAGCTCAATGTACAGTGCTGGTAGCAATGGTGAAGGTAAAGAGGAGCGGCCTGTTGGGCTCCAGGTTGTCTCCCTGGTTAGAAGAGATGCAGCATTGCTGAAATAGCAGCAATGGAAAGCTGAAGAAAATCTTCAGTGTTGACCATATTCTCAAAAACGATGGTGTTAAAAAGGTTGAAGCTGACTCAGTCCTTTATGTATTGAGATATTTCGATCTTGTTCACACCTGATGATGCTGATGCCCAAGGCAAGGGCAGGTTGGAACAAGGTTTCTCTACTGTTTCTAAATAAGTTTTCAGGGTTTGCTTGGGTTTTGTTGGTTGGTGTTTTGGGGGGTTTTTTTTGGTGGGGTTTTTTTTGTGGTGTGTGTGGTTTTTTTTGTTTTGTTTTTTGTTTGGTTTTTTTTTTTTTTTTTTTTTCTCTGAAGATGCAAACTTTGTTTCAGCAGCTTGGGACCATTCCGTTACCTCTGTAGTGGATGGCCTGAAGCAGCAAAGGGGTTCTCTAGAAGTGGTGCACTGCTGACTCTTGTGGTCAGTACAGGAAAGGGCATTTCAGCACCCCAAGTGCTGATGTAATTGCTTTAAGGTAATTACTTGATGTAACTGGAGGTAGCACGTGCTAGGCATGCCTCAGCCGTGCTAATTCCTGGTCCCCAGAGCGCAGGGTGGTGTGGCCAGAAGGTGCCAGTGCCCAGGAAAGATGCTGTGGGATGTCCAGGCTGGGTCCAGCCCTTGGGTTGTGCTCCTGCAGATCTGTGCCCAGGCCAACAGACCCCATGCGGTGCAACTCCAGGAGCATCTCCTTGACTTGGGTGGGAGCATCTCCCCGACCTCCTGCTCCTTTGCAGGGACCCAATTCCTTGTGCTCCCTCCTTGCTGTGGCTTGCGGTCCCATGGTCCAGGGTTAGGCTAAAGGGTTTGTGAAGCTTTGTGGATGGCAGATAATTCCTTGCTCCTTTTAGCTGGTGCAGATAATGGACCAGGGGTTCAGCTTGCTTTTTCCACACATTTCTGTTGGCTGAGGCTGAAGCTGCTGTCTGCAGCAGAGCGGGGAGTCACTCAGGGTGACTTCCATCATAAATACTGCATGGCACTTGACAGGGAGAGATGGCACTGGGATGAAAACCATTCATTTGCAGCATCTCTGTGTCTATCTAGGTTTGCTTTTAGGATCAGGATCAGCTGAAGCATATTTCTGGTGGGTCAGTGGTGATTTCTCTCCAGTTGTGGAGAGTGTGACTCAGCCACCAGACCCTGCATTTCTCCTTCTTTAGATCCTGAAATATTTAGTGCTCTGTACATGAATTTAATCACTGAGCTAGAGTATTAATGGGTTACAGTCCAAAACCTCTAATTCAAATGTCTCTTGACTTGCAGGAAATTTTAAGTTTGGGATTTTTATGTTCTTTGCCAAGGTTGGTAATACAGACAGTGTTCCAAATTTCTTTCCATAAATTGGAGGAAGCTGTAATTTACTATTTTAAGAAGCACATGGTTCAAAAGACCTTTAATTAAAAAAAAAAAAAGTTCAGTGTGTGTCTGAAACTGTAAGAATTGCTAGACTGAATCAGAACAGTAACTTGTAGTAATTTGACCTGTGCGAAGTGGACATTTCTTCCTAATTTTCTTCTCCTCTGACCTGTCTGCATAGCAGTGTATTTATAGAGTCATGGAGTACAGGTCTGGAAGGAGACTGTTGCTGTACCAAGGGAGTGGTGTTGCTGAGACCATACCTGGCTGTCCTGCGATCTTGCTCTAGGCAGCCTGTGCCAGTGCTCCATCCCTCGTAGTTAACAGAGGGAAAACTTCACTCCTAACCTAAAACTTGGCCTGCAGTGATACAAGAATGTATTTTGGGGGCTTGGTAAATGAGTAAAATAGGTCACAGCTATTTTAAAACAATTAACTGTATGTTGGAAAACTTACCACTCTGTCTCTTTTCCAAAGCTTTACAAGACCAGTTATCTGTTGAAACAGAAAGGTTCGCATAACCTTCAAAACAAATCTTGAGATGTTTCACTCCACCTATCCAGTACCTCCATATGGTTTTGAGCCTGTGTAATCTCTTGGCTTTGGGATGGCTGGCAGCACTGAGTTTCCCAACATGAGTGAGAGCTGCCTTGCAGTGTAGGCAAGTGTCATTTTGGTTGTGGTAATACAAGGCAGGAGCACCCAATCTCCTTCTTTCTATTGTTTGTTGCTTTTAAATCCCTCTGTCTTACTCTTGGCCTTTTCTCTGCCTTACACTCTCATTTCTTGTAACCTCAGGGTTTTTGCTTTCTTGCTGCCTAAAGGTCTTTCCGCCCCTCCTGTGCTTTGCTGTGGTGTCTGATGCCCCTCCAGCCCGGGCTGGGTGGCACGGCTGGTTCTGGGCTTCGGGCTCTAATTGAGTTACAGATTTTGCTACCTGACTATTCAGCTGTTTTCTGGCATCACTAGTATATTTGAAACAAAACCCACTGGATTTGGTGTATACAGTCTACAGCAAATGCTGGCACCTCAAATATTAAAAAGGAAGTTGAGGCTAAAAGTAAAGTGCTGTTTTTGTAAAATAGTAAAAGTTGGATAAAAATAAATACTCCCATAGGAACAGTAACTTCAGCAGGCATGTGCTTACCTCAGGTTCAGACTGAAGACATGCTGTTGTACGTGAGGCTTTAAGACCATGCTGGATCACATCTGCCCTGTTTGGCCCCTGTTTTCAGGAGGTGTTCCAGTATGGGTGTATCGTACTGCCCTGAAGTACTGCTCAGATCTGCTGCAGGAGGCAGTGGCTGGGAGGGGATGCACGCCTGGCTTGTATCCCTTGGGTTTGCTGGGGTTGGTGCAGTCTATAAAATATTGTCCCTGGTGGCCTGGTGGAGGTGTGGCGTGAGCTATAAAGAGTGCAAGATGCTCAGCAGTGTATTAAACACTACTTGAGTACAGGAGGGCAGCATATCACAGGAGAGAGATAAGCAAAGTTCTCTGATTGTGGATCAATAAAGGTTAGTGACATCATATCTCAAAGTGAGAGAACTTGCTTTTTGCAGAGCCATTTATCAGGTTGCAGGCTGAAGCAGTGTTAACTTCTTCCTAACCAGATATCTGTTTCTCATCTGACTCCAGACCAGATAACTTTCCCTATCTGCCACAGAAGGCTCCCTGACCTTGCCCTCATAATCCTGGCAATTTAACATTAATGTGGCCATGCTGGAGGGGTTCTTTTCCAAACAGTTCCACTCAGCTCTTTGCTGCAGCATACTGTGTCCAGCAGGACGTCATGGCACTCTGCCGGCTGGGAACTGGGCACTGCCATTGGAAGTGCTTCACATCTTGGTGTTCATCTGCTGTTCTCTTCTTACTTGATGCTGTTACGGCCTTGGCGAGGTGGAAGATGGTACTTGTCAGTGCTAGGACACCAACAGAAGTTAGTTGTTTTGGTCAAAGGTCTGGCATTGTGCCAGGCATCTCAGGATGTGGTTGCAGAAAAGAAAGCATCCTTTGATTAACTTGTTTTCCATGGCAGCAATGGCAGTGAAATCATTGTGGCATGGTCTTTAGGGAAAGTCATGTGGGGTGGCAGGAGGCCCTAGGCGGCTGCTGTATGGCTGGCCCTCCTCGCAGGGTCTGTGCTCCTGGGTTTGCTGGTATTGTTACTAAAATAGATTATAGCTAAATTGAATGTATCAACCCATTCTGCAGTCCCATTTGCTGCATACTGTGAGGCACCAGCTTTCCACATGAATGCAACTTCTGAATGTGGAGAACGTGGAGCCGCATGTCTGTGCTGGCTGAATTCCAAGCGGGGAGTTGTGGGTGAATCCTTTGTGCTGCCGGCATGAGCGGCTCTGTGGGATCCTCGGAAACCTGCCCTAGCAGCACATGAGGGGATCTTCCAGTATGCTTTTGTGTTGCTTTTCACTTTTCGATCTTGTCTTCATGTTGTTGGTAACATCAGATACCTGCAAATTACCAAACTGTCATTCTTGTTACTTAATGCAGTGTGCTCTGCATTGCTAAACTAATTAGTACATCAGTAATGAGTTGAGCAAGAAGCAAAAGCATGAATGGTTAAGATATTTTGTATTTTCTTGATGTATATGTGTTAGTTTTAACTGTGTTTTAAAGCCTGCTGTTTTCAAAATAACCTTGGTCTGTTGTCTTCCACCTCTCACTCTTCTAAATATCCAAGTGATGAGGATGGCTTTTCTTCCCATAGTGGGTTGGAAGGGAAGTAAAGGCTCTTGTCCCCCAGTGAATTTATTGGGACTTTCCACCTGTGTGGCAATAGCTGCTTACACCAGTGTCCTAAAAGCTTCCTGGCAAACCTCCAGGGCCTCATGTGTTGCTTACAGCTGTTTTAGGAAAAATCCATGTTTTCTGATGCTACTCCTTAGGACTTCTGCCTTGCAACCAACCTCTGCTTGTGTCTAATTACCAGTTCCTATTATGGCTTGTATTCTTAGAAAAAGAGCATAACCTTTTTGGAAACAGCCTGTGTGATGTGGTGCTGCAGTCTGGGAGCTGTGATGCAAACTTCTGTCCAGATGCTACAGGTGAAGCATTACCTTGCTTGAGATATTGTGGCACTTTCAGCTCTACTTTTTCAGTGATGTTGAACTTGGAACACAGTTACAACATGTAAAATAGGGCTGTTTGTCCACTTTTTGCTGTGTTTTGAGGTTTATGTGTGACAGTGCTATATTAGGACAAAATTAAATATTCCTATGTATTTGGAACTTTAATTATACAATCCAAAACAAATGAACAACCTAATTTTTCATGAGAGTCCTTCATGCAATCGTTGCAGTCGAGATCAACGTTTACATCAGAGATGTACAAGAGCACATGTGTGCATAGTGATGGAGACTGCTAAAGTGAGTTCCATCGTGCTGTGATGGGAGCTGCCAGAGAGCTCTGGAGCTGCCTCTAGGTGCTGGCATCCCAAGTGCCTGGGGACTTCCAGCACAGCGGAGTTGGAGCATTAATGATCTGCCAGAGCATCTGTGCCCTGTGGTACAGGAGTAGGATGTAGGTATTTCTGCTGTGCAGGAGCAGGTCTCTTGTTTTCCATGAATGAGAGACTTCTGCCTGGAGGAATCTGTGGTCTTAGAGATAAGATAGCAAAGAAGGATGACAGATGGAGGGTAAGGGGCAAGAGGAGAGTTAATTCACTGAATGAACTTCTGTTGTCTAGCAAGGAAATACCTCCCTCCCCCCAAACCTACAGAGACTTGAGTTATAAAGACTTTTTGATTACCTTTCATCCTTTTTCCATTAGTGATTTCTCATTGCTAAAAGAGTCCATTTCCTGTGCTCCTCAGGCTGTGCCCTGGGGAGCAGCCACGGGCTGTGTCCTAGTGGGGCGGGGGGCTGTGATGTGAGCCTGTGCTAATGGGCCAATGTCCAAGTGGAAAGTGTATTTTCAATGAGGAAGTGCTGAGATATTAGTGGAGCCTGGATTACCCTGTGATTGTGCTGTCAATACTGCTGTATTGAGTCAGAGAGAGCCTGTACAACACAGGGAAACACTTAGCTCACTACTGCTGCTTACTGAGAAGCCAATAGCAATTTACTTGCTGACAGTTGACATCAAATCCATTCCCAGAGGTACAGCTCCTGCAAAACCACTGTTGGGCTCTCCTTCATACCTGTGCCTTCCCTTGGCCTTGGAGCTGCCTGTGTGATGATCCTGATGCTCCTCCAGAGGCACCTGCCCACAGGAGAGGAAGGAGGGACCAGTGCCTGCCCCAGAGTGAGGCCATGGGACTGGCAGGTAGGGACCAGCCTCCATGGAGCAGTGGAAAACCTTCACTCTGGAGAGCTGGTCTTATGTGGGAATAACTTTATGCAGATATGTTTCCTTTTCTTGCATGTATTCAGTGAAGAAGAGAGAATGTGGGTGCTCTGGTCATTCCATCCCACATCCTGAAAACTTGAAGTGCCTGGGGCCTCTGGGCCAGAGCAGCTGGATTCCTCCTGTCCTGCTTCTCTCTTTTCCTGGGATGAGCACAGTTGAGTTCTGGTGGCCCTTCCTGCATCCACACATAGCATTAAAGAAAAACTTCAGATCATCTGCTGCCAAATGTTTTTGAGAAAAACAACATCCAGGATATTTCTTTGAAGACTGAACTCCCTAAAATGGGGACTAACAACATGAAGGAGCAAGGGTAGGATGAGAGCAGAGCTGGGGTACGGACGCAAGATGACTGGAGAGGGGAGGGAGAAAGTGGGTGTGGTGGTTTAAGCCCAGCTGGTAACTCAGAACCACACAGCCGCTTGCTCACTCCCCCTCCCCCCTTTCCCCCCTGCTCCCAGAGGGATGGGGAGGAGAATCGAAAGAATGTAACTCCCACAGGTTGAGATAAGAGCAGTCCAGTAACTAAGGTATAATACAAAACCACTACTGCTACCACCAATAATAATAATGATAAGGGAAATAAGAAGGGGAGAGGATACAATTGCTCACCACCTGCCAACTGATACCCAGCCCAACCTGAGCAGCGGGTCTGGGCCTTCCAGGTAACTCCCTCCGGTTTATATGCTGGGCATGACATGCTGTGGTATGGAATACCCCTTTGGCTAGTTTGGGTCAGGTGTCCTGTTTCTGCTTCCTCCCGGCTTCCCCTCCTCCCTGGCAAAGCATGAGACTGAGAAAGTCCTTGGTTGGAATAAACATTACTTAGCGACAACTAAAACCATTGGTGTGTTATCAGCGTTGTTCCCAGGCTGAAAGTCAAAAACACAGCACTGCACCAGCTACTACGAAGGAGAAAAATGACTGCTATAGCTGAACCCAGGACAGTGGGGAATAATCCCCAGTGATGTGCTCAGCCAGGAGCATCTGAGCCCAATGGGCAGCCTCAGCCCCCAATGCGGTGGGGCAATGGAACTCCCACAGAGTTTTAATTGCAGCTCTAGCTGTTCTCATACATTGCCTGGTAAACAGTTCTAAACATCCTGTTAGCTGTGGTGTTGCTCTTTGGTGCACTGTTCCCTTTGTGCCTGAACCTTCTGGGAGGAGCAAGAGACCTGTGTCCTAAATATAAAAGGAAACAAAGAAAATGTGATGCACGAGGAAGACAGAGCTACTATTTTCATTTTGCAGAAGTAAAATTTAGGTTATGTTGCAAGTTGTGTTTTAAATATATCTGTCGTTCTGTGCTTGCTGTTTGTGTAGCCTATGTAGAGCTGTCCTGGCTCTGCAGGGTGTGGAAGAGAACTGTGGTGCTCTGGAGCCTGGGCAGGGTCTGTTCCAGACCAGCCATGTAGGAGGGCACTGTACTGCACCAGGGTGTTTGCTCATAGTAAGAGGAAGCTGTTCCCAAATGCTTGGGAAGTAGTAAATGTAAAGCAGTTGGTGTTCAGCTCTCCTGTAGCTTCCCTGAGGAGAGCAGGGATGCGATGGGAATGTGTTTCACTGTCTTCAGACTCCTGATAAAGCAGGGCTCAGTCTGGAGTGGGAGTAGGCGAGGTGCTCCAGGTGCCCTGTGTCTGTCCTGTGGTCCCAGCGTGTGGCTTTGCTGGCTGCCAGTCAGAACTGACCTGCTGTCTTTGCTGAATGTGACTTCCCTGCCAGGAAGCTCTGGACACAGGGTGCCTACTCCCCCCTTCCCTCCCTTGCCCAGCCCAGCTCTTGTCCTGAGGCAGGACAAGCAGCAGGTGCCTGTTGTGGAGACTTGCTGCTTGATGGGGTGGCTGTAACCAGAGCTGGGAGGTGATGTGGCCAGGAAGCTCATCCATGGACCTCTGGGACATGACAGCTCAGCATCAGCAAAGCCTGTCAGTGATACTGGCCTCCCTCGTGCATTTCAAAAACTAGCAAAAACCGGTACAAAAATGGATGTGGTGAGAGCGTAAGGAAGCGGAGCAGTGGTATGTGGTGGAGGAGAGCAGAAGGAATAAGAAATACCAACATGCCTTCTGAACATCAGTGGAGGGTGAAGCAGCAGGTGCATACTTTGGGCTGGATGGCCAGGAGGGCAGGTAGAACACCTCAATGCATGCTTTTGTAGAGGTCCCTATTGCTGGTTATATTTTGTTCTAGTCTGTTGCTAATCTTGTTCAGCAGTTGCTCCTCTTAATTATTGAAGTACTTTTACAGAGATGTAGCAGATTAATCTTTTTAGTTCTGCTTGCTGCCAGAAGAGATTGCCACCAGTATTCTCATGCTCTGGAAGGAGAGGTTGGAGCAGGGCTAAATTCAGCCTGCTGCTCTGTTAGGTGTATGGCAGCAGGTACCAGTCATGAACAGTAAGAATGCACAGGCAGGGGTGAGGCTGGGACAGTTGGGTCTGGAGAGTGTGGACTGCAAGGTCTCAAGGGTGCTGCTGCCACACAGTGACCTGTGTGTGGGACCTCTGCAGCCCCTTGGCACCTGGTTCCAGCAGGGAGGGCAGCTGCACAGGCATCACTTATCTGGTTCTTGCCTCGCTGGAACACAAATATTAACTGATAAACAGTTACATAATAAATGGCACAATCGCTTTGGCCTGTTGACTTCCCTTCCAGCAAAAGAAATAAACAGGGGACAGTAGGAAAGTTAACTTATAAACCAATAAACTGTTATTGCACTTGCATTAGTGTGGCCTGAGACTTGCATGATGACTGCTGGGCTCATGTCTCCCAGAAACTCAACTTGGAGGTGTCCTGGGTTCAGCTACAGCAGTCATTTTTCTCCTTCTTAGTAGCTGGTGCAGTGCTGTGTTTTTTAACTTTCAGCCTGGGAACACTGATAACACTGATGTTTTTAGTTGTTGCTAAGTAATGTTTACTCTGACCAAGGACTTTCTCAGTCTCATGCTCTGCCAGGGAGGAGGGGAAGCCGGGAGGAAACAGAGACAGGACACCTGACCCAAACTGGCCAAAGGGGTATTCCATACCACAGCACATCATGCCCAGTATATAAACCAGGGGGAATTACCCAGAAGGCCCAGATCACTGCTCGGGTCGGGCTGGGTATCGGTCGGCGGGTGGTGAGCAATTGTATCCTCTCCCCTTGTTATTTCCCTTATCATTATCATTGGTGGTAGCAGTAGTGGTTTTGTATTATACCTTAGTTACTGGACTGCTCTTATCTCAACCCGTGGGAGTTACATTCTTCCGATTCTCCTCCCCATCCCTCCGGGAGCAGGGGGAGGAAGAAGGGGGGGAGTGAGCAAGTGGCTGTGTGGTTCTGAGTTACCGGCTGGGCTCAAACCACGACAGGAGGAAACAGAAATATTTACTTGTTAAATATACAGGACAACATGAGTGCTATAGGTGCTGTGGTGTAACATGCATGCACCTGATTCCAGTGGTACGCAACCTCCTCAGTGCCTGTTCTCCTCAGAACAGTTTCAAAGCCTTGCCTGGCTCTGTCCACAGGAGCCTAGTAATTTTCTAGTGCAGAAGTGTCCAAGGGTGAAAGCTCCTCTGTCCGTGTTTACTAAAAGGTATCTGGAGTAGAAATATAAATCTGCCAGAGCAGATCTTATGTATATGCAGGGTTGCCTGAGTTACCTTGTCAGAAATGTTAATCATAGAATCAACTAGGTTGGCAAAGACATTTAAGATCAAGACCAACCATTACCCCAGGACTGCCAAGACCACCACTCAACCATATCACTGAGGGCCTCATCTACATGGTTTTTGAACGCTTCCAGGGATGGTGATTCCACCACTTCCCTGGGAAGCCTGTTCCAATACCTGATCACCCTCTCTGTGAAGAAATTTTTCATAATATCCAATCTAAACCTCCCCTGGCACAGCTTGAGGCCGTTTCCTCTTGTCCTATCGCTTGTTACTTGGAGAAGAGACTGACCCCCACCTCACTACAACCTCCTTTCAGGTAGTTGTAGAGAGTGATAAGGTCCCCCCAAGCCTTCTCTTTTCCACACTAAACCCCCCCCACTTCCCTCAGCTGCTCCTCATAAGACTTGTGCTCCAGACCCTTCACCAGCTTTGTTGCCCTTCTCTGAACCTGCTTCAGCACCTCAATGTCTTTGTTGTAGTGAGGGGCCCAGAACTGAACACAGTACTTGAGGTGTGGCCTCACCAGTGCTGAGTACAGGGGGATGATCACTTCCCTGGCTCTTCTGGCTATGCTATTTCTGATACAGGGCAGGATGCTGTTGGCCTTCTTGGCTGCCTGGGTGTGCTGCAGGCTCATGTTCAAGTGGCTGTCAATCAGCACCCCCAGGTCCCTTTCTGCCGAGCAGCTTTCCAGCCACTCTTCCCCAAGCCTGGAGCATTGCGTGGGGTTGTCGTGGCCCAAATGCAAGACTCAGCACTTTGCCTTATTGAACCTCATACTATTGGCCACAGCCTATCAGTCCAGCCTGTCCAGATCCCTCTGCAGAGCCTTCCTATCTTTCAGCAGGTCAACACTCCCAGCTAACTTGGTGTCTGCAAAGTTACTGAGGGTGTACTCAATCCCCTCATCCAGATCATCAATGAAGATATTAAACAACACTGAGCCCTAAGGGACACCACTAGTGACCGGTCGCCAACTAGATGTGATGCTATTTACCACCACTCTTTGGGCTCAGCCATCCAGCCAGTTTCTAACCCAGCGAAGAATCCTTCTATCCAGGCCATGAGCAGCCAAGTTGCCCAGGAGAATGCTGTGAGAGACAGTGTCAAATGCTTTACTTAAGTCCAAATAGACAATGTCCACAGCCTTTCCCTCATCAACTAGGTGGGTCACCTTATCATAGAAGGAGATCAGGTTGGTCAAGCAGGACCTGCCCTTCATTAACCCATGCTGACTGGGCCCAATCCCTCTGTTTTCCCACACATGCTTTATGATCTCACTTAAGATCAACTGCTCCATGACCTTCTCTGGCACTGAGGTCAGGCTGACAGGCCTGTAGTTCCCAGGGTCTTCCTTCCTGCCCTTTTTGTAGAGAGGCATCACATTGGCCAACCTCCAATCCCCTGGGACCTGCCCACTAGATCAGGACTGCTGATAGATGATGGAGAGTGGCTTAGCAAGTTCCTCTGCCAGCTCCTTTAGTACTCTTGGGTGTAACCCATCTGGCCCCATAGACTTGTGTATGTCTAAGTGGAGCAGGAGGTTGCTAACCATTTCTTCCTGAATTATGGGGACTCCAATCAGCTCCTCATCCCTGCCATCCAACTCTCAGGGAACTGAGTACCCTGAGGATGGCTGATGTGACTATTAAAGACTGAGGCAAAAGCAGCATTAACTACCTCAGGCTTTTCCTCATCCTCAGTCACTAGGTTTCCCCTAGTATCCAGCAGAGGATGGAGGTTCTCCTCAGCCCTCCTTTTATTGCTAATACATTTGAAAATGTACTTTTTATTATCTTTTATGGCAGTGGCCAGATTTAGTTCCATCTGTGCTTTCTCCTTTCTAACTTTCTCTCTACATAACCTAACAACATCCTTATAATTTTCATGGGGTGTAACTGTCCCTTCTTCCACAGGTGATAAATTCTCTTTTTTTCCTGAGTTCAAGCACTATCTCCCTGTTCAGCCAGGCTGGTCTTCTTTCCCACTGGTTTGATTTTCGGCACATAGGGACCGCCCGCTCCTGCGCCTTAAGGATTTCATTCTTGAAGAGTGTTCAGCCTTCCTGGACCCCTTTGTCCTTTAGTAATGTTTCCCAAGTAATTCTACCAACCAGTGTCCTAAACAGGCCAAAGTCTAAGGTGGAGGTTTTGCTGACCACCTTCTTGACTTCTCCAAGGATTGAAAATTCAATAATTTCATGATCGCTTTGTTCAAGACAGCCTCCAGCCATCACATCACCTACCAGTCCTTCTCTGTTTGCGAACAGCAAATCTAGCCAGGCATCTCCCCTAGTTGGCTCACTAATCAGCTGGATTAGGAAGTTATCTTCCACACCCTCCAAGAACCTCCTGGATTGTTTCTTCTCTGCTGTGTTGAACTTCCAGCAGACATCTGGTAGGTTGAAGTCCCCCATGAGAATGAGGGCAAGCAATCATGAAACTTCTCCCACTTGTTTGAAGAATGCTTCATCTGTAGCTTCATCCTGGCTGGGTGGTCTATAACAGACTCCTACCAGGATATCAGCTTGGTTGGCCTTCCCCCTGGATCTTCACCCACAAACATTCAGCCTTCTTACTCACAACATTGAGTTCAAGGCAGTCGATGCATTCCCTGACATACAATGCCAACCCCACCACCTCTTTTTCCTTGCCTTTCTCTTCTGAAGAGCCTGTAGCCATCCATTGCAGCACTCCAATCGTGAATCATTCCACCATGTCTCTGTGATGGCAATTATGTCATGATTTCCCTGCTGCACAATGGCTTCCAGCTCCTCCTGTTTGTTGCCCGTGCTGCGGGCACTGGCATAGATGCATTTAAGTTGCCCTGTGGATCTGGACTCCAACAGCAGCATGCTATCCCGTGGCTCATGTCTAGTGAGCCTGGTACTATCTCCTTTCCCCTTCAAACCTAGTTTAAAGCGCTCTCTGTAAGTCCTGCTAGCTCCTGGGCTAGAATCCTTTTCCCCCTTTGGGACAGGTGTATCCCATCTGCCACCAGCAGGCCTGGTGCTGTACAAACTGACCCATGGTCAAAACCTCCAAATTTCTGGCACTGACACCAGTCATGGAGCCAGGAATTAATTAATGCAATTTTCCTGATGTAGCCATTGTCATTGTTTGCAACTAGCAGGAGGGATGAGAACACTGTTTGGGCTTCTGAACCCTGAACCAGTCACCCCAAGGCCCTGAAGTCCTTCTTGAAGAGATTTCTCCATTGCCCACCTGGAAGACTAATAAAGGATAGTAGTCACAGGGCTGTACCAGATGAGTGAGTTTTCTGGTGATGTCCCTTACCCTGGCCCCTGTGAGTCTGGTCAGGCTGACATATGGGACCCTTTGTTCCCCTTAGGGTGGAGTCACCAATCACCACCACTCTTTTTTTTTTTTTAGTACACCTGGTCATAAAATGAGGTGATCTCCAACTTTTCTGTGAAAACTCCTCTAACCTGGATGATCCCTTATCATCATCTTCCTCACTTTCCTGATCCTGAAGTACCAGGGTCTCATATCTATTGTTAAGGGGGTACTTGGGAAGGTGACACAAGCTGGGGGGGGGAGGTAATACACCATGTACTCCGAGGAGTAACCCATTTCCAACCTCCCTTGTCACCTAGGTTCCTTCCATCTGCCTGATAGCAAGAAGGTAGGGGATCCTGAAGTTCTTTTGTTTTGGGTGGCTGGCTTGCCACTCTCAAGGATGATAGAGTGCCGGTCCACCAGTCAATCTCCTCAGGTTCCCTTATGCTCCTTAGCCATTCCACCTCTTCCCATAGCTCTGCCACCACACAAAGTAAATCATCAACCTGCTGACATCTTACACAGCCACCACATGACATCGCCAACAGGCTCTGGCACTCACTACAGCCAGATGCCTGGACTGTTACATGTTTATAAGGGACCTCTGGGTCACCATGTCCTTCCTGGCCAGCAGAGAGAACTTAGTTTTCTTTGCTTTCTGTCAACAGGATACCATCTTAGAGCACTTTCTCGATCACCGCTAGCTGAACTTATCTCTGCAGCCTGCCGGACTACTACACCCTTACCACTCGGCTTGCCTGCACAAACTGCTCGCTATGTTCCCAAGGGCGGTATTTTATCCGCTCAGGGGTGGTGCCGTCCCTTCTGGCACCGCCCCCTATGAGTCAGCTGCTCGCGTCGGCTGAGCTGCCGGCTCCTGAGCTGTCGTGGTTTAAGCCCATCCGGTAACTCAGAACCACGCAGCCGCTCGTTCACTCCTCTCCCCGCTTCCGGCGGGATGGGGAGGAGAATCGAAAGAACGTAAATCCCACGGGTTGAAATAAGAACAGTCTAGTAACTAAGGTATAATACAAAACTACTAATACTACGAATAATAATAACGATAAGGGAAATAACAAGGGGAGAGAATATAAAGCTAAAAAAGGAGGGGAAAACCCCCCAATAAACACAAGTGATGCACAATACAATTGCTCACCACCCAGCCTGAGCCGAGCAGCGATCTGGCCTTCCGGGTGACTCCCCCCAGTTTATATACTGGGCATGATGTGCTGTGGTATGGAATACCCCTTTGGCTAGTTTGGGTCAGGTGTCCTGTCTCTGCTTCCTCCCGGCTTCTTGTGCCCCTTCTCACTGCAGAGGATGAGACTGAGAAGTCTTTGATCAGGGTAAGCATTACTTACGAACAATTAAAACATTGGTGTGTTATCAGCATTGTTCTCAGACTAAAGCAAAAACACAGCACTGCACCGGCTACTAGGAAGGAGAAAAATAACTGTTACAGCTGAACCCAGGACACCAGCAGAAGTGGAACTGCTCAGTGTACTGGTGTTACTCTGAGGTGTATTCTGGGAAAGGATGCCTTTGAGGTCTCTTTCAAATTTTCAGGTTTTGTCTATGCCTAAATTTCATTACTATGTCTACATTTCATTACGTTTTCTGGAGTCTTCTGGAAAACAAAGCCTTTGGGAATTCCTGAGCCCAAGGAGCACTGATGGGTGGGTACTTCAGGTGTAATTCCTCGTGTCTTTGGTAAAACCTTTCAGTCCATCCTAAGGCTCTGTTCTCTTCCAGCAAGCTCCAGCAAGGGCCAGACGCTCCTCTGAACCCATGATAAATTCCATAGTGCGGTCTGGTTTGGGATAGCTCCTTTGTACTTCTCCATCTTCTGAACAGCAGAAGGTCTGTCTTTGGAGCAAACAGAGCCGCACATGTTCCTTAATTTAGCAGTAGTCATGTTTTGAGGCTTAGGTAAGTTGCTGGTTTTGAGGTAGGCATGAATTGCGTTGATTAGTGAGGAATCTGATGAATAACCCTGTTGTGTGTTATGGAGTTGAGGATGTCTATGTCCCTGAGGTGCCATTGCACCTCACTGGTTTCCATTTGGTCTCCCTGAAGAAAGGTGGGGTCATCCTGGGCCTGGGCTATTTCAAGTTTGGAAAGGCTGATACTCAGCTGATACTTCTGAGAAAGTAGTTGAACCTGAAGTCATTTGGGGTTATTATTTACAGCCAAGGATTGTGGTCCTGCTGGACTTGCACACATAGGCTGGATCTGGCCCTAAAAAGCCCAAAGTGCACGATGTTCATAACTCTGCATCCCCCAGTGCCAGGGCTGGAGGGAAGGAGCCCTGGGGCTGCCGCAGGGGTGGGCAGAGCACTGCTTCCTCCTGGCCTCCTTCCCATGCCATTTCGGGAAGCTTTGCCTAGAGGGGGATGTGGGCAGCACTCTGGGACACTGCCCTGTCCCACCCACCCTCCTTCCGCTTCCCACTGCTCCCAGGGCCAGCAGAGTGAAAGCTGGTGTGTGAGATAAGAAGGGGACAGTGCACCTTGAGCTTAAAAGTGAAAGTGGGATTTGTCTTTTCTCTGTACTTTAATAATGGGAATGAGACTTTAAAGAAGTAGTAAATGAGTCTAATGAATAATGGAAACTGAAATGAAATAGATGTTTATAATTGAAACATTTGACAGAACACAAAGCATGCTAAAGCAGACATCCTTCTCTATGAGGACCTCCCAAAAATGATGCTGGAGGTGGCTGGAAGGGAGCAAGAGGTCAGGACCAAAAATATCTTTACCCCAAGAGTTTCTTTAGGCACATTCAGCATATGTTGTGTGTGCAAGGCAGTGTGTGAGGAGCTAGGGTGGGTGGTGGAAAGCTCGTCTGCACGGCTGGCCAGGGGTGGGTTTGTTCTGACAGTTTTTCCTGTTCTTCCTTTTAGCTTTGTTTTCAATTTTTATTACTACTTTTCTAAAATTTTGTTGCTTTTAGGGCCTGTGATCTCTGGTACACAGGGTTACTGGATAGTTGTCCCACTGTGTATTCTGATGCCTTCTGCCTTTGCATCTTTCTGAAGTGGTTATTGAGCAGCTTCCTTGTGTCTGGATCTCCTTGATCTTTTCAAGCTGGCTGCTCGCTATTCCTTGTGTTCTTTGCTGTGCACACATGCCAGCTCCTGACTTGCACCACATCTCGTTTCTACAAGCTCACAATGCCAGCAGTGCTTGATATGTAGTCTGAGCTGTGGCTGTGACAGGTCATTCTGCCAACTGCAGCTTATGATTAAAAAGAAAATCAGTTACTGTCATCTTGGACCCCAGCACCAGTGATTTGACAGTCCACAATGCATCAGCTTCTTCCTCATCAGAGGATCTTAGACTCAGGACTGCCCCAAGGGTTGTCCTTTGACTCAGGCTGCTACCAGAAAGCTCATCTTATGACTAGCACAGGCAGCCACAGGATTTTCCTGCCAGAAGAGGCTGTGGTGAGACCCAGGTGACCCTCGAATCCAATTTTTGGTCAGATCTTCAGGGCATTGGTGTGTAGCTTTGGAAGAAAACCAGAGGGTAGGAACTGCAATTATTGCTGCTGTGTGATCACACCCAGGAAATTCCCTTGTGTCTTTGATCCTCCAGGGAATTTCAGGCAGGGCTACAACTGCTTGCCACAGCCTTGAGTCTCGCAATTCAAGTGCAGGACAGTGGCTGCAGCTGAGATCATCTCCCCCTTTTAGAAAAGGGAACTGGTTTACAACGCCACTCTCAGAGCATCGAACTTTGCATATTGTGTGACCACTGGGAAGAGCAGCCATCCCACGGTTGCCAGAGGTCTGCTGTCGGTGATGCTTATTGCTTCTTGCTGTATCTTAAGGGTAATGTGTGCCTCAGTGCAAAATACTGATAAGCTGATTTGTTTTCCAGAACTGTAGTCCTTGGAAAAAATGTAGTCATGCAGGGTTAGTTTTCATCTTCCTTCTCATTCCCACTTTGTGGTGTGTTAAAATTGGATTTTAATTGAATAGCTTGTTCCCAGATGTATCTTTTAATGCTAGCATTTGCTGTTGCTACCAGAGATATTTTAAATAGGATGGAGAGTCACCCATAGGATTATCTATGGCAATGTGTCACCCACATCAGGAAATTATTTAGGCAGCAGTTAAGGAAATGTTATTTATAAAATGTCTTTAACTTGTCACATCCCTTTAAGAGTTAGGAGCAAGGAGAAGATTTAGTTGAGGTCTGAAGAGATGGTGTATTGATGCGTATGTAAGTGCATATTGCAGAGGGCACGGGAAAAGATCTTGCTTGCATCATCTGTGGCAAGAAACAAGCTGTGTAGTTTACCAAACACTACTGTCATGGGTTGGACAGGTTTCAAGGATTTGATGGCTGGTTTTATATCCCCTTGGAGCTGAAAGATCAGCTTCATTTGGAGCTCGGCTAAGGTGCATCTATACAAATGCCCGTAGTATGGGGAACAAGCAAGAGGAATTAGAGATGTGTGTAAGGCTATGAGAATATGATGTCATTGGTATCACAGAAACATGGTGGGATGGCTCCTATGACTGGAGTGTCAGAATGGAAGGTTACAGGCTGTTTAGAAAAGACAGGCCAGGCAGACGGGGAGGGGGCATTGCTATTTATGTCAGTGATAGGCTGGAGAGTATGGAACTCTGTCTGAGGACGGGTGATGAGTTAACAGAGTGTTTGTGGGTCAGGATCAAAGGGAGAACAGCAATGGGGGACATTACGGTGGGGATCTGTTACAGGCTGCCTGATCAAGAGGACTCTGTGGATGAAGCGCTCTACAGACAGATAGGAGCAGCCCCACGCTCGCAGGCCCTTGTCCTCATGGGGGACTTCAACCATCCTGACATCTGTTGGAGGGACGGTACGGCCCGGCACAAGCAATCCAGGAGGTCCCTCGTTTGTGTGGAAGACAACTTCCTCTTTCAAGCAGTAGAGGAGCCGACGAGGAGAGGTGCCATGCTTGACCTCGTGCTCACCAACAGGGAGGGACTGGTTGGAAATGTGACGCTCCAGGGCAGCCTTGGCTCTAGTGATCACGAGATGGTTGAGTTTGAGATCCTCAGGACAGTGAGAAGAGCATGCAGCAAGCTCACTGCCCTGGACTTCAAGAAAGCAGACTTTGGCCTCTTCAGGAACCTGCTTAGTAAGGTTCCATGGGATACAGTCCTAGAGGGCAGGGGGGCCCAAGACTGCTGGTCGATATTCAAGGATCACCTGCTCCAAGCTCAGGAGTGTTGCATCCCGACTAGAAGAAAGTGCAACAGGAGGGCCAGGAGACCTCCATGGATGGTTAAGGAGCTGCTGAGGAAACTTAGAGGGGAAAAAAGAAGCTTATAGAAGGTGGAAGTGAGGACAGGTGGCCTGGGAAGAATATAGGAGCATTGCCCGGAAAGCTAGGGACCAGGTTAGGAAAGCTAAGGCCCAGCTAGAATTAAGTTTGGCGAGGGATGTGAAAGATAACAGGAAAGGATTCTATAAGTACGTAGCAAATAAAAGACAGACTAGAGACAATGTGGGCCCTCTCCAGGAGCTATCGAGAGAACTGGCTACCCTGGATTTGGAGAAGGCTGAAGTTCTTAATGACTTCTTTGCCTCAGTCTTCACTAGCAAATGCTCTGACCACACCACCCAAGTCTTGGAAAGCAGATGCAGGGACTGTGAAAATGAAGACCTTAGGCCCACTGTAGGAGAGGATCAGGTTCGAGACCATCTTAAGAACCTGAACGTGCACAAGTCCATGGGACCTGATGAAATCCATCCACGGGTCCTGAAGGAGCTGGCGAATGAAGTTGTTAAATGACTGTCCATCGTATTTGAAAAATCGTGGCAGTCAGGTGAAGTTCCTGATGACTGGAAGAAGGGTAATATAACCCCCATTTTCAAGAAGGGGAAGGTGGAAGACCCAGGGAACTACAGACCAGTCAGCCTCACCTCTGTGCCTGGCAAAATCTTGGAGCAGATTCTCCTGGAAAGCATGCTAAGGCACATGAAAAACAACGAGGTGGTTGGTGACAGCCAACATGGCTTCACTAAGGGGAAATCCTGCCTGACCAATTTGGTGGCCTTCTATGATGGGGCTACGGAACCGATGGACAGCGGCAGAGCAGTTGACGTCATCTACCTGGACTTGTGCAAAGCGTTTGACACTGTCCCGCATGACATCCTTGTCTCTAAATTGGAGAGACATCAATTTGATAGATGGACCACTCAGTGGATAAAGAACTGGCTGGATGGCCACATGCAAAGAGTTGTGGTAAATGGCTCGATGTCCAGTTGGAAACCTGTAACGAGTGGTGTCCCTCAGGGATCGGTGTTGGGACCGGTCCTGTTCAACATCCTTGTCGGTGACATGGACAGTGGGATTGAGTGCGCCCTCAGCAAGTTTGCCGACGACACCAAGCTGTGTGGTTCGGTTGATACGCTGGAGGTGAAGGGATGCCATCCAGAGGGACCTTGACATGCTTGTGAGGTGGGCCAATGCCAACCTTATGAAGTTTAACCAAGCCAAGTGTAAGGTCCTACACCTGGGTTGGGGCACTCCCAGGCACAGCTACAGGTTAGGCAGAGAAGAGATTCAGAGCAGCCCTGAAGAGAAGGACTTGGGGATGTTGGTTGATGAGAAGCTTAACATGAGCTGGCAGTGTGCACTTGCAGCCCAGAAAGCCAACTGTATCCCGGGCTGCATCAAAAGCAGCGTGACCAGCAGGTCAAAGGAGGTGATCCTGCCCCTCTACTCTGCTCTCGTGAGACCCCACTTGGAGTACTGTGTCCAGTTCTGGTGTCCTCAACATAAAAAGGACATGGAGCTGTTGGAGCGAGTCCAGAGGAGGGCCACGAGGATGATAAGGGGGCTGGAGCACCTCCCATATGAAGACAGGCTGAGAGAGTTGGGGCTGTTCAGCCTGGAGAAGAGAAGGCTGTGTGGAGACCTCATAGCAGCCTTCCAGTATCTGAAGGGGGCCTATAAGGATGCTGGGGAGGGACTCTTCCTTAGGGACTGTAGTGGTAGGACAAGGGGTAATGGCTTCAAACTTAAACAGGGGAAGTTTAGGTTAGATATAAGGAAGAATTTCTTTACAGTGAGGGTGGTAAAGCACTGGAATGGGTTGCCCAGGGAGGTTGTGGATGCTCCATCCCTGGCAGTGTTCAAGGCCAGGTTGGACAGAGCTTTGGGCCACATGGTTTAGTGCGAGGGGTCCCTGCCCATGGCAGGGGGGTTGGAACTAGATGATCTTAAGGTCCTTTCCAACCCTTACTATTCTGTGATTCTATGATTCTATGCAGGCTGGCTGGGCTCTAGCTGTCTTCTGCTATGGTTTGGCTCATGGTGTCACTGAGAATGAAGGACCTGAATCAAACTGAAGATGAGAAGGACATTTAGGATGAGCCTGATGGTTGGAAAGTACCCCATGTCTGTATATCAGGGTACATGTACCAGCATGTCAGTAGAGGGCAAACGGGGTTTGGCCTTCCCAGAGACACCGTTCCCAAGCAGCCAGCGTATCACTATTGTCAAAGCACATGTGTGAGAGGGGAAAGAATCTCAGCTGAGAGAGAAAAATTGCCAAGCATTTTTGGTGCTGGAGACTTGGGTTCAAGTTCAGCTTTTTCTTCCTATCTCTGGGGACCAGTGATAGGACACAAGGAAATGGTATGAAGCTGAGTCAGGAGAACTTCCAATTGGACATTAGGAAAAGATTCTTCACTGAAACAGACTCCCCAGGAAAGTGGTTACAGCATGAAGCCTGTCAGAGTTCAAGGAGCATCTGGATGTCACTCAGTTATATGGTTTAGCAAGGATCCAGGAGTTGGACACAGTGATCCTTATGGGTCCCTTCCAACTCAAGATATTCTATAATGGCCTTGAGCAAACCATTGGCCTTCCCTTGTTCTGCTTCTCCCAAGTCGAGCAGAGCTCCTGTGCTGGGAGGGTGTTCACTGGTGTCAAAGCTGGCCCGGGCTCACCCATGACTCCACTCCCTGGGGCTGAGCAGCATGTGCTGCCTCTGCTGTGCCAATGTCTCAGTTTGTGCCGGGCATGGGGAGAGCTCCTAGAGGGGGAAAGGAACACTGGATGTTGCATGCACATCCACTGTTTCAGCACTCTTGTTCAGTTTTTCACTAATGTATAGAT
Source organism: Strigops habroptila (assembly GCF_004027225.2). Lineage (NCBI taxonomy): Eukaryota > Metazoa > Chordata > Aves > Psittaciformes > Psittacidae > Strigops > Strigops habroptila. The sequence continues at coordinate 22,237,451 of NC_044301.2, forward strand.
TAATGTCAAAAGGATATTAAAATGCACTTTAGTTGTTTTTGTGTTTGGGTTTTTTCATTTCGAGTGTTTTTCATTTTTAGTGGGAAAGCTATTTGTAAATCCCTCAGCATTTTAACAGGGACATATCTGTAATAACCTATGGCTTGAAAGTCATCTATTTCCTATTTTAATTGATAAACAGAGCATGCAGGCTTGTGAAAAAGTGTGCAAACTACTTCTCATCTTCCCTTCCAGACTGATCCTCTTGGATAGAGCAGACAAAGAGCCTCAGTCATTCAGCCTTTGATGCACAGGAGGCCAGGCTGGATGGTATAATGATTTCTTTAGGTCTTGCTTCCTGAAGGTATCTCCTTATCCTCATTTCCCCACACAGTTAAAACCTTGCCTGTAAGCAAATAGCAGGATGCCTGCTGCTTCTCCCTGCCTGGCAGAGAAGGTATGTGGGGGTGAGGAAGAGAGTTTGTAAATTAGAGACTTGTTTTGTAAATTGGTTTGTTCTTTGACTTGCAAAGCTGGTACCTCTGCCTTGTGGCTAGGCAGAGGGGAGAGCAGGGGAGAGGAAGGAGCCATAGAAGGATGTCCTTCAAAGGGGACAGGCTGAGTGATGAGTTGAAGCTTCATGGGTGAGATTTCTTGCCAGCCTCTCTGCATTAGGGATTTGGACCTGCTTGGCTGCAGGATCAAGAAATATTGCTGAACATTCTTGGACTTCCACCAGTCTCTGAAAGGTCTTGCTGAAGTATCATCCTCTTGGTGGTTGTGTTAGGAGATCCTTCTGTTGGTATAAAAGCAGTGTTTTCAGTGGCAGAAGTCTCTGAGATCACCAAGACATTCCTGTATTGGACAATTAACCTGTAGATTTACTGCAGGGATTTAGTTTGAAAGGCCAGCCAGGCCTTTGGTGTTGCCTTGGGTGAACACCTATGCTTGCTCCTGCTGTCACTGCGGCAGTTCTGACCATGCTGGCACATGGCATAGGCAGGTCTTGGTGTGCACAGACCACATCATCTTGTCAGAGGGGAAAACATTTAGCTGGATAGATCACAAACCCCACCAAGAACAGAATAAACCCCTGCAGTTGTGAGGCTCTTTTGTAGGTTATCTCACAGGGAGAGCATTGCCCTTTTGGAGGGGAGGTGTAGAGGAGGCTGTATTCAGACCTGGTCACAGGAGATGGTTTTATTTGATAGCTTAGCCCTGTTCTTGCTCTGAGGGGCTTCTTGCCATTTATCCTGGGCACAGAAAAGTCAAAAGAAACCTTGCCTGAGAAGCTGTCTTTGTTCCCTGTGCCCAGGCAGCCCAACCAAGCCCTCACCTGCTGGAGAGCAGCCCCGTGTTTCTGGGGTTGGGAGGCAGTGCTGTCACCCCTGGGGCTCTTGGAGCAAGTCCCAGCCTCTGTTTGTTCCAGTCTCCTCTCGCTCTGCCATGCACCCTCCCTTGCATAGAGCTAAAACAAGGAGCCAAGAATTAATTGTTTTGTGTCATTTTTTCCCCCTTGTTGCATTGTGATCTGATCGGTATCTGGGCTCATTGGGCACTGGAAGTGTTCGCTTCCTCTTCTCCAGAGACAGATGTTGGAGAGCTGAGTAAATGCTTGAATACAGTGTGAGAGGATGGGCTGAGCCAGGCAGGGATCCTCAGAGTGGTCCGGGTGAGGTGTGGAGCATGTGTGTGGGACCCAGCATGGTGCTGGGGGCTCGGCTCTCCCAGGCTGGTTCTGCAAGGTCCCCATACTCCTCTGCTCCAGAACAGCCAAAGGATCTGCTGCTGTTGGCCTTTTGGTCCATTACACACTGCAGATAATATCCCAACTTTGTAGTGTAAGTAAACTTTCCAAGACAAGAGGCATAAACAAGGGTTAAATAAATAAATAAAGTTTATTTCACATCTACCAAGGACTTTCACTGAGGGAGTATCTAACTCAGTGCTCAGAAAAGGGCTGCAAGGGAAGAAGGGCAAGTTGCTGTGAAGTTTGAGGAAGAAGGGAGATGCAAAGGGGAGCATGAGGAACCGGATGACTTAGGGGATTACAAATTTGATGGAAAATATAAGATTAGTGTTATTTTAAGTCTTGTCATTCTGTGGACTTGTCATGGTTTAAGCCCAGAAGGTAACTCAGAACCATGCAGCCACTCGCTCACCACCCCTTTCTTCCTCCCCCTGCTTCCGGAGGGATGGGGAGGAGAATCGAAAGAATGTAAAACCCACGGGTTGAGATAAGAACAGTCCAGTATCTAAGGTATAATACAAAACTACTACTGCTATGTCCTGGGTTCAGCTATAGCAGTCATTTTTCTCCTTCTTAGTAACTGGTGCAGTGCTATGTTTTTTAACTTTCAGCCTGGGAACAACGCTGATAACACTGATGTTTTTAGTTGTTGCTAAGTAATGTTTATTCCGATCAAGGACTTTCTCAGTCTCATGCTTTGCCAGGGAGGAGGGGAAGCCGGGCGGAAGCAGAGACAGGACACCTGACCCAAACTAGCCAAAGGGGTATTCCATACCACAGCACATCATGCCCAGTATATAAACCGGGGGGAGTTACCCAGAAGGCCCAGATCAGTGCTCGGGTCGGGCTGGGTATCGGTCGGCGGGTGGTGAGCAATTGTATCCTCTCCCCTTGTTATTTCACTAATCATTATTATCATTGGTGGTAGCAGGAGTGGTTTTGTATTATACCTTAGTTGCAGGACTGCTCTTATCTCAACCCGTGGGAGTTACATTCTTCCGATTCTCCTCCCCATCCCTCTGGGAGCGGGGAGAGGAAGAAGGGGGGGAGTGAGCGAGTGGCTGTGTGGTTCTGAGTTACCGGCTGGGCTCAAACCACGACATGCTACTATGAATAATAATAATGATAAGGGAAATAACAAGGGGAGAGAATATGAAACTAAAAGGGGAAAGGAAGAGAAAACAATAAACACAAGTGATGCACAATACAATTGCTCACCACCCGCCAACCAATACCCAGCCTGACCCAAGCAGCAATCTGGGCCTTCCAGGTAACTCCCCCCAGTTTATATACTGGGCATGATGTGCTGTGGTATGGAATACCCCTTTGGCTAGTTTGGGTCAGGTGTCCTGTCTCTGCTTCCTCCTGGCTTCTTGTGCCCCTCCTCACTGGCAAAGCACGAGACTGAAAAGTCCTTGATTGGGGTAAGCATTACTTAGGAGCAATTAAAACATTGGTGTGTTATCGGCATTGTTCTCAGACTAAAGCTGAAAACACAGCACTGCACCAGCTACTAAGAAGGAGAAAAATAACTGTTACAATTGAACCCAGGAAAGTACTTTAGGATTTTCAAAATGGTTCTGGAATACTCTCTCTACGGCAAGTCTTGCACTCCAAATACAAGTCGGAATTTTGGTAAGCGTGGTGTCGTTGGGCAGCTTCTGCTTCGGCAGTGCTTGACGAGATATGGAGAAACTGAGGAAAGAGCAAAACGTGCCTCTTGGATTCAGCACAGTGCAATTGTACCAGTGCAGTGAAAGCTATTAATTGTGCTGGGAAATTCATTTATTTTTTCACTTGTTTCTTTTACATGCATTAGACTTTTGGACTTTATTATATATGTGAACTCCTGTAAAATTTTGTTCCTGTATCCAAGCAAAGCACTGCATTTGGGAAAGATGAGTGGGAAACATCCTGGTCACCTTTCCTTATGGGTTCTGCCCTCCTGGGGCAGGAGCGGGGTGCTGAGGGTGTGGGTTCCCAGAGGACTGCCTGCACCTTGGGGTGCTTGTGGAGCAGTGTGATGGGGGAATATCAGCCCTGATTGAACTAGAGAGGGGGATGATAGATGTGGTTTTGCTCAGTGGTGACTGACAAGTTTCGGAACTTCATGGCTTGTTTCTAATTGAAGGCTTTGATCTGTTGATGCTGTGCACAGATGCTGAGGAGGTGGTGGTGGCCCATGGGACAGCCCTTTCCCACGGCATCCTTCTGACTCTTCACCTGTCCATCTTGATGCTTTCTTGAAAATGGCTGAGGCCACCTCTTGGGGCTCTTTGGTGGATGTTTCTCACTGCTGGTTTTTGAGAAGTGCTTGATCAGGAGACCATGTTTCTAGTAATTATGTTTCATATGGACCTGTTTTCTTATAGAATCATAGAAAAGTTAGGGTTTGAAAGGACCTTAAGATCATCTAGTTCCAACCCCCCTGCCATGGGCAGGGACACCTCGCACTAAACCATGTGGCCCAAGGCTCTGTCCAACCTGGCCTTGAACACTGCCAGGGATGGAGCATCCACAACCTCCCTGGGCAACCCATTCCAGTGCTTTACCACCCTCACTGTAAAGAAATTCTTCCTTATATCTAACCTAAACTTCCCCTGTTTAAGTTTGAAGCCATTACCCCTTGTCCTACCACTACAGTCCCTAAGGAAGAGTCCCTCCCCAGCATCCTTATAGGCCCCCTTCAGATACTGGAAGGCTGCTATGAGGTCTCCACACAGCCTTCTCTTCTCCAGGCTGAACAGCCCCAACTCTCTCAGCCTGTCTTCATATGGGAGGTGCTCCAGCCCCCTTATCATCCTCGTGGCCCTCCTCTGGACTCGCTCCAACAGCTCCATGTCCTTTTTATGTTGAGGACCCCAGAACTGTACACAGTACTACAAGTGAGGTGTCACAAGAACCGAGTAGAGGGGTAGGATCACCTCCTTTGACCTGCTGGTCACACTTCTTTTGATGCAGCCCAGGATACGGTTGTGTCCTGGGTTCAGCTACAGCAGTCATTTTTTCTCCTTCTTAGTAGCTGGTGCAGTGCTGTGTTTTTGAATTTCAGCCGGGGAACAAGGCTGATAACACTGATGTTTTTAGTTGTTGCTAAACAACTACTTGTTTTAAGTTCTTTGTAGCACCCAATGTGGGGCACGAAGGGTTGAGATAACGACAGATCTGACCAGAGTGCATCTAGCCATATTCGTGATAAGCATTCATTGTTTCGGATTAATATTCACTCGTCACAATATTGATTTATTGACTCTCAGAGTTGTTGCACTTGGTCTAAGGGTTTCAGCATGTCGTACCTTACATAGAGGCAGTATTTACTGTATTAGTGTTTATCGGCTGGGGGGCCTGGGCTAAGGTTCTTGTTTCACTGTACTTCATGGTAATGACTTGTAATACAATAGACTCATTGATCATGAAACTGGTCTGGCTTGCGTTCCCAGCATGGTCATCACCTCTATACTTTGGGAGGTATATAATGAAATTTTTTAGCAATTACATATCTTTTTTTTTCTCCTCGGGGGGTCAACCTACGAAGGAGGCATTTCCTTGCTCCCCCACCAGGCTACTTACAACAGCATTTGAGAGTTCTGAAAGATTTGGATGGCCTTTGAATACCCTTGAGACCTGCCTGCTGATTGTGCAGGGGATCAGCATATTGGCACACATATGGACTGTGTTTTACCCACGGCCATCCCACCCTGGGAACACCCTATTTTGTCTGATCTTGAAAGTTAAGCAGTATCGGGTTCAAGTCTGGTCTAGGGTTAGATGGCGATATAGGAGGACCACTGAGAAATTTTCCCTGAGGCTGGACAGTCATGAGTGGCAGGGTGTGTGGGATAGTATGGGCAAGTATTGAGGCCAGTGGGCCCCTCCAGTGCTTTGGAACTTCACCCCTGAACAAGTGCAACATCCGGAAAAACTAGGAAAACACTTAAAGGAGGTGTGCTGTCATCCTGGTTATACCAGTGAGGGACAAATCATGGCAACGTGCTGGGGCTTGGCCTACGCCTACAGAGCCCTGCTCAACACTATCCAGCACCTTCAAAGGGAAAAAAATGTCTCTGGATCTGATGGCAAAGCAACAGACAATGCAGCTACTCCAACTCCAAGCACAGCAGCTACACCAACCCCAGTGACAAGCACAGCAGTTGCTCAAACCCTGACCACAACAGACAACGCAGCTACTCCAACCCCAGTGACAAGCACAGCAGTTGCTCAACCCTGACCACAACAGACATCACAGCTACCCCAACTCCAAGCGCTGCAGCTACTCCAACTCCAGCAAAAAGCACAGCAGCTACTCAAACTCCGACAGCAATAGACAACGCAGCTGTTGGTGTTACTCAACCCCCAAGCACAGCAGCTGTACCAACCCTAGCAACGGACACTGCAGCCACTCCAACCCTAGTGGCAGGCACTGCAGCCACTCCAACCACAGTGACAAACACTGCAGCTAAACCAAATGGCCAATTTGTGACAATATCGGTTGCCCCTGTAGGCAAGGGGAAAAGCAAACGAGAGGCACAAAGAGCAACCCCTGCAGCGAAGAAAGATGAAGACCCAGTGCATTTTGCTACAGGGGACAGCATCTGAACAAGAGTTATTCCTAAGTGAATCAGAGGAAGACGAAGAAGAAGAGGTGACTTCTCGACCCTGGACCTTGACCAAGCTGCGGAATATGCGAAAAGATTTCAGCCATCTTCCAGGGGAGCACATCGTCACCTGGTTGCCCTGATGCTGGGACAATGGGGCCGACGGTCACGAACTAGAAGGTAGGGAAGCCCTATGGTTTTACCTGCAGGATCACGGAGAAGACATGAGAAAATGGGAGGGAAAACCTACCTCACTTCTGGAGAAAGGGGTGTGTCAGTTTAAGAGGAGAACAGCGGTCAACGATGATGCTCCCATGAAAGTTGCTGCACTAGTCTCTGGTGAGCAGTTTCCCAGATGGAGTGGAAGAGATGATTTTACTCCAGCTCCTGTGATAAGGGATACTAATCCCTTTCTACAAGACATAAGTGGACAATCTTATGATCACTATTAGAGGGGCCCTGGCTCCAGCCAGGTGGAGGAGAGGGACATTCGGGTTTACTGGACTGTGTGGATCAGATGGCCTGGCACATCAGTCCCACAGGAGTATAAGGCTCTAGTAGATACTGATGCACAGTGTACTCTGATGCCATCAAGGTATCAAGGGGTGGAACGCATGTATATTTCTGGAGTGACAGGAGGATCCCAAGAGTTGACTGTACTGGAGGCTGAAATCAGCCTAACTGGGAGTAAGTGTCAAAAATACCCCATTGTGACTGGCCAGAGGCTCCATGCATCCTTGGCATAGATTGTCTCAGGAGAGGATACTTCAAAGACCCAAAAGGGTACCGATGGGCTTTTGGTATCGCTGCCTTGGAGACAGAGGAAATTAAGCAGCTGTCCACCTTGCCTGGTCTCTCAGAGGATCCTTCTGTTGTGGGGTTGCTGAAGAACAACAAGCACCAATCGTAACCACAACAGTGAACCGGCGGCAATATTACACCAACCGAGACTCCCTGATTCCCATCCATAAGCTGATCCGCAGACTGGAGAGCCAAGGAGTGATCAGCAGGACCCGCTCACCCTTTAATAGCCCCATATGGCCAGTGCAAAAGTCTAATGGAGAGTGGAGACTAACAGTAGACTATCGTGGCCTGAACGAAGTCACACCACCATTGAGTGCTGCTGTACAAGACATCCTAGAACTTCAGTATGAACTGGAGTCAAAGGCAGCCAAGGGGGATGCCACAACTGATATTGCCAATGCATTTTTCTCAATCCCTTTGGCAGCAGAGTGCAGGCAATGATTCGCTTGTACTTGGAGGGGCGTCCAGTACACTTGGAACCGACTGCCCCAAGGGTGGAAACACAGCCCTACCATCTGCCATGGATTGATCCAGACTGCACTGGAACAGGGGCAAGCTCCAGAACACCTGCAATACATTGATGACATCATCATGTGGGGTGATACAGTGGAAGAAGTTTTTGAGAAAGGGAGGAAAATAATCCAAATCCTTCTGAAGGCCGGTTTTGCCATAAAACGGAGTAAGGTCAAGGGACCTGCACAGGAGATTCAATTTTGGGGAATAAAATGGCAAGATGGACATCGCCAGATCCCCACAGATGTGATCAACAAGATAACAGCAATGTCTCCACCAACTAACAAGAAAGAAACACAAGCTTTCTTAGGTGTTGTGGGGTTCTGGAGAATGCACATCCCAAATTACAGTCTGATTGTAAGCCCTCTCTACCACGTGACCCGGAAGAAGAATGATTTCAAATGGGGCCCTGAGCAACAACAAGCCTTTGAACAAATTAAACGAGAAATAGGTCATGCAGTAGCCCTTGGACCAGTCTGGATCGGGCAAGATGTGAAAAATGTGCTTTACACCACAGCCGGGGAGAATGGTCCTACCTGGAGCCTCTGGCAGAAAGCTCCAGGGGAGACTCGAGGTCGACCCCTCGGCTTTTGGAGTTGGGGATACAGAGGATCCAAGGCCAGCTATACTCCCACTGAAAAAGAGATACTGGCAGCCTATGAAGGGGTTCGAGCTGCCTCAGAAGTGTTTGGAACTGAAGCGCAGCTCCTCCTGGCACCCCGGTTGCCTGTGCTGGGCTGGATGTTCAAAGGCAAGGTCTCCTTTACACATCATGCGACCGATGTTACATGGAGTAAGTGGGCTGCACTAATTACACAATGAGCTCGAATAGGAAATCCCAGTCATCCAGGAATTCTAGAAGTCATCATGGACTGGCCAGAGGGCAAAGATTTTGGAATGTCACCAGAAGAGGAGGTGACGCGTGCTGAAGAGGCCCCACCATATAATGAACTGTCAGAGAGTGAAAAGCAGTATGCCTTGTTAACTGATGGGTCCTGCCATACTGTGGGAAAGCATAGGAGATGGAAGGCAGCTGTGTGGAGTCCCCTGGGACAAGTTTCAGAAACTGCTGAAGGAGAGGGTGAATAGAGTCAGTTTGCAGAGGTGAAAGCCATCCAGCTGGCCTTGGACCTTGCTGAATGAGAAAAATGGCCAGTAGTTTATACTGACTCATGGATGGTGGCAAATGCCCTGTTGGGGTGGTTGCAGCAATGGAAGCAGAGCAACTGGCAACGCAGAGGTAAACCCATCTGGACTGCTGCACTGTGGCAAGATATCGCTGCTCGGGTGCAGAAGCTGGTGGTGAAGATACACCATGTAGATGCTCATGTACCCAAGAGTCAGGGCACTGAGGAACACCAGAGCAACCACGAAGTGGGTAAAGCTGGTAAGATTGAAGTGGCTCAGATGGACTTAGATTGGCAACATAAGGGTGAATTATTTTTAGCCCAGTGGGCCCATGACACCTCAGGCCATCAAGGCAGAGATGCAACATATAGATGGGCTCATGATCGAGGGGTGGACTTAACAATGGACACTACTGCCCAGGTTATTCACGAATGTGCAATGTGCTGCACTTAAGCAAGCCAAGTGGTTAAAGCCTCTCTAGCATGGAGGATGATGGCTGAAGTACAAGTATGGGGAGGCCTGGCAGATTGACTGTATCACACTCCCTCTGACCCTCCAAGGCAAGCGCCATGTGCTTACCATGGTGGAAGCAACCACCGCATGGCTGGAAACGTATGCTGTGCCCCACGCCACTGCCTGGAACACTATCGTGGGCCTTGAGAAACAAGTCTTGTGGCAGTGCGGCACCCCAGAGAGAAGTGAGTCAGACAGTGGGACTCATTTCTTGAACAAGCTTATAGACACTTGGGCCAAAGAACATGGCATTGAGTGGGCTGTTTAATACTGCAGTGAGAGCAATGGGTCATGGGACTTTCAAATACTGGGATACCCATTTACCAAAAGCCATCTGTTTGGTTTACACAAGGGGATCTGCCAACAGGGCTGGCCTAGCCCTGTCATAACTTTTACGTACTGTAGAGAGAGATAAAGTTCCTGTGGTGCACATAAAGAATTTGTTGGGGAAGACCGTCTGGGTTATTCCTGCTTCAGGTAAAGGCAAACCCACTCGTGGGGTTTCTTTTGCTCAGGGACCCGGATATACTTGGTGGGTAGTGCGGGAAGATGGGGAAGTCCGGTGTGTACCTCATGGGGATTTAATTTTGGGGGAAAACAGCCAATGAACTCAATTGCGTGCTGTTGCCTGGTCTATAACACTTTTATAGCCCACCAGCTACATATCTTCAGGCCACCAGCAACTGACCCTGACTTCCCTCCAGTCATCACCCCAACAAAGAATGAATTTTGAGGAAACCAGACGAGCTCAGCAGTGACCAGACGAGTTTGGCGGTGTCATCAGCAGGCAACAACCCAACACTACACACTGTCTTTCCTGCCCTGAAAGACTATTACAAGAGATGGAGCCTGACATCATGGACTGGATGAATTCAGCAACTTTATAGGGATTGGTCCATGGACTAAGGAATGATATCTCTCTCTTTGTGTATGTGGGGGTGTGTATATATATATGAGACAAAAGCGATGGTATATTGAGAAATGTGGGATCTGAGCATGACGTGAATGGTATGGAATAAGGGGTAGATACTGTCCTGGGTTCAGCTATAGCAGTCATTTTTCTCCTTCTTAGTAGCTGGTGCAGTGCTGTGTTTTTGACTTTCAGCCTGGGAACAATGCTGATAACACCGATGTTTTTAGTTGTTGCTAAGTAATGTTTACTCTGACCAAGGACTTTCTCAGTCTCATGCTCTGCTAGAGAGGAGGGGAAGGCGGGAGGAAGTAGAGACAGGACACCTGACCCAAACTAGCCAAAGGGGTATTCCATACCACAGCATATCATGCCCAGTATATAAACTGGGGGGAGTTACCCGGGAGGCCCAGATCACTGCTTGGGTCGGCCTGGGTATCAGTTGGCAGGTGGTGAGCAATTTCTATTCTCTCCCCTTGTTATTTCCATTATCATTATTATTATTGGTGGTAGCAGTAGTGGTTTTATATTATACCTTAGTTACTGGACTGTTCTTATCTCAACCCATGGGAGTTACATTCTTTTGATTCTCCTCGCCATCCCCATCCATCCAGGAGCAGGGGGAGGAAGAAGGCGGGGAGTGAGCGAGCAGCTGCGTGGTTCTGAGTTACCGGCTGGACTTAAACCATGACAAGTTGGCTTTCTGGGCTGCAAGCACCCAGTGCTGACTCATGTTAAGTTTCTCATTAACCAACACCCCCAAGTTCTTCTCCGCAGGGCTGCTCTGAATCTCTTCTCTGCCTAACCTGTAGCTGTGCCTGGGATTGCCCCGACCCAGGTGTAGGACCTTACACTTGGCTTGGTCAAACTTTATGAGCTTGGCATCAGCCCACCTCACAAGCTTGTCAAGGTCCCTCTGGATGGCATCCCTTCCCTCCAGCGTATCAACCGAACCACACAGCTTGGTGTAGTCGGCAAACTTGCTGAGGGCGCACTCAATCCCACTGTCCATTTTGCTGACAAAGATGTTGAGCAAGACAGGTCCCAACACCATCCCTGAGGGACACCACTCGTTACTGTTTTCCAACTGGACATCGAGCCGTTTACCAGAACTTTTTGCTTGCAGCCGTCTAGCCAGTTCTTTATCCACTGAGTGGTCCGTCTATGTTACGCGTTTAACAGGGTTCTGTGTCTTCAGCTTGTCCTTGGCCTGAACTTGTGAGCAAATGAAATGATGTCAGGAGCCTTCACAAGTGAGATAGGCATTAAAATCTTTGATTTTTCTCAGGGCAATTATTGTGACTAGGTGAGGAAGAGGAGGCCATTCAGTGAATGATGTGGGGCAGAAGCCTTAAGACCCTTTCATTAGTAATGCTGAAGTTTATTATCTCAAGTTCCTGACTTCAGTAGTCCACTCATGCAGCAGGAATCCTAGGATGACCTGCGGGCTTTGAATAGTGCCTGAAGATACCCCTTCAAGATAGTTCCATTTAAAACTAGGTAACTTGGCCTTTAGCTCTGCTGAGAAACTAATTTCTGAAGATGAGAAAAAAAAAATCCCTTAGTGCACCTTCTAATTGTTCATTTAGGAGCAGAACTTTCCTTTAGCTGGGAGGGTTTAAGGCAGCTGTAAAGTGCTAATTAAAAGTAATAGTGATAATGAAAACAGGTGTTTTCAAGGAAAGGAAGGGGTACCAATTTGCTGTTCCTGGTTTCTCTGCAGGAGGAGGACATGTTCGGGTCTTGTCAGCTGTGTTTTCAGGAGGGCTGGGGAAGGGCACTGGATCCTGGATAGCTTGTTCTGTTTTAACAAATGGGGATGGTTCTTGATAAAGTGTGAGGTGCAGTGTGAAGCTTGTGTCAGTTGGATGGAGCTGTCATCTAGAACACATTGAAGGGGGTGTACAAAGGTGGAGCTACATTGCTGTGCTGGGACCACCATAAGCCTGGGGCATGGAGCAGTGCGGACTACTGCTGGCCATGGGGCAGCCTGACATCACTGGAGCCTTCAGGAGCTGTTACAGAAGGAATGGTAACTCATGCTGAAAGATGCAAGAACTGCTTGATCTGCAGCAGTCAGCTGAGGACTTCACAGTCCTGCATGTCCCGGTGGCTTCCAACAACTTGACTCTAGCACTGCTGCAGTAATCCTGGGAGCAGTGGGTTTTGCAGGGGATTAAAAAAATGCTGGGGAAAAAAAGGATGGCATGTTTCAGAGCTAGTTTATCTGTTTTATCCTTTTTTTCAGCTGTAGTTTATTAGGAACTGGGAAGGTGCTGTTATTTAACTGAAATGATTTTGAGTTTCTGGCTTTTTTTATATGAGCAGAGCCTTATGCATGTTGGTTACAATCCCCAGCAATCTTTGCTGAGGAGTCTGTTATCTATGTCCACCATGCTTGGCAACTGCTATTTCTGTTTCAGCACTAATTACCATGCCTAGTACTAAAGGGGTTTACATGGGGAGCTTGGAGTTACTTAGCTAAGGTTAGCCTTTGGCTTAAGAGGCTTTCTGCAATAGCTTTCTGAGCACAGAGGTATTAACAACACAGGCGACAGAGACCACTTGAAATTTCATTGATCCTTTTTGGTTGCTGCGTTGGGTTTTTTTGTTTTGTGCTCAAAAGATTGATCCCTTTCTTCTGTTGCCTAGCATTGCTGACTGTAAGGGGTGACTTTTCCGGGCCTTAGTGGGGAAGTGGGGGTGTCTGAAGGACGGGCTGGCTGTTTATTAGTCATCTTCAGGACCATTGTTTGACCTTTTCTCTTGTGTTGTAGAAACAGTCTTTCTCACTGCTAGAAAGTTGATATATTCTGTGGAGCTTTCCATAAGTGACCAGAGGATTTACTGCCTCATGTTTGTTACTTGTCCCTCCTTGACTTAAGCTGTTCAGGTGCTCTCTCTGTTGTTAAAACATTCCCCATTCCTCCCATTGTAAGGAGGAGTAGAACAAAATTGTTTAAGACTATGAATCCTTTTCTAGAATATTGGTCTAAAACTCGAGGGTGTGGGGGGAGGGGAATAATTCCCAATGGGGCTTCGGGAAGTGCCTGTACCCTGTGTGCTAGGGAGAGTGGTCAGCGGTGCTCAGTTGTTGTGGCCAGCAGGTATGGATTTTCTTGGAATAACAGAGTCCCCCTTGTCTTGGAGAACCTGATGCACTGGTGCTTGGTGCTGGCTACAGTTGGCTTTTCTGCTCCTTCTGGCCCTGGTGGGAAGGGAAAGGCACAGGCTGGACCTCTCTAAGGGTGATAGGAAGGGAGGTTGCTTCCCTTGTCTAGGTTGGGAATGGGGGGTAGTGGAGAGGCACCAGGGAGTAAGGGTGTCATGCTGATGAGAGAAGGCTTTAAGAGGAAGAGGAAGGGCTAGAGCATTAGCTAGAAGCACCATCTGTGATCTAATCCAGTTGAGGCCAGCCCGTAGTAAGACTACTCTGACTGGTGTAAAGTTATTTTGTAACTGTTGGTTGTGATTTCTTAGAGAAACCCACATAGACTATGAAAGCAGCCAGCCAAAACAGTGGAGTCTGCACCAAGTACTGCCTGCAGTCCATGGCATATGATCCTTCTGGTTAATACTGAGATGAAGCTGTCGGAGCCTTGTCCATAGTGGGAGATAATGGGACCCATACTTCATAATTACTGTCTGTAGAACTGCTGACAGAACCCTGGAGCTTCTGCCCTTGTTAAACTCATTTTTAGCTGTCATTTGGCAGTGGTGGCAATGTGGAGCCCAGTTATGTTATAGCTTCCATTGCTCCTGCTGTTGGAGAAGTAATAGATGCTTTTGCCAGAGTAGATATAATCTGACAGTTTGTGTTTTGCTTATCTTCCGAAGGCCAGTTGATGCCTGTAACTGTGTTTAATTCAAGAGAAACTTTTTTCTCTAAGAGTGAGACTACAATATGGGGCGTACACATGGTAAATAGCACAGGGACTGTGTCTAGTAATGCAACCTTCTCCATCCAGGCAGTAGCTTTGAGGTGAAGGTGGCTTGTTGGTACAGCAGGGGGTGGAGGACTCTCACCAAGGTTCAGAAAAGCTTCAGACAGAAGATCATGCTCTGGCAATTCTTATTTCTGTAAAAAGCTCAAGACAGCACTAGGAGCGTCTTGCAGGCACCCTGCAATTATCATAATAAACAATTTTATCATCTGCTTGGCAATCAATAATGTGGCTTATGCTGCTTTAGTATCTCACTGGTATTGATTACCTTAACAACTGTGCTGTGGTCAGCTTCTGTTAACCTGTGCTCCACTGATGGGGCTCATCTGTCCTGCTGCAGGAGGCAAAGGCCTCTGGTTTCAGCCTGGGCAAAAGCAGAAATTAACAGCAGGACAGGTCAAACCCAGCTTTTAATCACAGAGGCTTGATGGTAGGATTTTGATCCTGGAATGTGGAGTTGAGTGCGTATTCTGTGTATGTGGTATTTTAAAACAGAAGGATTGAAGTGTGATGCTCAGATGAGTTTGAGCTTGTGATAGTGTTGTGTAGTGCTTTGTCAGAAGGGATTTCTGACCCAAGACCCCTACCCTTGAAGAAGGAAGGCTGCTCCCTCTGCAGCAAAGTACAGTGCTTTTCCAGGGACCTGGGCTCCAAATGGGGCTGGAATGGGAGTGTGCACACTGGACATCCCCTTGGCTGCTGGTGGCTCTACTGGGACTGCCCCAGAGCTGGCTGATATGCTGATGTGCCGGTACCTCTTGCACATACCTGGCCTGTGAGAGCAAAGGCTGTGGCCATGGCATTGGGCATGTGCTGTAGAGCTCCAGTGGCCCTGGGGCAGCCCAACACTGCTGCCTCTACCAAAGACTTTATCTCAGCTAAGTGAGCTTTCGGGGGTGTTTTGACAGTGTTGCCTCCACTTCCGGTAGAGCAGTTGGCAATTAAGAATATCAGGTCAGTAGCTTACTCCATTTTGGGAAGATGACTGTGTCAGCATCCAGATGGGACATGAGGGAAAAACAGGGCTTTCTGGGATTTGGGTGTACCTGAAGAGTTGGGTTTTGTGGCCCAGTATTTTTCCTAATGGAATTTCCCCTCATTTACTGCCCTGCTGACTTCTGATCAATGAAAATAAAATGGCATTGTCTCTTGAGAGGCTCCATGTATGGCTACAGCCTCCAGCTGTGTCAGTTCCGGTAAGATAATCTCATCAGGTTTGCAAGAGGGTAATAGGAAATAAAAATAAACCCCACAGTTATCAAGAGGCCAAGCAGCAGAGTAACGCTTTCAGTCCTGGAGGTCTGGAGAAGTGTGTGTAGCAACTTCCCTGTCTCTGAAGGTGCCTCCATCCCTCATGGGTTTGGGAGTCTGTACAGATCTACCAGGCACATGCTTTGAAACCTGTATTTATCTGAATCTGTGTCAGCTCTCCCTTGTGAGATGGTTAAACTTGCACAAGAGATGTTTGTTCTGAAGTTGTCGTGGTTTGAGCCCAGCCGGTAACTCAGAACCACACAGCCGCTCGCTCACTCCCCCCCTTCTTCCTTCCCCCGCTCCCGGACAGATGGGGAGGAGAATCGAAAGAATGGAACTCCCACGGGTTGAGATAAGAGCAGTCCAGTAACTAAGGTATAATACAAAACCACTACTGCTACCACCAATGATAATAATGATTAGTGAAATAACAAGGGGAGAGGATACAATTGCTCACCACCCGCCGACCGATACCCAGCCCGACCTGAGCAGTGATCTGGGCCTTCTGGGTAACTCCCCCTGGTTTATATACTGGGCATGATGTGCTGTGGTATGGAATACCCCTTTGGCTAGTTTGGGTCAGGTGTCCTGTCTCTGTTTCCTCCCGGCTTCCCCTCCTCCCCGGCAAAGCATGAGACTGAGAAAGTCCTTGGTTGGTGTAAACATTACTTAGCAACAACTAAAAACATCGGTGTTATCAGCATTGTTCCCAGGCTGAAAGTTAAAAAACGCAGCACTGCACCAGTTACTAAGAAGGAGAAAAATGACTGCTGTAGCTGAACCCAGGACAGAAGTGTATCAGGGATGTAGCAGCTGATAGAGTGGTTGCATACTGTGGACTAGGAGCACGTGAACTTGAGACTTTGAGCCATCAAGTGGCGTGTAGTTATTGACTCCTCTTGGTTGCTGCAGTCAGGAGGGTTTATTTTGACCAGGTAAAGAAAATGCTTAGACTGTATCTGAAGTCTAGAGCAGGTCACTGTTTTGGTAGCCAGATGAGTGAGCAGATGCTCTGTTTACAGGAGCACGGGACTGCTTGGATCTGCTAAAAGTCTGCCTAAACAGCACTCCAAATGGGAAGGTTTCCTACTCATACTGGCAGGTTTCTTTACCTGTTAGAGGGTTCTGGGTTTTCTAGGTTATCTTCCAGTGATACAACTGTGACCAGTAAAATTTGCTTCATACTAAAACATTAATAGCTGATCTGAGCATACATCCCGGTGACCTTTGCAATGGGGCTTTGCTACACCAGTGCGTAATTCAGAACTAATGGTCCAGATGGCTGTGGTGTCTAAGTAGCAAGTAGAATGGTTACTGAATGACCTAATGCTGCTGAGCCTGCTTTCTGTGCCCGAAGCGTTGGCTTTCCTGAAGAGTGGGAAGAGCAACGGAGCCCAGGACCACTCAGCGTCTGTTTCCTAACAAGGACCGGGTCTGAGCCCTGGCAAAAGAGATTTGCATGACTTATGAATCTAACTCTTGCCCTCTGCTTGGCCCTTGACACTAGTCTGGAATGCAGATGTTTGGGTAAATCAGTAGAAGGAAAGAGCATTTGCAGGATTTCTTCCCTAGGTATGGGTCTGCACGTGCGGAGCATTGCTCAGAGAGCGCAGTTTAGCAGTGGAGCATTTGCTTTTCAGGCTGGGCCATCTAAGGGTGCCACTGACTGCTCTGAAGCCATGTTGCAGGGCTGGTTGAAGCTTAGTGATGGTGGTTTGTAGGAGTTGGCTCTCAGAGTAGCAGTGCAAATGTCTCAAGTGTTTCTGAGTGGGAGAGGCTGCTTAGTGTGTTGAGTAGCTGGAAGATGGGAGGTGGATAAACCATGAGCAGAACTGCAGAAGCCAGTTGGAATCCCTTGCTTTTAGGAGTCACTGCTGTGGTTTGCATCCCGTAGTCTTGCTATAAATGCTGCAATTTCTTCTTGGATTCAAGAACAGTGTTCTGGCAATTTAAATACCATCTTGGATTTGTTTATATGTCTTTATGGTGTTTGAAAACTCAGAACAACTCAGGACTTCTCTCTTAACAAGCATCTCTGTGGGTTAGATGGGTGTAGGTGTTGCCTAGTGCAAGGTCTTATGGATGTAACTGCCCTTTGTAGTAGGGACCAGGTGGCCCAAATGGAGCTGTGGCAACTCTTACTGGTACGAGCTACTGGACAGGCTGCTAGGGTGAAAATGAAGGAGAGGGAAAGGGCAAGCTTCAGACTGGCAAAGGAGGGGAACAGTGAGGCGAAGAGCACTAAGGTATGGGGGCCTTGGGGGACGGTGGAGTCCGTGTGACAGAGTGAGGCAGATTGTCCTCGACAGCTCTTCAGTTAGTTTTGGAGTGATGTCAACAACAGTGCACTGAAAATGTGAACCAGATGCAAATGTAGTTATTTATGCATCAGCATAGGCTGGAAAATGCATTTGACAAGAAATGTTGGGGTTTTAGAGCAAAGGGGTGAATTGCACAACTGCAGGTTCGTGGAATGTGTGATGTTTTGAAACAAACCAGTGTAGAAAAAAATCTGAAACTTCTGTGGTGTCCTACACAAGAGAAGAGGTTCGTGCAAGGCCTGAAAACAGGCTCTGTGTCCTGGGAGCATGTAAATGTTATGAACTAAGCAAGTGCTTTGCTTTGTTTTGTAGGGAGAAATGCATCCTAAGCTAGTTTACCTCTGCTACAAAATGCTTTCAGTGCAAGAGTCTCTCCGGAGGAATAAACGCTCTTTTCCCCAGCTGCTCACTTCAAGCACTCTGACACTTCTCTGGATTACTCTGCTTTCAATGGCAGTGGGTTGATGATTATATAAATATTTTTGTGTGTAGTACAGTAGCTGGCTCAAAAGGATCAGCAAACTTTGAATAATAGTTCATAACAAAATGTTTTCTGAAAAGCTGCCTGAATCTTGTATTACTCTCTCTCAATTTTAGCTGGTGTGAAGGACAGGAAAAAATGTGGGTAATATAGAAGGTTCACCTCTTCAAGGAGACCCTTTCTCTTAGTTTCATGCCAAGTGATTGAGCCCTACAGCTTTCAGTCCTGTTTTGTTCAGCATTTCCTTTGTTTCCTGCTGCTTGAAAAGCTGTTTATGCTAATGAACCTGTGAAGATCTGAGGAGCTGGCTGTGCCTGTGTATGTGAGCCTGTGTGTTGGGGAGTGCTTGCCTTTTCTGTCCTGTAAGGAGCACGT
Source organism: Strigops habroptila (assembly GCF_004027225.2). NCBI lineage: Eukaryota > Metazoa > Chordata > Aves > Psittaciformes > Psittacidae > Strigops > Strigops habroptila. The sequence continues at coordinate 22,256,018 of NC_044301.2, forward strand.
GCAGTGCAGTGCTTGTTTGTGCTGTCAGCATGCCAGCTCTGGAGCACTGCCGGCTGCCAAAGGCATGCCCTCTGTGTGGTTGTCTTCCTGCTGGGAGAAGACCATCCTGTCCTTTTGAGGTGCCTGATGGATCTTTCCTTTTTGTAGACCACTGTGTGCTGCCTTATCCTCTTCTGGGACCTTGTGCCCTTCAAGAGCCATTGGCTAGAATCCCTCAGAAGGAAAAACATGCAGTATTCACAGGGGCTTCCAGAGAGGCATGTGAATTTACTGAAAGGGTTGTCAAGCATTGGAATAGGCTGCCCAGGGAAGTGGTGGAGTCACCATCCCTGGAGGTATTTGAAAGCCATGTAGATGTGGTGCTTAGGGACAGGGTTTAGTGGTGGATGTGGTAGTGTTAGGTTGATGGTTGGACTCAATGACCATAAGGGTATTTTCCAACCTAAACAATTCCATGATTCTATGAATTCTTGGCTTTGCCAGTATAGCAAAATGGTTTGCGAGGACTGGCAGTGCCAGGAATCTTGTCAACAGGTGTTGGAACTCATGGGTCAGTGTCAGTTGGATCTTTCTTCCATCAGCAGACAAGTCTGGTTTGCTAATTCCATTCCTGATGCAATGGAGTTGGACATGGCCATGTGTCCAGCTGGAAACAACAGTCTGGCACTGAGCAATGTTTGCAGAGAAACTCTAGAAATCAAAACTGAGCTTGGCTTTTGGTTGGTAAAGCCTAACAACAGAAGGGGAAGAAGGCTGGATGTAGAGCTTGTTCAGGATTTGGCAGGATGGATACCTCATTATGAATACTCAGCAAACCACTTTTGTTGATGAGGCAACTCCACTGAGATAGGTGCATGCTAAAATGCAACTTGATCTTGTTTGGAAAGGTGCAAGATGTAACTTGCTGTGTGAAAGAAAAAAATTAGTTAATTTCTTCTTTAAAATGTTGAACTTGGCAAATGTCAGTATTTCTGGGGGGTGTTTTTGTTTGGAATTCCGTAAGAGGAATCCCAAGGTACTGACATTGTAAAATGTTGATGGAAAGCCCCATTTAGAAAAAGTTCTTGAAGTTGTGCATCCTCATTCACTGTTATGCTTAGATTTTTGGCTGATAAGTATCATTTTATCCTAATATTTCAAGTCTTTTTGCAGAGTCCTCTATGCTTCCCTGTCGTGGTTTAAGCCCAGCCGGTAACTCAGAACCACACAGCCGCTTGCTCACTCTCCCCCTTCTTCTCCCCCTGCTCCTGGAGGGATGGGGAGGAGAATCAAAAGAATGTAAATCCCACAGGTTGAGATAAGAACAGTCCAGTAACTAAGGTATAATACAAAACTACTACTGCTACCACCAATAATAATAATGATAAAGGAAATAAGGGGAGAGAATACAATTGCTCACCACCCACCAACTGATACCCAGCGTGACCTGAGCAGCGATCTGGCCGTCTGGGTAACTCCCCCCAGTTTATATACTGGGCATGACATGCTGTGGTATGGAATACCCCTTTGGCTAGTTTGGGTCAGGTGTCCTGTCTCTGTTTCCTCCCAGCTTCCTGTGCCCCTCCTCCCTGGCAGAGCATGAGACTGAGGAAGTCCTTGGTCAGAGTAAACATTACTTAGCAACAACTAAAACCATCAGTGTGTCATCAGCGTTGTTCTCAGACTAAAGTTGAAAAAGACAGCACTGCACCAGCTACTAAGGAGAAAAATGACTGCTACAGCTGAACCCAGGACATTCCCTTAGGCTGGCAGGTATTCTTGCTACTTTCTGGCACCTTAATGAATGAGAGAGATCTAGAATCTGTATCTTCTGTTTAAGTTAGAAGATATAAGCATTTTATGAAATTGGGAATTGAAACTATCACTGTATCGCTCCCAAGCTTGAATATCCAGCCCTTGTTGCTTAGGAAATTTAAAAAGATCTTTCTATTCTGTGAAGTAACTTTCCACATGTGTGCTAACAGCTGCTGTATAAATCTCAAAGTGACAATATGCTCATGCAACCTTATTTTACCCTCTTATGTGATCATCCTGCTTACTGAGGCAGTGTGTGAATATGTAATTAAAGACAGTATCATAACGCATATGCATAAAGGATCAAAATTAAAGTTGCTTTGGCAACATACATTCTGTTCTTCCTTAATTTTTGAATTCTCGATCTTGGGTAATGACTTTTATCAGGTCTCTCCATATGCAATTTCTTAAGTGGTACAAGAGTGCTTTGTAGCATGCCAGGTGCAGGGAAGTGACACAGAAAGCTTTGGTGCTCCAGGTTTGTTGTGTCAAAGCTCCAGGTGGACATGGTAATTGCCTTGCTTCCCTATCCCGGACTTCCTGCTCTCAGGAACTTTGAACATACCTGGTCCTAGGGATCATGGGGTTTACTTGGTTGCTCAGTCACCTTTGGTACATCCATCCCTAGTTTTTAGACTGGAACAAATGTCATCAAGTGCCATTCCTGAGACAGGAGCTTCTTGGCTGACCTGAACATCAGCATTCACCAGGCTCTGTGCTTCTGAGGTCATTTTAAATGGCTGAGCTGCATGCATAAGGAGGGGGTGCATGGAGCATCTAAGCCCACCTTTAGTCCTTATGATGTCTTTGTCCTCTTGTCACTGTCCCTTCCCACTTCCCCCTGAATCATAGAATCATAGAATAGTTAGGGTTGGAAAGGACCTTAAGGTCATCTAGTTCCAACCCCCCTGCCATGGGCAGGGACACCTCGCACTAAACCATGTCACCCAAGACTCTATCTAACCTGGCCTTGAACACTGCCAGGGATGGAGCATTCACAACTTCCTTGGGCAACCCATTCCAGTGCCTCACCACCCTCACAGAATCACCAGCATCTGTGCTGGAGCTAGTCTGGGGTTGTGTCTCAGCCTGTATTTATGGTATTGATTTATAGGGCATCTGTTGGCACAACAGGTAGCTGTGTATTTACAAAGTTTAGAGGCCGTTGTGCAGTTCTCTCCAACAGGAACAGCTCATTTGCTGACTGAGCATTTGTGGGAGCTGCTCCTGTGGAGCCATGGTAAAATGTATAAGTGCTGGCTGGAGCTGAGCCTCTGCCGCCTGCCAGGATGCTCTGAAGGAGCAGACCCTGCTCATTACAGGGTTGAGCATTTCTCTCCACTGTGCAGCTGTGGGAATAGGCAGAGGGAGGGCTGCCTTGCTGGGTATCTTCCAGGGTAATGGCTGTGGATGTAATGCATCTGCTCGTATCTTTTCCCTGTCCTCAGCACCCTTCCCCCCCCCCCCCCCATGGTGCTATGTGGGTCATTAGCTGAGAGAACAGTTTCTCACTGTCTCTTTCTCCTTTTGTTTTTCTCCTTCCTCATTGCTTCCAGTCTTGGTTTACTGCCAAACAGCCTCTTGTGAAAGGGCCGCCTAATTAACCTCATGCTAATTAACAATTTAAAATTACACAACACGGCTGTTCATATTTAATTCTCAGGAAGCCTGGGCAGCAGCAGGAGCTCCCTCCTCCCTGCTGCTGCCGCTGCCGTGCATCCCTGGGGGGGAAGCAGCCTGGTGTCAGGTGGTGCATGCTAAGGGAGCCCCAGGAGCCCCCAGCCTGCTGGGGGTGAGGGTGTTGCTTCAGCACCAGCCACTCCTCAGTGGTGGAAGTGTTGTTGTAAGGTGGCACCTCTGTCCCTGTAAGGATGGGGCTGAGGGGGGGAAAGATGTGAGGATTGACTCCACTTGTGTTCTGTCCCGAGTGGGGCTGCAAACTGCTAGCTGTGGTTAGTAGAAACTCCTGATGAAAGTGTGGGGCACACAGTGCTTTTGCTTGTGCTGTGCCATCCAGATGTAGCTCAGCTCTGGACTGCTGTGGCTGCTGCTCCCTGCCTTGTGGTGTCTGCATTCCTCCAGCCAGGTCCCAAATCTGCTTGGAGGGGCTGAGTGTTCTGCTGACAGGCAGGGTAGGCAGCAAAATGACCACGTGCAAGCTGTATAGCATGCACAGTTTATTAAACAAGCACACTATAATGCGAATGGGGTATATATCTCTATATATAGTAAATAAGTACAATAAAGCAAATCGGAGGTGTGTATATATATATATAAGTACAGAGGAAAATTAGCAATGTATCAAATCATTACTGCATAGAGAGAACAGAGATTAAGAAGAAATACATCACCAGTCACCACTGAATCATCATCCAGGCCCATGCTTCAAGCTGGAAAGCCCCATTGCAGCCAATGCCAGGAGTCTCGGATAATTGGGAAAATTCCTATGTGGTGCATCCACCCATAGGTGAGGCTTCGGATTCAGCTACAAGAGGGTCCTGCTTTTATACCCTTAGAAAAACAACTGGCTTTATGCCAGATCTCTAATTGTTTACTTGTGGGGCTGTGCAGTTTCTCATGATCTCACTGTTGTCCATGCTGAAAGCATTGGCCAGGTGCCCTGGTGCAGCCAGGTATGAAGGTCCTAGAACAGCTGCACACCTGTTTTCCTGTCTCTTTCAGGCAGTCATGATGAACATAAACATATATACTCTACCAAATATATTTTGACAAAAAATAAATATACTTTGTTATGTCTCTCAGTCATGAGAGGGAATCAACTTTCAGCTAGGTTCCCATTCATTACACTGCAAGATGCAGCGATGCTGCAGAGGAGCAGGGGCTTGCGCAGGCTGTGTGCCAAAGGCATGGTGAGCACGGCTATGGGAGCAGTAGTGGGACACAAGGACAGAGAAGAGACTGAGGAGAGCCCTTCCCTGGTGATGGGAGCACAGGGAGTCTCTGGAGCTCAGGCTGTTCTTTCTGTAACTGGAGTTCATTGATTTTACAGGAAACCATGTTTACAGACAGAGTGCTGATTGACCTGACTAGTTGACTTCTGCCTCCTTAAGAACTACCTTTTCTTATTGACTGGCTGATAAACAGAGCAGAGAGGGTGGGGGATGGGGAGAGGATGTGAGGTGTGGAGCATGTGGTCATTGGTCTGTCCTCGCAAGATCTCCCTGTCCCATGCTGGTGGGTTAGGGGTGGTCTGGGATGGAGGAAGATGTAGGGCCCATAATAGCAGACTAATGAGTACATTGTACTGTTTAGAGCCTGGTTTGCTTTAACGAGGCAATTGCTCCTTTCAGTTTAAAGGGACAACATCTGCAGTTCCTGTGAAAATAGAAACAAATATTTCCATGCCTCTTCCTTATGAGCATAGCTCTTCAGGAGTAGCTCTGGTGATGAACTGAGCAGGCAAGAAAAGTTTGGCCTGTGTCTAGGGGCTTTGGCTGGCCATGTTTCAGCTGTGGGTTTTCCCCTGCTCTGGAAGAGCTCTTCTGTGTCAAGGAAAGGGAGAGAAGATTCCTTTGGAGTAGCACCTCCTGAACTGGTTAACCTGGGGTGAGTGGGGGGAGAGATGTTAAAGCAACCCAAGGCAGAAAAGCCCACCAATTAATTCGTAAGTGCTTGCAGGCTTGCCTGGTCTGGTCTGGCCTGGCCGGGGGGAAGAGATCGGCTTTCTTGTCAATAAACAAGTCCCCAGTGCAGCATCAAAGCTGCAGTCCTTTGTCAGTTGTGGTCTCCTCTTCCCGCATGTTTTTGTAACTTACCAAGCATTTATTACATTGATTTTCTAATCGGGCTGTTAACCTTCCCACCCCATCAGCCCCACTAACCCTTTTGGCATAACTGTCAGTCAGGTATCTTCCTGCCAATCAAGAATTCTTGATAATGGAGATGCTCAGATTCATGTCGTAGTTCACCTGCTGTGTGTCCTGGGGTGCTGGCTGAATGCTTTTTGTTTAAAAGTGTTTATGGGGTGCTGTTGTTCCACATTGCATTTTGAGGTCTGCATAAGTATTTCCAAAACATTACTTGGCAGAAGTAAGAGGCTTATGAAGTTTCTTATTTTACTTTTTTAATCCAATATGGACTTTTATCGGTTTAATTTGGATTGCAGTTGTCGATGCGAAAAGTAGCAGTGAGAGGGAGAGAGTATGTCATGTTGTGGGAGGGCGAATATGCAGCCTCAGCACAGAAGGATCTGGGATCAATCTAAAGAAAACACAGAGCTAAGGACAAATGTTCAGTGGGAGAGAGCTGTCACAATGCTGTGCTGAAGTGTTGGTTTAGCTAAGGTAAGCAAAACTGGCTGATCAAGAAGACTGAGCCTTTTGGCAACAGGGTTATGGTACTCTTTCTATTCCACTCAGTGCACCAGGTTATTTTTATTGCAGCTCAAAATCACTATTTATTCCCAGTGCAACCACAAAGACAGCTGTGTATGGCAGAGAATCCAAGGAAGGTGGGGGCTGGAAATGCTGTAAGGTAATACTATGTGTGAATGCTTTGGATCATTACACCATTGCGCCTCCATGTCCTTCCATCAGCATCCTTCACCACACTCACATTGGGAAATGTTACCTTCTACCTTCACGAGGATTTGTAAATACTTTTTGTCAAGCTTCATCAGAAGTAAAACAGGCCAAAAAAACCCCAAAACACATGAAGACAAATCAGAAAAAGTATGGACGGGTTCATGTGGTAAAGAAAAACAAACTGGCAGATAATGAAACCAGGGGAAAAAAAAAGCAAGCATTGAATGTTGCTCCATTTTCTTATGCTTGAACTAACTCGGGCAAGTCATTTAGTGCTGTTGTGGCATGCCACCTACTTAACTGATCAGATCTTCTCTGGCAAATCTTCAGTTCTCTTTGTACTTCTGCTTCCCAGGTATTGATGTACCAGTTTACGTGTCCATGCAGCAATGACTGTATGCAGTGTGTGCTGGGCAGGCATACATGCAGGGAAAGGTGGATGTCTGTTACAGCACACTGCTCTGCCAGAGCTCGCGGGGGTCTTCCACGTCCCATGGGCTCAAATAGAGGTAGAGAGCACTGGAAACACTTTCAAACTAGGATTGTAATATTTAGCTTTTAGGTAGCAGCGTAGGTTGCCAAAAAACTAATAGTCTTTGGGGAGAGAGCCCAAGGGTGGCAGCAGGCTGCTAATGTGGCTGGAGGCATTGAAGGCAGACCCCTGAAGCCCATGAGGTGCCAGCTGGTCTGTACACAAGTCCGCCATGTGCAAATGGGGGGTGGAGGGGTCCCCACTAATAGTCCAGTCTGGCCAGAGCTCCAGCACTGCATGCTGCTTGGAGTATCTCATGAGATGAAGCAGCAGCTACTTGGAGGATGCTCAGGTAAGAGTAACTTTGAGGAAGATGTGGTAAATGAGAGGGGTTTCAAGATGTTGTGGTTTAAGCCCAGCTGGTAACTCAGAACTATGCAGTCGCTCACTCAGTCCCACCCCTTCTTCTCCCCCTGCTCCCAGAGGGATGGGGAGGAGAATCAAAAGAATGTAAATCCCACGGGTTGAGATAAGAACAGTCCAGTAACTAAGGTATAATACAAAGCTACTACTGCTACCACCAATAATAATGATGATAAGGGAAATAACAAGGGGAGAGAATATGAAACTAAAAGGGGAAAATGAAAACAATAAACACAAGTGATGCACAATGCAATTGCTCACCACCTGCCAACCAATACCCAGCCCAACCCGAGCAGCGATCTGGGCCTTCTGGGTAACTCCCCCCAGTTTATATGCTGGGCATGACATGCTGTGGTATGGAATACCCCTTTGGCTCGTTTGGGTCAGGTGTCCTGTCTCTGCTTCCTCCCAGCTTCCTGTGCCCCTCCTCCCTGGCAGAGCATGAGACTGAGAAAGTCCTTGACTGGAGTAAACATTACTTAGTAACAACTAAAACCATCAGAGTGTTATCAGCGTTGTTCCCAGGCTGAAAGTCAAAAACACAGCACTGCACCAGCTACTAAGAAGGAGAAAAATGACTGCTACAGCTGAACCCGGAACACCAGTATATAAACTGGGGGGAATCACCCAGCAGGCCAGACTGCTGCTCAGGTCGGGCTGGGTATAGGTCAGCAGGTGGTGAGCAGTTGCATTGTGCATCACTTGTGTTTATTGTTTTCCTTTTCCTTTTCCTCCTTTTTAGTTTTATATTCTCTCCCCTTGTTATTTCCCTTATCATCATTATTATTATTGGTGGTAGCAGTAGTAGTTTTGTATTGTACCTTAGTTACTGGACTGTTCTTATCTCAACCTGTGGGATTTACATTCTTCCAATTCTCCTACCCATCCTTCTGGGAGCGGGGGGAGGAAGAAGGGGGCGAGTGAGCGAGCGGCTGCATGGTTCTGAGTTACCGGCTGGGCTTAAACCACAACAGTTCTTTTTGGCACCCAACCTTGGGCATGAACTCACGACCCTGAGATTAAGAGTCTCATGGTCTACCGACTGAGCTAGCTGGGTGCCAAAAAGAACGCAGGACACAAGAAAGACTTAAAAGAAATTGTATAACTGTATTATTTAAAGTAAATCCCACTGAATCAGTTCAAGAGTAACAGCATTTTGTTAAATTAAAACCCGCCCTGCCCCCTGTCCTGGGTTCAGCTGTAACAGTTATTTTTCTCCTTCCTAGTAGCTGGTGCAGTGCTGTGTTTTTGACTTTGAGCCTGAGAACAACGCTGATAACACACTGATGTTTTAATTGTTGCTAAGTAATGTTTACTCCGATCAAGGACTTTCTCAGTCTCATGCTCTGCCAGTGAGGAGGGGCACAGGAAGCTGGGAGGAAGCAGAGACAGGACACCTGACCCAAACTAGCCAAAGGGGTATTCCATACCACAGCACGTCATGCGCAGTATATAAACTGGGGGGAGTTACCCAGAAGGCCCAGATCACTGCTCGGGTTGGGCTGGGTATTGGTTGGCAGGTGGTGAGCAATTGTATTGTGCATCACTTGTGTTTATTGTTTTCTTTTCCTTTTCCCCTTTTAGTTTTATATTCTCTCCCCTTGTTATTTCCCTTATCATTATTATTATTGGTGGTAGCAGTAGTAGTTTTGTATTATACCTTAGTTACTGGACTGTTCTTTCAGTTCTCCTCCCCATCCCTCTGTGAGTGGAGGGGGAAGAAGAGGGGGAGCGAGTGAGCGGCTGTGTGGTTCTGAGTTACTGGCTGGGTTTAAATCATGACACCCCCAAACCCTTATACTGAGTATTGGTAAAAACTCTCCCTACGCATGTATTCAATTTGGGAATAGTCTGATGAGCAAACCGGTGCTTGTGTTCAGTTAGTAGAAGATAAAATACTGTGGAAGATTTCCTGTGTGGCATTGACAACCGTGGATATAGAGCATGAGTCTTCTCTTGTCTCTTGGGTCACAGATTGTAAAAATGTGGTGAAGTTGGCCTCTGCTTGCACGATTTTTCCTTGGTTGTTTTCTATGGATCCTTTGTATCTGTATACCCAAGGAATTCTGTGGACCACAGGTTAAAAATCACTCTTACAGATGAGGTAATAGTGCTTTAATTTCTGCTGGTGTTTCCTCCCGTGTGTCTTGTGCCGGAGCTCTCTATAGGAAGCAGGATATAGAAATGCTTCTTTGCGGACAGGATTGTGTTAGGGTTGCAGCTGGACTGGTAATCTGCTGCTGATCTGTGGTCTGCCTTAAAATGGTCCAGATCCTAACAGTAGCATTCCCTAATCTCATAGGTATGTAACCATCTATAGTTAGGAACCATCTATGTTTGCTATGCTCAGCAGCCCCTGCTTGCTGGCAGCCTGGTATTTAGTGTGAGTTCCCCAGCTCTCATTGTATTTGGTGGAATAGAAGTAGTAGGAAGAGTGTCCTCCCTTTTCCTCCAGGACCTGCATTAGCCATCTGCCTCTGGGGGTGAGAGCAAGCCATTTGTGCACATAGGCTGTGTCTTGCAGCATCTCTGGGAGCTTCCAGGAGCATGGTGGGCTGACTGCTTTCTGATGCCCTGCATGGACCCTTGTCAGATCTGGAATTTCCTGTTTGGTTTCTCTCCTGACGTGTCTCTGTTTAAACTCTGTCCAGAACACAGCAATTAGATCTCCTGTGCATACCAAATGCTTTTACTCTGAAATCTCTGAGTTGCTCAGGGTCCCATGGTCTGCCACGGAGGTGCACATGTGGTAGCTCTGGTTCTATGCTCTCCAAACCACTCAGAGAAGGAAATCACCTGAAAATAACAGCATTTGGCTTAGGGAGCCACAGAGTACCATTCTTACAACGTTTTAAAGCTCCAGCATTATTCTGTAGTGGTGTCTTAATTTGGTTTCTGTCAAAAGCTTTTCTATTAGATTTTTGTTTTGTGAAGATCTATGGCTTTGGGTGCAGCAGTGCAGGTCCTACAGTCTTCCTCCCCCTCTTCAGGAAAGGTGTTGGGGGAGGTTTTCACCACCTCTCAGGTCCCTTTGCTTTGCCTCTTGTGCTCCTCCTCCTGTTGTATTTCCATTGCTCATTTCCAGCGGTGCATTACCCGAGGTCAGGCCACCTGTTCCTGGAGCCCATCGTGGGGCACCAGCTCTCACAGCCTCCCATTTGGTCCTGAAGAACAGGGTTTGGTGGTCCTTGTGGTGGGGAGGTCTTCATAGGAACTGTCTCTTCTCCCTGACTCACCTGCCTTTCTCCATCTCTCCCTGCCTGCAGGTCCGAGCTGTACTGGGTGCAATGAGCGCTCCATGCCGGCCCTGCCATGGAAGGCTGTGACTCGCCCGTCATCCCTGGGAAGGACAATGGGTGCAGCATCCCTCAGCACCAGCAATGGACTGATATCAACAGCGCCCACCTCCCTGACACAGTCGGCAGCATGGAGCAGCCCATGGTGGAGACCTGCAGCCCCCTGGACAGCCTGAGGGTCCCTTTCCCCGAGAGCAGCACAGCGGCTGGCCCCAGCGCCAAGCCCACCGGCAAGAAGGTGAGCTGCAGGCAGTGCACTGCCTCCTTCACCGGCCTGCAGAGCTACATGGAGCACCACTGTGCCGATGCCTGCCTGGCCTTGCCGCTGCAGGGGGACAGCGGGAGTGAGAGCAGCGAGGATGGGGAGGAGGAAAGTGATGTGGAGAACCTAGCTGGCGAGATCGTCTACCAACCTGATGGCTCGGCCTACATTGTGGAGAGCCTCAGCCAGCTGGTGCAGAGTGGGGGTGCCTGCAGCAGTGGGGCTTTCTCCTCGCTGCTCCCAAACTCTCTGCCCAAGCAGGGAGAGCCCTCTGCTGCCACTCCCGTCTACCCACAGATCATCAACACCTTCCACATAGCCTCATCCTTTGGGAAGTGGTTTGAGGGCTCAGACCAGGCCTTCCCAAATACCTCAGCCCTGGCGGGCATCAGCCCCGTCCTGCACAGCTTCCGTGTCTTCGATGTGCGATACAGAAGCAACAAGGATTACCTGAACAGTGACGGTTCTGCCAAAAGCTCTTACATATCCAAAGATGTTCCCAACAATGTGGACCTGTCCAAATTCGATGGCTTTGTGCTCTACGGGAAGAGGAAGCCCATCCTGATGTGTTTCTTGTGCAAGCTCTCCTTTGGGTATGTCCGCTCGTTTGTGACCCACGCAGTGCACGACCATCGAATGACTCTGAGTGAGGAGGAGCGGAAAATTCTTAGCAATAAGAACATATCCGCTATCATCCAAGGGATAGGCAAAGACAAGGAACCCCTTGTCAGCTTTCTGGAACCAAAAACCAAAACCTTTCAGCACCCTCTTGTTTCTGCAGCTAACCTCATAGGCCCTGGACAGAGTTTTTATGGTAAATTCGGTGGCATTTGCATGGAAGGTGAGCAGGCACTCCAGGCTGGGGCAGCCGGTGGAGCAGAGCCACCACCGGCAGGTGTTCTGGCCCCCAGTGCGCTCCTCAACCTGGGCGGACTGACCAGCTCGGCTCTGAAGACTCCCATCACCTCAGTCCCCCTGGGCCCGCTGGCTTCCAGTCCCACCAAATCCTCAGAGAGGAAGGACCTTGGGGTGGCAGAGGGGGAGAAGCAAGGGGGGGACAAGCAGGACATCCTCTTGGAAAAGGCAGAGCTGGTGGAGGAGGGGGAAGAGGAGGAGGAGGAGGAAGAAGATGAGGATGATGAGGGTTGCAAAGGACTGTTTCCGAGCGAGTTGGAGGATGAGCTGGAGGACCGGCCTCAGGAGGATGCTGGGGCTGTGGCAGGTGGTGACAGCAGCAAAAAGGACTTTGCTCTCTCAAACCAAAGTATTTCTAACTCTCCCTTAATGCCTAATGTGCTCCAGACCCTGTTGCGGGGCACAACTTCTACTAGTTCTAATTCTGCTTCTTCCTTTGTCTTTGATGGTGAAAACAAGAGGAATCGCTTAAGCTTTAACAATGAGGGTGGTGGAGCCAGCATGGCAGAGGGCAGCAGGAAGCTGGACTTTATCCATGAAAGTGCCAATAAAGACAGTGCCACAGCACCAGAACCAAATGAGAGCATGGAGGGCGAGGATGGGAGCTACATCTCCCATCACCAGCATGCTGGCCCCCTCTGTGAACTTGGGGGTGGGGAGTGCCTCTCGGGGAGTGGCGTAGAGTGCCCGAAGTGCGACACAGTCCTGGGCTCCTCACGGTCGCTGGGTGGCCACATGACTATGATGCATTCTCGCAACTCATGTAAGACACTCAAGTGTCCCAAGTGCAATTGGCACTACAAGTACCAGCAGACGCTTGAGGCGCACATGAAGGAGAAACATCCTGAGCCAGGTGGCTCCTGTGTGTACTGCAAAAGTGGGCAGCCACACCCACGGCTGGCACGGGGTGAGAGCTACACCTGTGGTTACAAGCCCTTCCGCTGCGAGGTCTGTAACTACTCCACTACTACCAAAGGCAACCTCAGTATCCATATGCAGTCCGACAAACATCTCAACAACATGCAGAACCTGCAGAATGGAGGGGGAGAGCAAGTCTTCAGCCACACTACTGGGGTGGTGGCAGCAGCTGTGGTGGCCACAGCAGCCAACATTGGTAGCACGTGTGGGGCCCCCTCCCCCACCAAACCAAAAACCAAACCGACATGGCGGTGCGAGGTGTGTGACTATGAGACCAACGTAGCTAGAAACCTCCGTATTCACATGACTAGTGAGAAGCACATGCACAACATGATGCTGCTTCAGCAAAATATGTCCCAAATCCAACACAACCGGCACCTGAGCCTTGGCAGCCTACCGTCACCCGCTGAGGCTGAGCTATACCAGTACTACCTGGCGCAGAACATGAACCTTCCCAACTTGAAGATGGACAGCACTTCCTCAGATGCGCAGTTCACAATGGGTGGATTCCAGCTCGATCCCATGGTGATGGCTCCATCTCTAGGTGAGGCTGAAGGGTTTTCCACTGTGTCCATGGGGGGGGGGGATTGTGTTTGTGTTCCAGCAAAGCCCTGGTGCACAGACTGGGTGATGCATGCCACATCCCTTCGTTCCATGGGGGGGGTGATTGTGTTTGCATTCCAGCAAAGCCCATGTGCGCAGACTGGGTGCTGCATGCCATATCCCTTTGTTCCATCACTGCAGCCCTCTGTGTGGTGCAGCTGCGCTGTGGTGAGTTGCTTTTGTGTGGTGGTTGAGGATGAAGACTGCACAGTGGAGACCTCTTCTGCATTCCCCACACACTGGTTTTCCTCATCCCGGGAAAATATGATACTTTTCTAGTACATTTTCTAAGAGTTTTAGTAGGGAGCTAATAAAACAGTAGGTATGGTTTATTGCTGACATGCATAAAATGTTCCTTGTTGTGGAAAGCATCCTTACTCTACAGTGTTTCCTGATGATTTTTCCTTTGGTTTGTCAGGGGGCATGAGTAGTTTGGCAGGTGACTTTGTGAGAGGGTCCGATCAGTTTCTGGTGCTCTCAAAGGGAGATGTTGAGTTGGTTTGTTACATGCTGTGTTGCCCTGAGAAGAAAAGGAAAGTAGGTTTTGAGAGTTGTGATGAATTTGGTGGAAAGGGTGGTGTTCCCCTGCTGAAGAAACTGAGCTGAAATGGTTCCTCTGTTGCCAGCATGAGATATAAGATTCAAGGCTTGACCAGATGAGAATTATTAAACTGGATGGGAATGGCTAGAGAGATTATTTCTCTCATCAGATCACAAAAGCACTTGAAAATGAGCTACCAAATGCATTTTCCCTGCCAACAAGCATTCACCATGTTCTGTGCTTGGCACGGGGGGGGCACACCCCATCCACACACAATGTAGCCCAAGAATTAGACTGAGAGTGGGGATAGAGGGTCGGGTCCTGTTCGGTTCCTCCCCCAGCAGTTGCTGGCTGTGTGCATGTGCTGCCTGGTGTGTTTGACCATTGCAAAGCTCTAGGGTGGGAGCTGGTGCAGGACAGACCCCTCCACTCCTCAGGTGTGGCAGATGCTGGCTGAAATCACTCTATGTTGGTTTGCTGGTGCTGAGAATCTTTGCACAGTGCCTTGAGAAAGTATGTGAAAAGAAATGCACCGCTTTACCTGCTTTCCTCTGAACTGACTCCTCGTCGCTGCACTCTGCCCTCCCTAACCTTGTCCATCCATTGATGTGGTTATTACTGATGCGATCCATTGCTGGTTCATTGGTCTCATGCATGTTCTCCTCTCCTTCAGCTATTCATAGTGCAGTTTATTATTAGTCCAGAAGGACATGGAAGTCGTACGAGAGAACGCCACCACAAGATACTAAAAAAATGAAAAAGAAAATGGAGTAACTCAAGTGACTATAAATTAATTAGAATTCCCCCCCCATGGCATCCCAGCTTGCACCTTTGGAAGGTTAAGGACGCAATCTATTTAGTGTATTTTCAATGGCTTCAAGTTGCCAAGAGATGTAGTAGACACTCATTTGTAATACAGCTTGCAGTGTATAAAGTTACAGTGTTGTCAGTGGTGGGGTTCTTGGAAGGCTCCCTTCTGGAGCTTACAGCGTCTCTTCACTGAAGCACAGGGCAGTTGGCATTAGAGAAATTGGGAGGATTTTAACAGAAGCCTCCTAAAGTGCATGACAAGGCCTTGAGTGTACATGAGCTTGCCTGGGGAGTGATTTGTGAATTGTACACTTGATAGCTGCAAATATCAAGCTGAGGATTATGGAGGGAGGCCCTTCCTATGTCAATAAGCACTTGACACAAACTCAGCTCGTTAGACTCGTACACACACCATGAACTTTGCTAGAAGTGAAGCAGATTTTTCCCATTTTTACACTTCAGTCCAAAACTGGATTTAAGTAGAATATTAATAATTCAGAAGAGTCTGCCTTTGGGTTTTTACTGCATGATGTGTTCAGGAGAGACTGATTTAAAGAGAGGATTTTGGGATATATGCTAAAAAGGATGCTTGGAAAAATCACTGTGACTAGGAGACATGGACCATAGCAGGCAAGTGGTGGGTTCCCTGCTCTTCAGATATTTAGGGAGCAGATATGGAGGGTATTCTGCTGTGGCAGAAGGGATAGAGCAAATCAAGAAAAAAGATCATTGACTGTTTTCATGGAAATACAGGTATATGGTGGTGCATGTAGATGGGATTTACGCTCTCCAACCAGTGCTTCTCTGTGTGAGCATGAGATCTGCTTGATGAAAATGAGGTGCTGTTCCTCTAACAAGCTCAGCATTAAGGTTGCCTTGTAAGCTGTAGTTCATCCTGATCAGGACTGTAATGAACATTGTGGTATTGCATTTCTGCAGGAAAGATAGTAGGACATACACTGCCCAAAGCTGTGGTCTGCACCAGCTGTGGTTCTGTGCTTTCAGAAAGGTTAGTACAGTTCTGCCTGAACTTTGAGTGTCTTCCCAGTGTTGGCTTCTTCTCAGCAAACAGGTTGAAACACAGGAAACTATAAGTTAAGGAAATAAAATATCTCATTTTGATTGACTGAGTAACTATTGACCTAAAGTTTCCTTTAATAAGGTTGTTAAGCTGAGCTATAATGTAAGATCAAGGTAAAATACCAAAAAGCTGCAGGAAGAGCATAAATGTCTTAAAAATGGAAAAGGAGAGCAAGGTGGAGCAAAGAATCATAGAATCATAGAATCATAGAATCGTAAGGGTTGGAAAGGACCTTAAGATCATCTAGTTCCAACCCCCCTGCCATGGGCAGGGACACCTTGCCCTAAACCATGTGGCTCAAGACTCTGTCCAACCTGGCCTTGAACACCGCCAGGGATGGAGCATCCACAACCTCCCTGGGCAACCCATTCCAGTGCTTCACCACCCTCACTGTAAAGAACTTCTTCCTTATATCTAATCTAAACTTCCTCTGTTTAAGTTTGAACCCATTACCCCTTGTCCTACCACTACAGTCCCTAAGGAAGAGTCCCTCCCCAGCATCCTTGTAGACCCCCTTCAGATACTGGAAGGCTGCTATGAGGTCACCACGCAGCCTTCTCTTCTCCAGGCTGAACAGCCCCAACTTTCTCAGCCTGTCTTCATATGGGAGGTGCTCCAGCCCTCTTATCATCCTCGTGGCCCTCCTCTGGACTCGCTCCAACAGCTCCATGTCCTTTTTATGTTGAGGACACCAGAACTGTACGCAGTACTCCAAGTGGGGTCTCACAAGAGCAGAGTAGAGGGGCAGGATCACCTCCTTCGACCTGCTGGTCACGCTTCTTTTGATGCAGCCCAGGATACGGTTGGCTTTCTGGGCTGCAAGCGCACACTGCCGGCTCATGTTAAGCTTCTCATCAACCAACACCCCCAAGTCCTTCTCTGCAGGGCTGCTCTGAATCTCTTCTCTGCCCAGCCTGTAGCAGTGCCTGGGGTTGCCCCGACCCAGATGTAGGACCTTGCACTTGCCTTGGTTAAACTTCATAAGGTTGGCATCGGCCCACCTCACAAGCATGTCAAGGTCCCTCTGGATGGCATCCCTTCCCTCCAGCGTATCAACCGAACCACACAGCTTGGTGTCATCGGCAAACTTGCTGAGGGCACACTCAATCCCACTGTCCATGTCACCGACAAAGATGTTGAACAGGACCGGTCCCAACACCGATCCCTGAGGGACACCACTCGTTACAGGTTTCCAACTGGACATCGAGCCATTTACCACAACTCTTTGCGTGCGGCCATCGAGCCAGTTTTTTACCCACCGAGTGGTCCATCTATCAAATTGATGTCTCTCCAATTTAGAGACAAGGATGTCATGTGGGACAGTGTCGAATGCTTTGCACAAGTCCAGGTAGATGACATCAACTGCTCTGCCGCTGTCCATCAGTTCCGTGGCTCCATCATAGAAGGCCACCAAATTGGTCAGGCAGGATTTCCCCTTAGTGAAGCCATGTTGGCTGTCACCAACCACCTCGTTGTTTTTCATGTGCCTTAGCATGTTTTCCAGGAGAAACTGTTCCAAGATTTTGCCAGGCACAGAGATGAGGCTGACTGGTCTGTAGTTCCCCGGGTCTTCCACCTTCCCCTTCTTGAAAATGGGGGTTATATTACCCTTCTTCCAGTCATCGGGAACTTCACCTGACTGCCACGATTTTTCGAATATGATGGACAGTGGCTTAGCAACTTCATTCGCCAGCTCCTTCAGGACCCGTGGATGGATTTCATCAGGTCCCATGGACTTGTGCACGTTCAGGTTCTTAAGATGGTCTCGAACCTGATCCTCTCCTAAGGTCCTAAGAAAAGGCTGGTGGTTGGTCTCTGTGCTTTGGCATAAAATCTTAATGTTAGAAAAAGAAGGTCTCTCTGTCCACATCTTCAGAATGCTGATATAAGAGCTTGCTGCAGTCATTTACTGTAAGTGAATAGAGTTCAGCTCGTGGTTTGAAGGGTAAGTCTGACACTTGGAGACAGTAAGCGTCCTGCTGTCTTTCCTTGACATGCTCTTGCACTCTCATCATTAATAGTGGTTATCTTTTCCTTGGGCATACAAAGCATCTGTCAACACTATTTTTAGAAGAGAATCCACCATTTTGAACTGTTGGACAAGAGATGAGATCTAGTAGTGCAGGAGTGGCACTTTTCAGATTGTTTTTTGTAATTGCCACATTCTGCACTGTTGCCCACTTGTGACGGCAGCATGGTG
The DNA here is from genome assembly GCF_004027225.2 of Strigops habroptila. Lineage (NCBI taxonomy): Eukaryota > Metazoa > Chordata > Aves > Psittaciformes > Psittacidae > Strigops > Strigops habroptila. The sequence goes on from NC_044301.2 coordinate 22,273,877, forward strand.
ACCAAACTGCAGTACTCCCATCACTTGGACCTGTGGCTGTTGACTATTTTTATTTGGCAGGGACTGTGCTCTGGCACTGTGTGAGGTAACAGTTCTTGCTTCTCCAGGTAGGCAAGAAAAAGCCAGGATGAAGTGTTAATGCTGTTCTTGAAATGGCCACAGAGGCTTTGGTGTGGTACTAAGGAATTCTTTGTTCTCTGAAACTTTGTAGGGTTTTTCTTGCCCCTTTCATAGGCAGAGGGTTGGATACTTCTCCTTCAGCAGGTGGGTAGCAAGAGCTATTGTGTCCTTTCCCAGACTCACACGCTGGTTATGATTGCTTTTTTCTTCAGATATGGTACTGACCAGAAGCACAGAGGAGTAGGTGAAGGGACAGCTGTGCTTGGCTCCTGCTGTGTGTTTGGTGGGTGCAAGAGTTGCACTGGGAGCAGCGTATGTACTGCTGTGTGTGCTTCTTTCTGGCAAGTAAAGAATTCAGCTTTTCTGACCTCTTTCTCCCCTTTTTTTCTTCATGCAGTGGGTGGAGAGATCCCCCTGGACATGCGGTTAGGTGGTGGACAGCTGGTGTCTGAGGAGCTAATGAACTTGGGTGAGAGTTTCACACAAACAAATGACCCATCTCTGAAGCTCTTTCAGTGTGCTGTGTGCAACAAGTTCACTACAGATAATTTGGACATTCTGGGCCTTCACATGAACATGGAGCGTAGCCTTCCTGAAGACGAGTGGAAGGCAGTGATGGGGGACTCATACCAGTGCAAGTTGTGCCGCTACAACACACAGCTCAAGGCAAACTTCCAACTCCACTGTAAGACAGACAAGCATGTGCAGAAATACCAGCTGGTAGCACATATCAAGGAGGGTGGCAAAGCCAATGAGTGGAGGCTGAAGTGTGCGGCCATTGGGAATCCAGTACATCTGAAATGCAATGCTTGCGACTACTACACCAACAGTCTAGAGAAGCTGCGTCTTCACACAGCGAACTCAAGGCATGAGGCCAGCCTGAAGCTCTATAAGGTAAGGGTTGGCTTTGCTTCATCTTCCTTCATTGCCCAAGTGCTGGAACAAAGGAAAACCTATTTTGAGCTGCAGTAGATTGTGATCCTTTGGAGATGAGCTGCTCAGATCTCTCCAGCAGGACCCAGTCTCAGTTGCATGGTGCAGCTCTTCAGCCTGCATTCTGATAGCAGCTGTGGTGGTTAAAGCCTTAGGCCAACAGGTGTTTATGTCAAGGTGCTTTAATGGGGGCTTGTATGTCTTCTAGCACTGCATGTAAATTATACTTTTCCACAAAAATTCAACAGTCACTGTTGAAAACATTGTGTGAGGCGGTGTTTGCCATACTGTTGGCTCTCTTCCATGAGGAAGTCTGTTAAGCCATACGAGATTCTTCACAAGCACTTGGAGGCTTTTGCTGTTGTTGAAGTGCGTTCATTCTGGCATGGAGAAGGCTGGGTGGATGGAGTGGGGAGGGGTGAAGAGGGCTGCTGTCTCTCTGCTTTTATGCTCTATATACATTAATGCTGGGACCAGCAAAGTGTTGTGAGGCTGGAAAAGGGAGAAGGCTGGAAGAGAAGCCTGTATACGCATGCATGTACTTGACCTTGTGTGTGGACAGACTGTATTTGGAGGCATTGCAGGTTTCCATCCATGACAGTATTTGGCCTATGCCATCTGGTTTTCTTTCCTTTCCCCAGCCCCCTTCATTTTGTGTCTTATTTTATGTCCTGGGTTCAGCTATAGCAGTCATTTTTCTCCTTCTTAGTAGCTGGTGCAGTGCTGTGTTTTTTTTAACTTTCAGCCTGGGAACAACGCTGATAACACCGATGTTTTTAGTTGTTGCTAAGTAATGTTTATTCCAACCAAGGACTTTCTCAGTCTCATGCTTTGCCAGGGAGGAAGCAGAGACAGGACACCTGACCCAAACTAGCCAAAGGGGTATTCCATACTATGGCACGTCATGCCCAGTATATAAACCGGGGGGAGTTACCCGGAAGGCCCAGATCACTGCTCAGGTCGGGCTGGGTATTGGTCAGCGGGTGGTGAGCAATTGTATCCTCTCCCCTTGTTATTTCACTAATCATTATTATTATTACTGGTAACAGTAGTAGTTTTGTATAATACCTTAGTTACTGGACCGTTCTTATCTCCACTCGTGGGAGTTACATTCTTTTCATTCTCCTCCCCATCCCTCCGGGAGCAGGGGGAGGAAGCAGGGGGGGAGTGAGCGAGCGTCTGTGTGGTTCTGAGTTACCGGCTGGGCTCAAACCACGACATTTTATAATCATCTTCTCTTTCTTAACTTGTTTCTCTTGCTCACAACCCCCTCCCCTTGCTGGCATGAACCCTGTGGGCTGTCAAGAGGAGCTCTGGATACAGTAGTCATTTCACTTGTGCAGCAGAATTGCTCCAGACGTTTGTATTGATTTTCACTGGGCTTAAAGCTTCACCTTTTTCTCTAATCATCCCATAATGGCTTTAGTATGAACAATCAGGTACAAATTGCCACAAATCTAAGCAACCGCATACCTTCCCTTCACATATATTGTCCCACTCATTGTCTCCTCATTTCTCTCAGGTCCTCATACTTTTCTTCCTGCTTTCCCCCCAAATGTGGTGCCATTTTTTTTATATATCAGTATGTATACATACACAGACTGTATTTTGTACTTCAAAATTATTTCTTTGAGTGTTTTTCTTTATGTAATGGGAATTTAAAACTTGACATTGAACTGTACAGTAGCCCACCCATGTCACAGTGCACACAGATGTCAAAACTCCTGGATTTTCCCTAGGAATGAGCAGTTCCACAAAATTCAGAGAGGAAAGAGATAGCCAGGAGCATCATAGAGATTTTGCTTTGAACTATGGTTGATGGACCTGCCTGGAGTTGATGGGGAAGTGCTCAGAGGAGGAACCAGTTTCTGCTAAGCTCTCTATTGAGGCCAAGACTGCTGTGATGATTGCTGTTACCATCATCAGCTGGGATCCAGCATAACACAGCAGACTGGCTCTAATAATGGTCAGGTCTACACATAAGCATCTGTTCTCAGATGTGCAGGAGACCTGAGAGAGTAAAATCAGCTTGGACATGGGGGGCAGGAGAGTCCCAGTGAGACTTTAAAAAGCCAGCTGAGGAATTGAATCTCTTCTGTGGAATTCAATTTGGGGTACAAAAGAGTTGTTCAAAAGCTCTATTATGAGTTTTAACACATAATATTGTTCTCTTAAAAATATACATTGCAGAGGTTTAAAAATTCTTTATCTAGACCCTTCACCTACAGCGTCTGCTGGGAAGAAGCAATTGGGGTTTTAGAGTTCTCTCACTCTGAGGGGAGGGGGGAAACAAAGTCAGACTCAAGGACAGCCATAGATGCTTGTAATAAAGATTCCTGAAATGCTTTCCTCAAGACAGGCGAAGAGGAATTGTCAGGTTTTAGGTTCATAAGAGGCCTGGGCAGTTCTCAGCTGCTACAGCACTGTGTTGCTTCTGACATAAAAGCTGTGAAACACTAGATGGAGAATAACACATTTCAGAGTCATGAAGTCTGCTGTATGGTTCATGTATTTGCCTTCTAGTATGTCTATATAAAGCCTGTAGCAGGGGACAGTGGACAGCTGGATTCACAGTGTCTCACTCCAGCATAGCTGGAATCAGTGTTTGAAAACACTGGAAAAACCTTTCTCTGGATCAAGCAAGCTTCAGTGCAATTCTTGCAGTCTTCAGAAGGGTTGTAATGCCACGTCTCTCTTGATAGCTGAAAAGATGCAGTGGCAGTGGGAGTAGTTCATGGAATGGTTTCTATCGGGCCTTGGTGTGGTCTGCAGTAAATTGAGATTGATTGGATGTTATTTTTCCTCTTGCTAATGTAATCCATTAGCCTGGCACATGCATAATCAGTTTAGAGCACAGTTAACTGGATGTAATAGAGTTCTTCCCTGCCTACTGGAGAAAATCCTTTCCAGATGCTGCTGGGTGAGAGTGCATACTAGGCTTATCACGCAATCCTCCTTATTCTGCTTTTCTTTTTTTGCCATTTTCCTCTTAAATCACATGTTAATGGCTGCTTGCATTGCCCAAGAGCCACTTCTATTAGTGCTACTTGCTTCCAAAAAATGTGATCTGGAGACACTGTTAGCCCATAGTTTGGTGAACCTCTCTTAGTTTTCTCCTGCAATGCTTCCAGTGCTGGAGGAGGAGGTCTGGTCTGCTGCTGCCATCTTCATCCTGCACGTGGCAATAGCTTTCGTCAGACCTCCTCATGTCAGTGATGAGGGGGCACGGATGCTGCAGTGGGGGCCTTGCTTACAACAAGAAAACTGGTAGGGTCTGGTAATCCTTCCTTTCTTCTTATGTTCTCTGAATCCCTACTGTCCCTGTAAAATCCTGCAACTAAACTGTAAATCCTGTCATTTATCTTGCACTTGCTGGGGGAATGTGGCACTTAGGCCTCTGTCCTGGGTTCAGCCGACAGCCTCTCACCATGTGCTTATCTCCTCCCTGTGGCTGGTGGCTTTTATATTCTGAGAAACTACCTGGAAAGCAAGAGTACCGTTGTAAACACGCGTGCTTAAATTTTTGAGGTGGATGTACTGGCTTGAGGTAGATGATAGGTTTGAAGAGCCTTTATCTCTTAGCTAGGACAGCCTGATGAATACAGTGAGACTGGGGCTGAGCTACACTGGTGGCTGTAAGCAGGGAGGCAGAGACTGTGCAATCTCTTGACAAGTGCAGGCTTACTGTAACAGAAGCTAAGTCTTGTCTCCTCATGATGGCAGAAGACTAGACCAGACTTGAAGCAGAGCAACCTTCCCCATATATGGAAGAGTTTGGGCACGAGTTCCCGGCATCTATTGCACAGGTGGAATTTCCAGAAGGAATTAATCTGCTCAAGCAAGAGCCAAGTTTGGACATTTCCTACAGCTTCCTGAAAATCTTTAGTTCAAAATCTGCAACTCAAAAGAAGTTTAAACAAAGAACTACTGAAGAAACACATTGCTGGCCAGACTGCCAAATGAGTGCATTCAATGAGTTCAGTATCTTCAGTCTTTCCAAGTGCTGACAACTTTTTTAGGGGATAGGGAGTCTGAAGGAGAGGGTTTGGGTTACATGATGCCCTGCATAGAGGTTCTTTGGTAACTGGGAGATGTAGAGTGTGCAAGAAAACAACTCCTTAATGTCAGTACTCAGAATACTAGCAGTAATGAAACTTTGTGGATCTACACTGACTTGGAAAGAAATGAAGATGACCTGTGAGAAGGCAAACGGGAGGTACAGCTGCAAACCTAGCAGAAGGTGGTGGGAGTTCCCGGTTCCGCTGAGGAGCGTGTGTCTCGCCCTCCCTCTCCCACAGGCACAGCAGGAGTATGTGTGTCTCTTGAGAGCAGGGGGCTGAGCTGGAGTAACTGCAGCAAGATGCTGCTCTGGGGTTTGGGAGCCACGCTTTACAGTTCAGTTAGTACAATACATAAGACTGAAACCAAAAGCATATGTTCTGTGTGGTGTTAATTGAAGAGCTATGGTGGGTCTGTTGGCCTTAAATGAAGCTACTGATCAAATAGGCAATTGAGAAAGCTGGTGGAAATGAAGATAATCCCAAGGACACTGTAGAACATTTAGGAGTGACAGAGGAGTTGGGGTGACAGTGTGCATTAACTACTTGACTCCAGTAAAATACTGTACAATCCCCAGCAATGATTTACATCACACAGTTAAGAAAAGCATTCATGGCTGTATCACCAGCTGCCAGACATGGATGGATGCTGTGATGGGCAAGGGGAAATTCAACAGCCTGCAGTATAGAAAGTGCAATAGGAGACTTTTTTAGCTACCACTCTGCAAATAGTACAGCATTGTGTGATAGTGTGGGATGCAGTGACTGAACTTTTAGAGGCTCAAAGTGTCAACCTGAAGAAACTTGTTGGAAAATCCCCAAAAAGTCTTAATACTAAATGATGCATGGAATATTGCATGAGATGTAGTTACCATAATACTATCTAGCTTTGAAGTTAAAACTACATGAAAATGGGTGAGCTACTGTTAGAGAAATTAAAAGGGTGTTGATGTGTGCAGGTCACAGAGGATTTACTTAAAACCACAGTAGGTGCTTATATTAAGTGTATACTACCCATGAGAAAAAGTTTAAAATAGAGCGGGGGGGGGGGGGGGGGAAACGACACGGGATGGAACAGGATGGGATGGGATGGGACCCTGCCAAAGTTCACAGAAAGTCCAACATGATTAAATAGGAAAGTATTTCAAGAGTAGGTAGAAAAAGGAAAAGGGAAGAAGTACCACAAGGCCGGGGGGGGGGGGAAGGGGAAGGAGAAAGAGGGCTGAATTCTTCTCACCAGTGTTCCAAAGAAGAACTGAAGAAATTCTCTTAACATAGGATAAATCCAAGAGGTGGTCTCAGACAGAGGTACCAGTGAGGCCAGAAGTCACTGGGGTTACCAAGACTCCACTAAAGAGCTCTGCAGACTCCTGGCAGTAATGCGTGCCTGAAACTGCAAAGCCATAAGTCAGCAAATTGGTAGAAACTGTAATAAGAAGAGTCTTAGTAGGCATATGGATTAGAAAGGGGGAAAGACAGACTTGGGGAAGAGAAGGTTTTCTGGCATTACTCGAAGCTGTCAGCCAGCCCACAGCCAGGTTCATGCAGACAGTAGGCTTCCCACCATCTTTGCCAGGATTCTTAAGCAAAGATGTGGTTATAGTCACTGGGGTGGAAGAGGTCTGTGAGTTGATAGCGAGGTGAAGGATGAGAAATAAAAGGTAAAATAAAAACTAACTTTTCACAGTGGAGAAAAAAAAAAAGATTAGAAATATGCGGGTTTTTTGGTTGGTGGTTTTTGTTTGGTGTTTTTTTTCTGTTTGTAAGTGATCAGAAATGGAGCAAGCTGAAAAATTTGCTATAAAGTAAAAATATGTAGACTGCTTAAATGTAAAGCTGGATGACAGTTGCAGAAGAACTTTATAACACTAAGTGCTTTCACAGGAGATGATAGATGAAACTTGGTGTCACAGAATGTTGGAGGAATGGAGGGCAGACAGCCCTGATAGGGATGTCTGGCCTTTCTCCTTGCTCCCCCCATCATGCAAAAAAAAAAAAAAGGGGGGAGGGGAGATGAAATAAAAGAGGGTTCTTGCAAGGGAGATGTGGAATCATTCCCAATCTCTTTGAAAACATTAACTCGATGATCAGTGACAAGCAGGATAAAACATGGGAACTGTGTAAATCCTTGATTTGCCTGATTGTTGAATATTGTGTTCAATTTAGGTCATTTTAGGAAGGATTAAAAAAACCTAGAAGAGGCCCAGAGAAAGTGGCAGAGATGGGAGCTAGCTGGAGTAACTTGTGTGAAGACAACAGACTTTGGAGTTAGCTTGACACAAATCCAGAATGGAGCAGAGGAAGTGAATAGGCAGCAGTCACTCACTTTTTTTTGTACAGCATATCATTTACCTGTGAATCTTATTGCCATGGGATGTTGCAGAAAGTGGATGTGCAGATGGACTGAAAAAGGAGCAGGATGGATAGGTGAGGAGCTGGCACGTCAGTGCTCATTAGGTGGTTGTTGGGATGCAAGCTCTAGCTCAGGAAACTCTCAAATAGCTGGTAGCTGGAAGTTTTGGTTATGTACTAGGAAAGGATTGTTCTAGATGTGCCCTGTTTCCTTTTGCAAATTTCCCTGCTAGTGGAAATTGCTGGTTTGTTAAAATCTGGTTTCTATTCCTTTTTGGATTGTTAAGTATGCCGTCATTCTGCAGCAAGGTGTAGAGCTGGGAGTCACCTCATCCCACTGCTTGGCTGACAGTAGATGTTTCCTGTAGGACTTCAGTATAGGAAAGCTCTATGCTTTGCCAGGTAAAGGGTTTTAAATAAATATCTTGGGGGTTTCAAGCTTTAAAAAGAAAAAAAGGCTTAAAATTAATGGTATCAGTGAGAAGCAAATAAAAGGAGTTCTTGGCTTTTTGCTCCAAAATACGAGAGACTAAAGGGGAAAGTTTTTGTTTGGGGTTTTTTTTTTTGTTGTGTTTTTTTTGTTTGTTTGTTTGTTTGTTATTTTTCTCTCCTCAATGGGTTTTAATCAGCCTACCAGAAGTTTGGACAGCTCTGCATTGTGCATCCTTCTGCAGCTGTTGGTAGAGGTCTTCTGTCACACAGAGGATGGCAGGAAGCCCCGGCTGCCACCAGGACATGGTGGCTCCATTGTCACCCGTGGGACCCAGCCCAGCCTCAGCCTCCAGACCCTGTGGTGGTGGAGGGAGCCCAGCTTGATGTAGCCAGAGCTGCGAGTAGGTGCTGTGATTCAGCTTTCAAATACCCGAGTGATTGAACATAGGCAAAAGGAAACATGTTTGAGGTTTGATTTTTATCAAAAACTTCCTTCAGTCTCTGCCTTTTGAGGTTCTTAGGATGAAGTTGCCCACAGTCTGTTGTGCTTGTTACAGAGGATTTAGAGCTGTATTAACCTTTGATTTACTCACTGACTGCCTTCTGTGCATTTTAGGTTTATTTTTGCAAGTTTATCTTTTGAACTATAGATGCAGCATCAGAGCTCTGAATTACACTCATGAGTAACATGAGTTGTGCCAGGACCCTGTTTAAATTATAGAGTATAATGAACTTTTAGCTGATTTCCTTACAAGGTCTTAAGCTAAAATTCCAATGGCAGCTTTGCTTAAGTCTCCCCACAAAGTTGTTTTTAAAGCTGGACTTTGAAACCTTTAATTCAAATATGCCATCCTCTAGTCTCAGATAAACTCATAATAAAAGATGAGTTTATGAACTGAAGCAGTTCTGAGGACTAGTGTGCTTAAATCTGGGTTGAACTTTGAACCTTGCTGAACCCATAGCTGGAGAAACTTTGTGCGCTACACCCTGATCTGCCCACATTATGGATGTGAATCGAGGGGTTTAGGTGCTGGACCGTGTGCCTGGCTCAGCTCCCTGGCCCCAGCATCACCTCTTACAAGCTCTGTGCTTGTGCTCTGCCTTCTTCCAGGCTGAAAGAAATTCAAGCAGCGCTTTGCTCCTCCACAAAACTGTTTTTCACAGTACAGCCAATTACAGGAGGAATGAACCCCTATGATCTGGTTCTACTTTCGCATTCTGTTGGGATTGCCAAGTATTTTAATACAAAACGCACTGTCTGTTTAACCCTTTCAGAAACCTCCATCTTGGGACTGCATGTTTCTCTGAGTGACAGATTGCTCTATTACAACATTGGCATTAAAGTAGGTTTTTACCTTCCTTTAGGTATTTAATAATGAAGTACATTAGTATAGGATCACAAAATTTACACTTTCTCTGTACTGCTTTTTGAAAGAGTTGAAATGAAAACTATTGAGAATACACGGCACTGCTTTCTGTATGTTTTATGTATGGACTTCAGTTGCTTAGATTCTTCTTTCAACAGTTTTCCACTAAGTACTGAGCCATGTGCAACCAGTGGCTAAGTGAAGAAACCACCCTGTAAAAGCAACTTGAATAACAAATGAGGGAGACTGCAACTGGCACAGGAACAAGTGATGGCCACAGCAGGAGCTAGGGGTTAGCCAAACCATGCAGCTAAAAGCTCTCTGTCAAGCAGGATTTAGAATTCAAAATATTTGTGAGAATGGGTAAAAAACACCAACCAACCAACCCCCAAAAATCACCTTGAAAAGTTTTTTGTTTGTGTGTGGTTTTTTTGTTTTTTTTTTTTTTTTTTTTTTTTTTTTTGGGGGGGGTTTTTTTTTTTTTTTTTTTTTTTTTTTTTGCAAGAAAGATCTTGCAAAGCTGCCCCAGACCTGTTCTCTCACAACAAGGTGTTATTGCTTCGATGAGGCATCAGTGTGAATCTTGTACAACCTTTCCCCATGCATGATGCCAGGTTTGTCTGTGTTTATGGTTAATTTTTTTTATCCCATTAATTTTGGAACAAGTGGATGAATGTGTAAATTTCAAAGCAGGATTTCTTCCATTTCAGGTGGTACTCATACAGACTTTCAGGGTGAGGACAAGGTGGTCGTGGTCATCACTCTGACATAGGGTCATTGGCAGAAGCTCTAGCAGACCTTGCTGTGGTGGTGTAAGCTGTTGGGGACCTGCTGATGTGGGAGGTCACTGCTCTCAGAGGAGAGTGTCGAGGGTGAATGTGTGTCAGAGATGCTGGTCTGGATCTGAAAGACCTGCATTATTTTCCAGGTGATCAGCTACCATCAGCACAGGTTGGCACAGAAGTGTGTGTGTTCTTACTCTCCTGCCTGCAGGTTTAGCAGTGATGAGGAGCTCCAATCAGGACAGCTGAAACGAGATTAGCCAGGGACGGGTAATGGGCCAATTTATTGGGGTCTTATCCCAATGTTCCTGCAGGCACCTAATGCACATAGTTGAGGACAAGTAGGTAGGACTGGAAGAGGCCTGGGTGTAGGAGTGCTGGAGCAAGTTGGGAGAGGAGATGGGGAGGATGGTTCTGTACAAGGCTGAAGCTGGTGAGTGGAGTTGCAGTGTAGGGCTTGTAAGCCCCTGCTTGCCAGTGTTGGCTGAAGACCTGTGCTCAAGTGATTCCCCTGTCTGATGATCCTGTGCTCCTATCTGGGTGGTCATGTTTCTCTTTGGGTAGTATGCCTCGAAGACCTAGGAAATGCTCTTCGTTCCTTTTCCTGGTCGGGCTTTCAGCACCATGGGTAACAGTCCTGGCCAGGTAACCGCAGCGCAGCTGCAGGCTCTTTGATGACAAGCTTATTAAATAATGGATGGCCATTCATCTCTAGCAGTAGGTTCATTTACAAGCTGGGAAGGAGCCATAAGGTGCTTTCCCCAACCTGTTCTGTGTGACGTGGTGTGAAAGGCTGATTTCTGTTTGGCTGTGCTAGTGCAACCAGGCTGCAAAGCACTTTGTCATCCTCTCTCCTGAGATAACTGAGCTTTTTCTGAATAAAATTTTGTAACAGTTAAAGTCCCCAAATTTACTGCAGAAGCAGCATGGGAGGTTCTATGTTTGCAATCTCTTAGGGAATTCATTAAATTACAATAAGTATGCATGCATAATACATAACCTAATACCATAATGTTCTTTTGGTCCTACTTGCCAGTCCTAAAACTTCTGGCCTCACACTGTAATGCATGCAGTCAAGTTCTGCAATTCAAATTAGGCAATACGTTACACTTGTGCAACAGGTTCTTTGGAAGTTATACCTTTGGGTACAGTTGGGCACGCTCCGGTAAACCCTATTGCAGCAGTTTGAAGATACTTGTCTCCGGGTTACTTTGCCTCTTTGCCAAAGACTGTTTCCCCACACTGCAGAGCTGCAGGCAGAGCGTGAGCCGTGACACTGCTGGGGCAAGTGGCACCGCCGCCTGAGTGGCATGGAGAGCTCTGGGCCCACTGGCCTGGCAGTACCATGGTGGCAGTGTTTAAGATGGTAGGTGGATATTTACTTCAAAGCTTTGGAATACCAGTTTGCCCCTTACTACCTCCCAGGAGCACTGCCGGGATGCAGTAAGCCAGCGTGCTGGTGATGTGTTAGGAGGAGCAGGCTCCAGCTCACATGGCTCTGGCAAGGACTTGGCGTGTCTGTGCAGAGTAAAGATAATAAGCTGGTTTTGGAGGCAGTTGATTTTTGCACTGCTGATCATTGTTCTCAAAAACTGCCTTTCCACTACCTGATTTTGAACCCTTCCTGTTGCCATGAGCTGTGAAAAATTAAGCCTGGATGTTGTGGCACAATATGGAAAAGCTGCTGGGATCAACTTGCAGTACAAATGCTTGCTTAGGTACTGGTTGGATTTATGCTGGAGTTGCTGTACAGCTCCATTGTTACATTACTTTTTTCCCGACACCAGAAATTAATGCCTTGATTCCTTCCTCCCTTCTCTTTTTCTGTGTATAAAGCAGGGAGGTGGATTTCTGAGGATGTACCTCTATTTGGCCATTGATCAGCAGAGTGCAGTTAATCCCAGGATCCTGGTTTTCTCTTTGTCCTAAGCATTAGCTCAGAATTTTTCTGCCCAGCAGAACAGGCTGCAGTGGCTCAGGTAGAAATACTGTCACTGTCTTGTCGCATGGCTGTTTGAGCCTGCTTTGACTACCCCCTTGTCAGCTCAGGCTTGCAAGCTGGGGAGGTGAGGAGAGTGGCCAGGATGCTCTGATCTAATTGGGGGAAATGTAAAAATCTGAATTATATCCCATCCCTTGTGCAGGCCTGCCATGGTTACAGAATTTACAAGGACTGATGCATGTGACCTGTTGGGGTTTCACCACGTTTACATGGTGGTTGGGGTCCTCTGACCTGCTGCCATTTATTTCCCTTCAGCTGCCTAATGGCCTCTAGCCTTTATTCCTGTCTCTCTTTATGAGCAGGCATTACAATCGTATCCCACCCACTCCTCCCCTTCTCATGCTTGGAGAAAGATGGTTATAAAGAAAATCACCTGGGGAAGTTTCAGGCAGCAGTAACAAAGCCAGTCTCCACAGAGGGGAGGCTAATTACACAGCTAATTAATCCAACAGATGTCACTTTAAATGCCTGTTTCTTTGTGATTCTGTTGCACACATCATGCTGGTTAAACAGACTTCATGGACCCTGTTCAAAATTCCTGCACAGGCTGTGGGAAGCTGCCAGTTTAGACCCTGGTGTGTCCTGTTCACTCCCTGAGGTTCATATTGAGGAATGAGTCCCAGAGAGACAAGTCTAGACTGTGCTCCAAACAGATTGCACTTGGAGAGAAATGCTGTTTAATAGTTACGTTTGGTTTAAAACCTCTAAAATAGCAGATGTGAGGTTTGAAGTGATTGTTTACATTCTTGCTCTAAGCTCGTAGGTGAGGCAGAGGTGTCAGGAGAGGAGACCCTATCCTGCTGCACCAGAAGCTCTGCTCCACCGCTGGGAAAAGAGAACTTGGAAACCTGAGCTGCTCTGGTGAGGTCAGCAGTTCAACCCCAAGGCTGCTGGAGGGCCTGAAGCTGCTCCCTCTGATGTGAATGTGGTCTGTCTGGTTCTTGCAGCAGCACTCCTGTGCCATTGTGAGGGTTCCCTTGCTCTGGCTCCCTGGGGTAAGAAAAAACGACCATTTCTCCACTATCTGAGTTTTGCTCATATGGATGGGGATATGTCCTGGTTGCCCCCCCCCCCCCCCCCCCAGGAGAAGGGGAGCAGTTCCTCATTCTCATGTGAAGCTGGCTGCTTGCTGCTGAAGGTCAGCGGTCACTGCATGGTGACAGCTCTTGTCACCTTTGCTGAGACTCCCCTGATTTGGTCTCCTGCTGCATTTGACTGCCAGCCTGGGGGGGTTAGGGGACATCCCTAACAACACAGTGGTGTCAGTGCTGGTGGTCTTACACACAGGCACTGTGGTGTTTTCTCCCCTTTGTGCTGTTCTGCAGGCTGGTAACATTAAGGCACAGTGCGGATGCCTCGGCAGCATGTCCATCACCTGAGGAAAACCCTGCCATTGTCAAACGCTGTTATGCTACATGCAAATGTCCCAGGTTGGGATTGTGATTCTGAAATGTCCCGTTTCCTGGGTATGTGCTTTTCTGGCTTAGCCTTTTATTCCCCTTTCATACTTAGCAGAGTCAGAGGGCTCCCTGCTTCTTACTGAGCAGATACCTTCTGGGGACAGGAGACTGTCTGCGGTGCTGGACCAAGGCCCACAGCACTCTGCTTGGAGGGTGGCTGCTGGAATGGGGAAAGCGACCCTGGTGCTCTGGATGTAACACACCAGGCCCTCCTGAAGACGGCAGATTGAGCTGCCTAGTGTGAAAGGAGTGGGAGAGATACAGTTGAGGGGGAAGAGCATCTTTCTTGGGGTCTTAACATTATTGGTAAATCACAGTTGGCGCACTTGATTCAGTGTAATGGATGTGTTCTCGTTTCCCGCAGCTGATGAGGATTATATCAGCTTGGTTTAACAGTCTCATTTTCTGCTCCCAATGCACACTTGTTTTAATGCATTTCAGTTAATGAGGTAGAAGAGAGAATGAGGTGTTACTGTTTATGTACAGACAGCAAGTCTGTGTGAAGAACTTTGGAGCCCGCGCAGTCCCTTCCCATTGCTCTCAAAGGGACAGTATTAGCTGGTGTTTATAGAAAAATTTATTGGCTGTGGTTTATCCAGGTAAATTTTTTCCCAGTGGTGCACATTTCTCTCTCATGCTTTCCTTATGCATTATTACAGGCTACAAGACATGTCACCAGCAGCTTGTCTGTGGGTAAGGAATGTCAGTGAGCTGAGGTGTCTTGGAGTGGTGTCTCACAGAACATGGCAATGTATTTGATTATGGCAAAAGTGCTGCAATCTACCTGGGGTAAAAAGTTCATGTGTGCCCTGAAGTAATTTACAGCTGGGGCATCTCATCCCTCCATTGTTTCACTGCCATGATGTTTGCAGGTCCCAGCGAGTCAGGGCTGCTTGATGCAGGCGCTGTGCAGGCAGGTTCATTAGCCGGTCCCTGGGAGCGCTCAGCCCGGTGGTGTCTCCTCCTGAGGAGAAGGTGTACCATGGTGATGGACCCACAGCACAGGCTCCGGGCTGTGCCTCCAGTGCCCTAGCGAGAGGGACTCTGCCTTCCTGAAAAACAGGCTGTCCTTGTGCTGACAGCAAATATTTGCTGTGGGGTGGGCTGGAGCTGTGTTTCTCTGAGTAGCATCCCAGCCCTGCACCTGGCTCACTGCTGGCGAGAAGGGCCTATAAACAGTTAACATTGTTACCTCATTGCTGGCCCAGTGCCATGGCCTGGCATCACTTGGCTGACAGGGAGCCTGAAAGGCCCTGCACATTGTACCACTTTGAAGGTAAAGCTGCTGTTAGTTTAAGTGCAAATTAAACAATTACCACATCTTAGTTCTCCCCACCTTCTGTGTATTGACTCTATAAATTGTCAGCCTGTTGACATTTTAATGTGAATTATGTCATACGGTATCCCCTTTGATTTCAACATGCCTCAGTTTGTAAATACACGAGCCTCTCAAAAGGTTGTGGTTAGCATACATGTGGGAGGCCTCGGGGGTTTTTGGTGGGGAAGGAGCACAGCACTGTCTTGGCAGCAAGCGTGCCTGGCACAGCGTGGAGCTAGAGGCACATGCAGTGAGGGCTGCCTGGGGTACCTGTGTCTGTCAGGGCTCCCCGTGTGCAGTGGGTCCGGGCAGCCCTGAGACCCAGGCAGGTGCTGCATCCTCCAGCCTCCCTTGCTGTGGGGTCCCTCTGCTTCCCTGGCTCAGCATGGGGTAAGAGCTGCCCATGTCTGCAAGGGGAAAGGGGCTTCTCCACTCCCTGTTGTTGGTGTCTCCGGGCCAGGGGCAGAAACTAGGGGGGTGCTGGTACCACGCAGAGACTCAGGGTAGTGGAGAAGCTGCATGTGGTCATGCCAAAAACTTTTTGGCAGGTGGATTTTGGTAAAAGTAGCAGAACAGTGAAGATGATGGAAGGAAGAGGCAGGAAGAGCTTGTGTGGGTGAGGGAGCCAAGATAGGATCATGTCAAATACTCTCATGGCATGGGGCTATGAATGATGGCTTGCACTGTGGCAAAGCCTCTGGGTGCCACCCGGGTCACACTGCAGGCAGGGAGGTCCTGTCCCCTTGTCTGGTTTCTTGCTTGGTCTCCTTGCAGCCCTGTCCAGCTGTCCTCCTGTCCCCCAGCCTGTGCTGCAGAGACACTCTTAATTTAGCAGGTCTCAACTCTCTGGATCAGCCGTCCTTTCTTTTTTTGAAACTGGCTAAAAGAGTTGTAGTCTTCACATATGTGCCAGAGGAAGGAGGATCCTTAAGCGGGGTAAGAAGAGGAGCAAGGAACAGCTGGGAGCTCTCTCAGGGTGACAAATGCCTTCTTCCCTTCAGGTATGACTTGCATCCTCTCCAGGAAAACCCCTGAGGGTATCTCAATTTGAGACCTGCCAATTTAAATTGTAACACCTACAGCATTTGTGCGACTGTTCTGTAACTCTGGGGTGTTGCATACAGGTTTGTCACGTTAGGACCGTGTTTGTACATATGTGGTGGTTGCAGAGTGCACCTGCTCTTGGTATCTGTTGATGAACCCAGGGTAGATACCCAGAGGAGGAGGCTCCAAGGACAGTTCTCTTGAATAGTTTCGGCTCTTGACCTCCAGCTGCATTGCTAGAAATGGAGCAGATGCTGATGCCTGTGCTCTGGTAGAAGTCCCTTGGAGACGACTAGCTGTCCCAGAGCTGGTTCTTGAGCATGCTTTGACCATAGGTGGGAGAGTCATTCTCTAGATGGAGTTTTCATGTCATGGGGTCTGTGTTACAGACAGCTTCTGTCTGCCTGTGTGTTTTTCCTGTAGTCCCACGAAATAGGGACCTTGCTTTTATTGTTTTCACACCTCCTTGGTTTTTGACTTACCTGGGTTTTCTGGTGTAGGCACTGCAATGCCCAGATGGACCTATTGCAGTATCTAACTCTGGGCTGGACAAGTAGATTAGCAAGACATGAAACCTGCATATAGGGCTCTTGATAGCATACACTAACCCTGAGCAGGTATCTTTGCAAAGAAGTTAATCCCACATGGACACAGAAATGAGAATTTTAGGGCTACTGGAGTAAATGGAGTTAAACATGAAATTTCATAAACAGGATTTAGAAATTTGTTGTCTCTTTGCACTTCTCTGCCGTGAGTGGACACTGCTTCCAGAAAAGATTCTGCTGCTTCCATTTTATTTCTGAATTGCAGTAGTCAGTTAGTACTCTTAATGCTGATTAGTGCTGCCTTCACAATATTTATCATTTACCCTGTGTATGTCTCTACAGACTTCACATTGTGGATTGCAGATACAGAATTGCTAAAACCAATAAATACTGTACCAGGCTTTTCCCAGGAGTTTCTGTATGTATATGGCAAATACAGGTGGATGCAGATACACTTGAACAAAGGGAGCACCAAAGAGCAGAGATGTTTATCATCTTGGGTTTTATTCTGTTTGCTTCAGTGTACTTCTACAAGCTCCCTATTTTCCATTTTTGCAGTCTGTCTTGGAGGGAATAGCTGCAGCTAATATTCACAGCAGTTCTGGTCTCTTGTGGATCCCTCTACAGAAGGATACTGCAATTGAATTAGGTTTTAGATACAGATAGGAAATTTTACACAAACATTACCAACACTGTTACAGCTGCACCAAAATAAAGCACTGTATGAACTCTGGATGCTAGAGCTTCACATTCAGCAGGAATCCAAACAGGTCCAGGCCCTGAAACCCCTCTTCACTACTTGTATTGTGCTCAGTGCCATGTGCACCATGGGCTGGACAGCAAAATGATGGGGGGGGTGTGGGGTGGTCTTTGTTTTTAAAAAACAGGAGGGACCATTACAATCTGCAAATCCAGTTTATTTTCAGAGCTGCACAAAGCTGTTTTGTCCTTTTGGACAAAGTCCCAGCCAGTATGCAGGGTCTGCAGCCAGTGCATGAAGAGCGGGTGGGATGTTCTGGCCCTCAGCCCCCATCCTCAGTTCCTGCTCTCCTCACATGCCTTGACATCTTTCCTTGGGCTTAAATTGCTTGGGAATGAAGACTGACAGCCAGGGAAGGGGCAGCAGGTATCTCTCTCTGTCCCTGTTGTTTCAGGTTCATTGTCCCATTTGCATGGTGGTGAGGCAGTTGTAGCAACAGTGCCAGCAGACCTGTTAGCATCCCCTGGCTGCTTCCCAGCTCTGTACAGCCGTGCCTGCTCTTCTTTTTGTGGCATTGAAATACGGGTTTAGTTTCTGTCCTTCTGGTCAGCATGATGCCTTGTCCAGTGTCAGCTCGTGATGATAGAATAAAAAGCAGACTGACCTTTTCTGCTGAGAGGCTTGGAAAAGTCTGCGGCAAGGGCGGGAGGCTTTGCCAGCCCCAGGGCTCTCAGCATGTCTTGGGGTTGGGGGGTTATACTTACCATACCAGTGTCCAATGGGATTATGGAGAAGCATTGTCCTTATTCCTGGCGGTCTTACAAACTAGGAGCCTGTTGTGGATGAAGTTAGAGCAGCAAACCTAATCCATCCGTAGGCTGCAAACAGCTTGGAGGACATGTATGTAATATGAGCCAAAGAGTTCCACTGTTGTGAATTGTTATGGGTCATTGACATGTCCTTTCTGGTGGAAACCAGGCCTGCAAACATGTGCTAGGAGCCTGCAAATGTGTTCAAGGGCTGAAGAGATCTTCCAGTTAAATTTGGAGGCTGTGGCTGGAACACTTATCCTCACCAAGAACTTGGTGGCTTTCCTCACAGAGTAGTTGCTCAGTGGTAATGGGCAAGGAACAATTGCCTGAATTTATATACACAGTTCTTAAGACACATTAGTTTCCATTCAGTCCATGGAAGCCCTCACAACCATCTTAAACATAGGAAACACCAGACTTCAGGTTGCCTTAATTCATCCCTTTGTGTGCAGGCATTATTACGGTTTTTAATTATAAGTATTTCCATACGTATTTTTCTAGTAGGATTCTTGCTTCATTCTGTGAGTAATTATTCAGTTTCTTTTTATCTCCCTCTTTCATTACATTGCCCCAGGCTTTGTCTAATACAATCCAAAGCTTTCACTGAATGAAGAATTATTTATTTTCTCATGGGCATTTCTGTGGTGCTCTGTGTTCTGTTTGTGTGTTTCACAGACACTTAATGAATTTACCTTCACAGCACTTGTCTGCAATCAGATGGGGCTCCTGTCCTTGTGTTTTGAGTTTACTGATGCACAGCAAGTGCATCCAAAGGTTGTAATCTTGGCTGCCCAGCTTGGTGCCCAGCCCTACAGTTGACACCTCTGAAAAAGGGCTGCTCTGCTGGGAAGGCTTCACTGGCTTAGTCTTGCTCTACTGGTTTTCATTTCACCTTCAAGACTCAAGGAATATTATATATTTCCTCTTTCTGCTTCCATTCTCTGTTGGACTAATTCACTGCACCTTCCTTTGGTTCTCTCTCCTCCCATATCACCTGCTCTTGCATCACCCCCATCTTCAGACTGTCACAGCTAACCATCAACACTGCTGCCCAACGTTCCTTTTGTTGTAGCTGCTCTTAACATGTCCCAGAGTGCAGACAGAGCCTTTTCTTTGTCCAGGACTCATCTGTGTCCTAGGGCTGACCCTGAAAGCTCAGTTCAAGTCAGAGGTGTTGGATGAGGAGAAGGCTGATGCTGTGTGGGATGCTGGAGAAGGGAGCAGAGCAGAGGCTGGTGATGATCCTGAGGGCCTACCTGCTAAAAAGGTACCACCATAGACCACAGCAGGTGGGGTTTTGGAAGGGCTGATGGCTTCATGTCTGGGGCATGCGATTCTGTGTTGCAGGGGTGCTGTGGTGAGGCAGGAGAACAGAGTTTGGGCTTCCATTGTCCAAGGTCGCACAGAGTCCTCTAGTTGATTGGAGAAAGTGGAAATCATTTCCCACAAATGTTTCTCTGTTAGGACTGTGGATGAAGGATGAGTTTGGTTCGTTGTTCCTAAATGCATCCTTGTTGGCTTCTGCAAGGGGAGGTTGTGTCATCCATCTCTTCAATATTGATATTCTTCAATTTATGGAGAGGATTAAAAAAATCTTGTGTATTGTTATTGTATGCTTATCTGTTGGGATTTAATGTGGTACATTGCTGTAGGAAGTTATAAAGAAGCTATATGAAAACAAGGAAATCTTCAGTCTATCACAGCGCTTGTAACTTCTCTAGAGATAGATGAAACAATAAATACTGGGTGAGGGAAGTTAATCTGTGTCTGTAGTATTTTATTAAATAATGTGAACTTGGTGTGGGTTTCTGTGGCCAATTTGATTTCCCACATGGTTTTATGGAGTGTTATTACAAAGGTCCCTTGCTGTGTGCTTGTTGGTGGGAAAGCTGCCCATGGTGCCCTCCTGTCCCACCTGGTCCTGCAGCGCCACGGGAAGGTCCTCGCTTCCACAGGTTCCTCTAGCTTGCTGCTCAGGTCCTAGCTGTGGGTGCTGGGGCACACTGAGTGTGAAAGGACTGGTGAGGGCTCACTGGACATGCATCCAGCCTCCTGTCTGTCCTTCTGTGTGCTGAGAGCTGGTTGCCCACAACGTAATAGGAGCCACTTCTCATTGGGGCTGCTTCCCTCTGTGCAGGGGTTTCCTTGTGCCACTCCCCAGCACTCCTGGGTACCGCTTGGCTCCAGGACATGGTGAGGAGCACAGTGGGTGCAGAACAGCCCTCAAGCTTTTCCTTCAGAGCATGGTGGTTTCTTTTCCAAAGACTTAATTATGGGGAAAAAGAATGCCATTTTAATTTAAATTCTTAAAGCAGGCTCCACACACAGAGAGGGTTTGGGGTAATTGTTTTAAGTCTGAGCTGGCATTAACACCACAAGACCAAGTGTGTGTTACATGCCGTGCCTTCAAACACGCAGAGCCTCCCCCTTGCAGTGTAACTTATGGATCATTCCTATCACTGCTGGAGGAAAGAATCCATCACCTGTACAGATAGTCCTAGTCTTGTTCTGTGTTATGGAAAGCCTTTTTCAATCACTCAACAGCCATATAATTATAATATGGACAACAGATTTTTATCCCTCTGTCTTTCCAGGTTTCCCTCAGCCCTTTTTATTATATTTTATCCAATGATTTTCCCATATTCTCAGGCTGCTCTAGTTCACCTGAGTGTTCACAGCTTAACAACTCACACTGAACTTATTATTTTTGAGTGTATGTACAAAATACATTAAAAAAGAAAACCAATCAGGTAGTGGGATTGCTGAGCCTGCTTTTGGTGACTATCTTGTTTTCATATTCAGCTGTTCTTTTCCTGTTTCTTTTCCTAACCCTGGGAAATATAAGGCTCCCTGAATTCCTCTGCTCTTGGCTGTCTCCAGCACTGAGAAAGGAGTGGACTGAGGGACACGACCTCCTCCTCAGTGACGTTGCTGAGTCGTGGCAAAAAATTTCTTGCTGTTTAACTTCCTCCTGTTGCTGTCCATGCAGTACTTTGCAGGCACTGCTTTTCAAAACAAAGTTCAGCTTTCCTGCTGTATTTTTCCAGGGATGACAGCATTCATGGAAAATATGAGGTGACAAAACCGTATACTTTCCTGAGGAGCAAAATGTCATCAGTTCAGGTTTTGGTTAACTTGCAAGAGGAACTTGTCACCAAAGCACTGTAGAAACTGCTTTGCAGAAACTGCTGTGTGAAGCTCAGCTCACAGTTGACATCCCGCACATCCCTCATTTGTAACAGGAGAGTACCCTTCATGTGCAGTTTGTTGGGTTCATGTTTGTCAGAGGTGCACCCGTGAGGAGTGCAAGGCTGTCACGGGTCCTGTGGCCAGAGCCATGGCTGGAGCAGGAGTACACAGGGTTGAAGGCAGCACTTTTCAGAACAGCTGATAGGAAATGTACTTGCAATTGTACTTTGTTTTTATCATTATAATTAGCAAGATCAATACACACACTCCTGTACTCATCTCCACATATAGCAGTGCTTACGCCTGTGCCTCCCTGGGGAGAGCTGTGAAGATTTCAGGGATCTGGAAAATTCTCTGAAGTTGCAGTTGCCCAAGAGTAGATGTGTTGTGAGTGCAGCTCTAGTAACGCAGTAGTGGGAGAAAAGAAAGTTTCACGGCTGTACGAAGGTGCAGTGAGACCTTTCTCTTCTCTCCCTTTTGTGGCTGCTCAGCCATCTCTGCTCAGCCAGTGTACATGTAGTGTCTAGCTGTACAAAGGGATACCTGTGTGCTACCAGAATTAAATCATACAGATGGAGAACGGCATCTCTGACTGCTCCCTTAACATCTCCTCCCTCCCACTGAGAGGTTTCCAGTTGGCATTCCATTATGCTTCCTCCGGTGTGTTGGTGCCTCTCCTGGGGTGAAAGGGCACAGCTGGGCAAGTGCAGGCTTTACCCTGGATTTTTGCTTCCTCGAGAGCAGGGGAGGAACCGTAGCGATGCTCTTGTACTTTCAATGGTCCCACACAGATTTTCATCTTTGGGGATCTCTTCTAACGAATGATTAATTAGTACTTTCAGGTCTACTGCATAATTAAAAAAAGTGGTGGGGAGGGATGTAAATACAAGTCAACCTTTCTTGGCTCTTGTTTTTTGTTAATCTCTGTTGGTTTTTGCCCACTGACCCTGGGGGAGTGTGAATACGTGGGGATGCTGCTCATCACAGCCTGCGTAAACAGTGTCGTCATTAAGAGCTGATGGGCTCAGCAAGGCCCCATGAAGAAGTTAGCTGCTAGAGCCAAGCAGAAGCTGGGACTGTTGCCTCCCTCTGGGCTTTAGCCCCTCCTCATTAAGCAGGTCCAGGCTATTGATTGGGAGCTTGTGTTTGGAAGTCTTACTTACTCCATGCATTATCTTGACAGATTGATCAGACCTGATTGAGATCCTCTTAAAGGAAGGAACAGCTGTAATGGGAAAGTTGGACTCTGTCATCCGTTAGGATGATTTTGGGAGTGAGAAAAACGAGGCTGACATCTTGGAGCAATTGTATTTACAGTTAACATGGCTGAAAACGATTGCCTCTATTGATTCCCCCTTCCTGCAATTACAGCCCCATTGTTTACATTCCACACTTCAGTTATAAAAAGGAAATTCAGTAATTATTGCATTACTTAAAGTGCTACAGAGTTTGCTGGCTACGCTTACTGATTGATTTAATGTTCAGTAAAATCCATGCTGAGCTCTCCATCTTTAGGCTGAGCAATATTTGGCTTTTAACAAGACTTCAAGGGCTGGTGGAACTAACCCAGTTTTCTGGGTGGCTTCTGGGGTCATTGATGGGGGAATCCAAAAGCGTTTCAGCATGGCAAGCACCAGCCTCATGGCTAGCAGGGAGAGCATCTGTGGCCCATAGCCCCTGCCTGGGTGGGACCCCATGGGGATGGCTCCTTTCCCATGCTGCAAGGGCCATCAGCTCTTCCTTGGTGCCTCGTATGTTACTGACCTCTCCCCAGGTACACAGGTCTCTGCTCAGCCACCCTGTGTGTTGCTGCTGGGCTCCTCTTTGAGGAAAGTCCTTGGTCTTGCTTCCCTCCCACTTTGCAGTGTTGTGGCTGGGGGCTCGTAGTGCAATGGCTCTGTGGGTCTGTGCCTGCCTGCCTGCCTGGGGCTTGCAGTTGTCTGCATTGGCCCTGTCAGGGAACCAGGGGCATTCACTTAATGCCAGGCAGAGCTGGAGGGCATGGAAAACTAGAATCAGAAGGAGGGTGTAGGGACTGGCTGTTAATTGGGGCAGTTTGTGCTGTTCTTCAAGGCTTTCTGCATGACTTAAGGACTTGCATCAAGTGGCTGAGCCTCTTTGGCAGGAGGGAGTACTACATTTCCAGCCTTTTGGAAAGAAAAAGATCAGAAACCAAATAGCAAATTGAAATACATGTTTGTTGCACAAAGTCTCCCTGTCCTCATCTTGTGGTGGTGTTTTTAAGAGCTTGGGTGATACTGAGGAAGCTTTAGCTGGAGGTGGAGGAGTGATGCTCACCGTTAGGCTGGTGCAGTTACCACAAGCTAAACTGCAAAAACATGTGGGCATATGAGTCTGAACTCTCGAGTCAGCTGTTGTGCAAGGAGCCTGCAAGGCTGGAAGGAGGGAAGGGTTTTGTGACGCCACTTCTTCAGAAGCAGTAAACAATTGCAGGACGTTGGAATATTAAAGACCATAAGTTCATCTTTCGAACGTGCTGTATGGAGAATCAATTTTTCCTCCTTTCAAAATGTCTGGGCCAGGGGCTGTGAACCCACCAGCTCTTCCCAGCACACAGCCATCGTGCTCCTGCTGTGGCCGCCCCGTGTCTCTGTCATTGCCAAGAAATGCCAGCCAGGACTGCAGGTGTGAAAGGAGAGCAAGACAGATGGGCCAGCTCTGATTTTTATGGAGTACTTGGAACAGGCTGGGATCAGACAGCTGCATCCACATGACTTTCATTAAAAATTCAGATTCTTCTCTTCCAGGGTTGTGTGATTTATCTCATGCAGCAGATCAGAGGCACATGGGGGCCAAGAGGCGCTTACGAGGTTTCTGAGGTCTGCTGCAGGGTCTGGTCCCTTTCCACAGTGACCTGCAGCCTTCCCCTCCAGCTCTGGCATAAGGGTCGCATCTTGCCTGGCTTCCTGGGGTGCACTGTCACAGGCATGGCTCTTGCTGGCATGTGCAATGTTTCCTACCAAGCCTGTTACTAATTAACCATGTCTGACTTCACCCTGAGGAAGAGTCAATCCCTGGGCATCCTTCTGTGCTGCAGATGTGCTCACAGGGCTGGCAGGGCTCCAGCAGCAAATCCTGAGCACGAGAGGGTGTGCTGGTGGCTTCCACTGTAACCCCGTGTGGCTCAACATCTTGTGTAACCTCTGCGCTGCTCCCCTGGCTCTGTGTGCCACTGTGGTGTAACAGGGGGCCCGTGGGCTCTGGGTCGTGTTGCTGATGCTGGTCAGATGTGGGCACTCACAGGAAGAAGTAAGAGCGGTGCAAGCCTGCAGTGGTGCTCCCTTCCGTGGCTTTTGTAACCCTCCAGTTTTTTGGTTCTTTCTTCCTCAGCTGCATCTCTCTGTTCTTTTAAATCACTACTAATTTTACCCATTCTAACAGAGCAGACGTTGTGCTGAGTTCAGTGGTAACAAGAGTGTTACTTGGGGGAAAAAACCTCTTCCAAAGATGTTCAAGTCTGAAAACTTTTTCTTAAAGAAGCTCCCAGTAATCCAGTGGCCTCTGGTTTTGTGCAGGATTGTCCTGTAATATGAGAGCCAGCTGGAGAAAGTGATCCAAAGTGATTTGGAAGAGATTTTTTCAGACTGTTTCTCAGTTACCCATACCTCCAGCTGGCCTTCCTGAGGATCAGGGTTGGTAAGCGGGAAGGATGTTTGTGTAAACACGAGGGGGTGGACTCCCCTTGGCTGTCCCCGTTGGCACTTTTGCCCAGATCCCAGGTTCTGTTGGTTTGGGATCCAGATCACTGTGCAGCTGGTGATACTGTTAGCTGGCTGGTGGTGAGGAAGGGTTTTCCTCTCATTAGTGCTGGTTCTCGGTTTGCTGCACAGAGTTCATGAGATCATTTTCCCACTTAGGGTTTTGGTCTCTAGGCCTGTTACTTCACCTGCTTTTCCTACCTCGATATGTGCAGACACCTCAACATGTGCAGGAAATCCTTGTGCACCCAACTGGGGAGCAGGAGAGCCCAGGCTGCTTGTTCTGGGGGGCAGTCACAGGGTTTCTTTTTACTGCTTGTTGTCCTTTTGAGGCCTGCAGAAGAAGGGGGCCATCCCTGAGCCTGTAGAGAGTTTTCTCACGTGTTCTACTGCTTTTTGGACCATTGAGACTTCCTGAGGGTGGAGGTGGGATCTCACCACTTCCAGAGATGGTTGGTCTTCTGGCTTGCAGACCAACGGTTTGTGAGATGCCCTCTGTTGTCAGTGTGGGTTTGTCCTGAGAGGCTTTTAGGGCCTTCCAAAGGGGAAGCTTTATGCAGGATGAATAAACATCAAAAGCATAAGATAGTCAAAGCAGTTATTGTGTCTCCCTAGTGAGCTGGGGTTACAGTTCAGATATCTGCCAGAACAGTATCTGACCCACTATGCAGAGCAAATAGGGTTTGGAAAATAACATTGTGCCTTCTGGCAACAGACTGCTATAGGGAGGATTACCTGTTCATGTTACCATGGGAATCGGGCTCTGCACACAGTGGCTGCAATAAACTTAATACAGAAGAGGTTTGGAGCAGATACAGCTTTGACATCTTTAAAAGACATAACAAAAGTTTTTAGAAATTGGATTAAATGGTGAACATTAACTACAGTAACACCTACAAAGGTATTCAGCAGGAGAGTTCATTACTTGGGTAATAGCATGTCAGGGTCCAATTGGAGAAAACCCCAGTGCCGGACCCTGTTTCAGTTCGTGATCCCAAGAGTGAAATTAAGACTCAAACGAGGTCATGTCACCTATTATGCGTTCCTGGTGGACCAGTTTCCCTGGTCTTGCAGCCAGCTCTTCAACTGCAGGTAATTCTTGGGATAATGGGCAATTCCTCACACCAATCCTGGAGGTCTTAGCTCTTTCCCACTCATCCCTCAGAGTGGAAGAGTCTTATCTCAACTCCTCCCACCCATCTCTGAGACAAAAGATAGGTGGAATCCCATCTCAGCTTCTCATATCAATCTTTGAGACAAAGGACAGTGGAGTCTGATTTCAGATCAGTCTCTCACACCACCCTGTGTCTCAAAGATTTTTCTGGATCCAGGTGGCTTTTAGAAAAGAGATAGTACAAAAAGAGGCCAAGAAATGAAAAGAGCAGTGGTTTAAACTATTTCTACAGTTGACAGTTTCTGTGGATGTATTAATCTGATTCGTTTAGTTCTGTCAGGAGAGGCAGTAGTTACAATTTGCACATTTGTTACAACACTCCAAATTAATTGAATGAGACAAGGAATAATACAAGATAAAAATAAAAAACATTGAAAAAGCCAAATAACAAACAGAATAAAATTTGTTTAACCCACGGGCCTCCAGGAAGCCAGGAAAAAGGGTCAAACTCCCATCCTTTCCAGGTTTGGATAGGAACATGAGCAAATTTTTGGATTCCGAATGTGATTCATTTTACTACTTTACCATTATCATTTTTCAAACAACAATTAGCATCATTTAATTTGCTACCAACTCCCCCTTCCATGGCTAACAGGTAGTTGAGAACCATGCAATGTTGAAATATTGCTGTCCACATTTTCCTGGCCTGATCTGCTAACAGATCATGGGCACGGTTTATTCATAACTAAATAATGCAATTTCAGTTATAAATAGGTTCTCGAGCACTGCTGACCAATTTGTTAGGGTTCCAGGTAGCTGGTCTGTAATGCTTTATAATTTGTTACAATGCTTTATCAAAGCCTCCCAAGTGACTGAGCCATCTGGGGGCCCACCAGTTTGTTTACAAATATTCACTAGATTTCCTGGAATTACAATATTTGCATTTTAATCACTCATGCGCTTCCTTGCTGGGTGGTGGTCGAGGGGTCTCTGGTGGTCGTCGATAGTCTTCCTCACTGTGTCCGCTGATTAACCTCTGTGCTTGTGCAAAAGGCTCTTGTGAATTACTTAACTGTGTCCATGGTTTAGGTCAGTTTGTTCTGATTTGTTCATTACCTTGAAGAACAAGCCCCATCTTGCTCTCAACAGAGTGGTCCCAATTTACAGCTTACAATTAACAGAGTGGTTTTGTTAGCCGAGAGAATGAACACATAACCACTCTAAGGAGGTTATATGTGGTGCTTTATTTCGAGGCCCCGGGAACCAGGGGTACGCACCCAAATCTGGTTCCAAAGACCGTCACAACGTGCTTACAATTTATCCTGTAAAGTATTACATATGCATCGCCTCTCCCAATATGCTGATACATATTCATGACTCATCCCCGCTTCGTATTATAATGAGTATAAAAGTCATTTCCATATGTTCTGCGCTTGCGCAGTGCCTCCTGGTGGTCGTGGGCAGGGGTCTCAGGATGAAGTAAGTAGTTTTCCTCAGATGAAGTAAGACGTCTTCCTCGCTATGTCCTTTTTACCTTTTAGGGTCCTGGATAAATCCCAACGATTGTGTTTGCGCCAGTATTCTTCTCTCTCTCCTTGACTGGTTCTTAGTATACAACTCTGTTTCTTAACACAATTAAAAGTTCTACTTGAATAATCTTTAAAGTACTGTTCCTTCCAAACCACTACCTTATAGGGATATCGCTTGAATAGTCTCATAAATCTATGTCCATATCCTAGGTACTAGGTCTCTCTGACCTAAGACACAAATCAACCAAATCAGTAAGGCTGAATGCTATATATGTATGTATTGATTAAAACTTGATTAAACTTCTGTTAATCAAACATTATGATTTCTAACATTTCCCCCCTTTGAAAATACTTCATTTTCTGCAAGTATTTTCACTCATGTAGTTGTTTCCTGATAAGTAGAAGGTGGAGGTGTTGGGTGTCGTGGATAGTCTCGAGTCACTGCTCCAATGATTTTATGCGTCCAGCTGGTATTTCGGGTCATTTCTCTTCGAATACAAAAATATACCAAATAGATTACAAGGAACACAAGTAATAGAGTAAACACTGTTTCTATGAGGGAATGAATCCATCCAGTAAGGTGGATTCCCAATCCATCAAATAATGCTCCTACCCAATTTTGACTTATTTCTTCTTTTTCCTTTTCGGCTTCCTTTTCAATTTTTCCCAACTGAGTAATGTCATATTCTACATCTGCAGTTACATTTGGTATATGCACACAGCAGTGATCGGCTCTATCCTTGAGATATCCACAAACACCATGTTCTTTCAACAACCATTTCACTGTTTCTTTAGCCTGATTGATGAGACAGGGAGAGGCTTCTGGCCATCCAGAAAAAGTGTCAACCCCTACTAACAAGTATCGGTATCCCTGTGTCTTGGGTAATTCCACAAAATCAATTTGCCAGTAGTCACCCGGCTCTATACCTACTCTGATATGTCCCATTTCTACTTTCCTTTTGACTACTGGATTGTTTTTTAAACAAATTTCGCATTTAGATCCTATGGATTTTGCCATTGTTAACATCTGTGTAGAGATCATTCCTCGTTTTAAATATGTTACTCATGCCTCTGCCCCCCAATGACATTTTGATGTTCGATTTGTAAAATTGTCCGCATGATGGCAGGTGATACTACCACTTGTCCAGTAGTGGTTACGTACCATCCTTCCGGATTCAGTCGAGCCTTTACTAATTCGGCTAATTTAACATCTTCTTCCGAGTATCTTGGTCTTTGATTCATATAATTCTGTAATGGGCTTACCTTCATTGGTACCAGGGCCATAACAGTCTGTACCTGTCGTGCAATTCGTCTAGCCATCCGATCTGCAAATGTATTTCCTTCGGCTATCTTAGAATTTCCTCCTTGATGTGCTTTACAGTGCATGATAGCCACCTGTTCTGGTAATTGCACAGCAGTTATTAAAATCAGAATTTCCTCTTGGTATTTTATATTTGTCCCTTGTGAGGATAGGAGCCCTTGTTCCTTCCATAGAGCTCCATGTATATGGACCACACCAAATGCATATCTCGAATCTGTCCATATATTTACCTGCTTTCCTTTGCTCAGTTCTAAAGCTCTGATGAGAGCTATTATCTCTGCCCGTTGTGCTGAAGTCCCTGGGGGCAGAGTTTTTGCTTCTATTAGGGCGTTTTGTGTGGTTACTGCATATCCAGCATAACGGACCCCACCTTCCACAAAACTGCTTCCATCAGTAAAAAGTTCCTGATCAGGTTGCTCAATTGGGGTATCCTTCAAATCGGCCCTCGTCGCATATGTATATTCAATCGTCTCCACATAATCGTGTTCTAATATGCCGTCCTCTGTATTTGTACCTAGAAAAGCTGCTGGGTTCAACAAGTTAGTTGTCTTTAGAGTCACATCATCTTGTTCAGTTAATACCGCCTGGTATTTCATCATCCGACCCGGGGATAGCCAGTACCCCCCTTTTTGTTCTAAAACAGTCATTACCATGTGTGGCACATATACATCAATATGTTTTCCTAAAGTCAATTTTCTTGCTTCTTGTATTAATGTCACTGTTGCTGCTACGGCTCGTAGGCACGATGGCCATCCAGCACTTACCGGATCCAGCTGTTTGGAGAAGTATCCCACTGGTCGCTTCCAGCTTCCCAGTCTCTGCGTCAGGACTCCCAATGCCAATCTTTGTCTCTCATGCACAAACAGCTGGAAGTCCTTGGTTAAATCCGGTGATCCCAGGGCAGGTGCTTTTATTAATGCTCCTTTTAGCTCCTTAAAAGCTTCCTTTTGGGACCCTTCCCAAAGGAAGGTCTGAGATTTCTGTGCCTCATATAAAGGTTTAGCTATCAGTCCATAGTCCGATATCCATAACCTGCACCAACCCGCCATTCCAAGGAATGTTCTCAGTTCATGTAAATTCCGAGGTTCCGGAATAGCACAAATTGCCTTTATACGATCAATTCCCAACCTCCGTTGTCCCTGGGAGATTTCACAGCCCAAATACATTACAGTAGTGCAGGCAATCTGGGCTTTCTCCCTCGAAACCTTGTATCCATTTAGTCCCAACTGATTCAGAATCTCTATTGTTACTCGTATGCACAGTGATTCTTGTTCAGTCGCAATAAATATGTCATCTACATATTGCAATAAGAGATATTGTGTCCTTGGTACCTGAATTTTTCCTTGAGTTACCCAGAGTTCCAATTCTTTCGCCAGCTGATTTCCAAAAAGCGTCGGGCTATTCTTGAATCCTTGTGGAAGTCTCGTCCAGGTTAACCGAGTCTTACGTCCATCGTGTGGGTTTTCCCATTCAAAGGCAAAGAGTTTCCTACTGCTTTTGTCAAGGGGAATGCAGAAGAAAGCATCTTTCAAATCAATTACTGTAAACCATTTATATTTCTCCTTTACAGATGTCAACAATGTATATGGATTAGCCACTACTGGATAGATATCCTTTGTTATTTCATTTATTGCCCTTAGGTCCTGTACTAACCTGTATTCACCATTCGGTTTCTTTACTGGAAAAATTGGTGTATTATATTCTGATTCACATTCTTCTAAAATTCCAAATTTTAAAAATTTCTCAATCGTTTTCACTATCCCATATCGTGCCTCCAATTTTATGGGATATTGTTTTATCCGTACCTGTCTTGCCCCTTCTTTCAATTCCACTACTACCGGCTGAGCCATCTTTGATTTTCCCGGAATTTCTGTTTCCCAAACTGTGGGAATCACTGCTTCCTCTACTTCTCTAGGTATTTGGGCCTTCGGACTGTCTTTTAACACTAGTATCTGTCCGGACTGTGATTCCAGTACCTGCATAATCAATTCCCCATCTTCAAAAATAATTTTAGCGTTCAATTTTGATAACAAATCTCGTCCCATTAGGGAAACAGGACAGTCCGGCATGTATAGAAACTCATGTATCAACTCCTTTCCCCCAAACCGTAATTCCAGGGGTCGCATGAACGGCCGCACCTCCTCTCTCCCTGTGGCCCCTATTACGGTGGTAGTCTTATCCCCTATTTTCCCATACAGGTCATTTAACACAGAATAAGTTGCACCAGTATCGACGAAAAATTGTACCTCCTCTTCCCCCAGCCTTATTTTCACTAGTGGTTCACCCTTTTCCGATTCTAGTCAGCTCTGACTCCCATATTCTCCCAGGACCATGGCTTTTGCTACCTCGGATTTCCCGAAGGAGTATCCAGGTTGTGGGTTCTGTCTCAGTCTCTGAGGGCATTCATTTTTCCAATGCCTCTCCTGTTTACAATAGGCACATTGATTAATGCCTAATCTGCCTGATCCTGACCTTGGATTATTAAGTGTTCCAAATCCCCTTCCTCGCCCACGCATTATTCCTCTACCTCTTCCCCTATTACCTGGGGCACCTTGTCCTCTGCCTTGTATTATAGCCAATAAATTTCGCTGCTGCCTCTGAGCACCGTCTTTTTCTCGGTTATTATACACTTTCCAAGTTGTTTCCAGCAGCTTAGCTAAATCACGTAACTCAGCACCCTCTAATTTCTGCAATTTCTTCCTGATATCATCCTGAGATTGCCCTAAGAAAATTAGAGCCAGCTGAGCTTTAGCCTGTTCCGTTTCTATATCCAGATCCGTATATTTCCTGGCCACTTCTTTAAGTTGCCCCAAAAACACGGATGGAGGTTGTGTCCTTTCCTGTCTGACATTATAACTTTGACCAATTTATTGTTCTTGGCATAAGCCCCAGTGGATTGTTTCCAAAGCACCAAATCTCCTGGGGAAAAAGGAATCTTAACATACACAGGTCCCTCTGTTCCTACTCCCTGATGGAGCGGTGCCAATAATACACTGGACGTTTGAATCCTTGCCTCTTTACCCTGCATATCTCGCTGTCGCGTCCGATGTGAAATTGGGGTGACGGGATATTCCCGTTCTTCTCTACATTCACATCCTTTATCTACTTCTAGGTTCTCATCATCAACGTCATCCCTTACTTTCCTGCTTCTTAAGGCAGGTGGGATTGACGGAGTTGGTGGGGCTATCAACAAATCAGAATCATCATCATCTTTCTGATGTTGCAAAACATTATTCGCAGCCATGCATCCCAGACATTTCTTCTCACCCACACAGCCTTTACATTGCTCACTCGATTTTGCACTAACAACCATTATTCCACACGCCTTTCTCCATTCATCATTGTTTCTTAACGTAAAGAACAATTCCACATATGGGATCTCGTCCCACTTCCCGTCTGCAAAATAACATTAATTGCATAATCGTATCATAATCTAAAGTTCCATTCTCTGGCCAACGGACTTGATCCTCTAATGCATATTGTGTCCACCACACATTACAGTAATCAATCAATTTCCCTTTTTGCATCTCTTGTCCAAACCGTCCCTCCTTCCAATGACTCAAAATACACCCTAACGGCGACGACTTTGGTATTGATGACATTCCAAGCTTATTTCAATACAGACTAATACAGACAAACTCAATTACAAAATATAAAAATATACCGAATACTTTACCAAACCAAACCACTGTTGCCTGAACCTGCAGGCTTTATACCAAATAATTTACCAGACCAGACCACTGTTGCCGAACCTGCAGGGCTTTTGCCACTGTCTGACGGACGGCACCTAGGCTTCCCCTTGGAGCTCCGTAGCCCAACCACGCACAGCTTTCGCCGTGTCTAACAGGCAGGCTCTTACCAGACCAGAAAATGGTACCAATACCGAATAATAAAGCACCGTCTCTTACCAATACCGTTGGTCCGTCGAGAGCACCGGAGGTCGGTCGCGGTCGATGGCTCCCCGAGAATCACTTGGTGCCGGCTGGAGCTGGATCGATGCGCGAGCCGCCTCAACAATGCTCGCGAGGTCCCATCTGGGTCGCCAAAACTGTTAGCCGAGAGAATGAACACATAACCACTCTAAGGAGGTTATATGTGGTGCTTTATTTCGAGGCCCCGGGAACCAGGGGTACGCACCCAAATCTGGTTCCAAAGACCGTCACAACGTGCTTACAATTTATCCTGTAAAGTATTACATATGCATCGCCTCTCCCAATATGCTGATACATATTCATGACTCATCCCCGCTTCGTATTATAATGAGTATAAAAGTCATTTCCATATGTTCTGCGCTTGCGCAGTGCCTCCTGGTGGTCGTGGGCAGGGGTCTCAGGATGAAGTAAGTAGTTTTCCTCAGATGAAGTAAGACGTCTTCCTCGCTATGTCCTTTTTACCTTTTAGGGTCCTGGATAAATCCCAACGATTGTGTTTGCGCCAGTATTCTTCTCTCTCTCCTTGACTGGTTCTTAGTATACAACTCTGTTTCTTAACACAATTAAAAGTTCTACTTGAATAATCTTTAAAGTACTGTTCCTTCCAAACCACTACCTTATAGGGATATCGCTTGAATAGTCTCATAAATCTATGTCCATATCCTAGGTACTAGGTCTCTCTGACCTAAGACACAAATCAACCAAATCAGTAAGGCTGAATGCTATATATGTATGTATTGATTAAAACTTGATTAAACTTCTGTTAATCAAACGTTATGATTTCTAACAGTTTTAATTTACAATTTAGCAATTCAGCTTACAATTCCCCCCTTTGAGGCTTACAGGATACACATATATCCTATAACCTCATCTCATATTATTTTCCCATGTTTAATTCTGAAACACCATTGTGAACAGCAACATTGAATCATGCCTGCTAGGGTACAAACACAAATAATTATTATTATAATTATTACAAACAAGTTCTTTAACCATGTCCAATTTGGTACCCTGAGGTAAGTTTGTACCACGACTTCTCAAAACCCATGATATATCATCTCTAGTGACTTGGTGCAAGAGTTGTCTGTTCCCAAATTTCAGCCAAATCTGTAGATATTTTGCTGCTCTGATCCATATATGTGCAGCAGCTTGTATTTATAATTGTACAAACACCTCCTTGGGAAGCTAATAGCAAGTCAAGGGCCAGACAGTTTTGTAATGTCACCTAGGAGAGGCTGGATACCTCAATCTGTAATGCCTGTATAGCATCTATAATTTTGCTTTCAATGTTTTTAATTACTGCAGATATATTTAGAATAATTTTTTCTAATTCACTCCCAACCAAGGGAGAAACCATCTAACAAAATTGTGAAATCTTGTGAAATCTTGTGGGACAGTTGGCAATAGCATTATGAGTTGAGTTCTCTATGAGGTCGTACAAAGCGTACAAAGCATACAAAGTAAGTGAAAAATGTGGCACCAGATCAGGTCCCACAAAACAAGTAATTCACCTTAATTATTTTCAGTGAGCTGTCAAATATATATCCACCCTCCACCCCTCTGCTCACAATCAAGGGGTGGAGCTAGTTAGTGGTGGGGGCACTGGGGCCTTCCACATTTTTCCTTTTCTTTAGGGCCCATGGGGTTTATTTCGGGCCACTCTTAACACCAGCTTTTCCAATTTATCAGTGGGTAATCCATCCATCAAATCTTTAGGAACACCCTTTCGCCACCCCAGTGTCCGCAACCCTTGCCTTTTATTAGGAATATTTCTACCCTCTGGGCAAGTAGGGGGTGTCCGGTGTTTCCCATTAGTCAGGCAAGGAAGGGTTTTTACCTCTGTTCGCCTCAGTCCCTTAGTATCAATTTTACTAGAAATATTGACGGGACCGTACTTTCTCCCATAATTAATCAACTCCTGGGCAACTTCCCCCCACATCCATACTTTCTTTTCTGTCTTTCGATCAGGTGATAGCAGTCCTTCCAGGGCAGCAACGGCCCTTTCACTTTGGGATGTTGCTTGTATCTTTCCCTGCAATTGGATCCCACGGCTTTCAGGGAGTCGGGAAGACCCCGAATGAGGGGAGTCACACGTTCGGGATCGACTGGTATCATCATCGGGGACTCCTGTTTAAGTCTTAAGTTCCCGGTCGTACATTATTTGCAGACATGCCGCTTTCTGTACCTTTTTCTACCAACTGGTTGACTGTCCCTGTGATGGAGAGGGGATCTCCCCTTTCCAAAGGGTTAAGTCCTCCAGCCCAATAAGTTGCTCTTTGAGTTAAGGACCAGGGTGCGCGGTGGTCACCGGTGGTTAAAAATACTCCTGGCCCCCAATATCCCTCAGCTTCCTTCTCACTTAGTAAAATTTTATCTACCCCAGACAGCGATACTCTCCAAACATATTCGGTTTCTGATTCTTTTGGCGTACAACCGAATTCCTTTTTAAGTTTAGCTAATCCCGTAGCAGTATACGGAACCTCTTTGGTGGTAATTTGTGGGAATTCGTCCTCTCCGTCTTTGTAAGTATATTCAATTTTTCTCAAGGGTCGGAGAGAAGCAGCAGGAACGTTTAATTTTTCTAACCTTAGTCTCCCCTCTTCCAGGTCACTGTGGGGGTATTCGATTGTTTTCTCGGACAGCGGAGAGGCGCTTTTCTCTGCCAGGAGTTGCTCTTTCAGGGTTAATTGCAAGTAGTTAGCCTGATTTTTCTCTTTGTCTAATTGTTCTTTTAAGTTAACTACCTGGTCCTGCAGGGCTCGGACCAGGTCTTGTAAAGTTTGTATGAACTGAGAGTCAGCTGTTTGTTGTTGTTCTCTAGCCTCTACTGCAGCAGCCAAGCTGGCACCCAGTACGGCCCAGACAATCGATTTACCCTTTCCGGGCCAGAGTTTTGCGTCCTTTTGCAGGGCGCTTACTCGGTCTGTCACACTTTGCAAATTATGCCAATTTTTCTTGGCCCATTCTACCCCTGGCAGAGAGGGGCGAGCCTTATGTTTCTCTAAAAGACCATGCAACACATCTCTGCCCTGAGGGGCAGATTCGCTGCTATTCATTTCTGAATGGGACAGTCGTCTCAGGAAAGCAGCACGTTTTGTTTCAACAAAATCCACCCCTTAAGTCCTTGAGAGGTAAGCACGTAATACATAGTAAGTTAAATACAGCAATAGGTTGGGGCCGTTGTCTCAGGGAGGCAGCACGTTTGTTTCAACAAAATCCACCCTTATGTCCCTGAGAGGTACGCACGTAATACAAAGCAAGTGAAATGCAGGACAATCGTCTCAGGAAGGCAGCACACAAAACCCACCCCTTAAGTCCCTGAGAGGTACGCACGTAATACAAAGCAAGTGAAATGCAGGACAATCGTCTCAGGAAGGCAGCACACAAAACCCACCCCTTAAGTCCCTGAGAGGTACGCACGTAATACAAAGCAAGTGAAATGCAGCAACAGGTTGGGGTAGTCGTCTCAGGGAGGCAGCACATTTGTTTCAGCAAAATCTACCCCTTACATCCCTGAGAAGTACACGCGTAATACCTTACACTTTACGTGACATTATGGTACTTTTCACTGCAAGGGATCCTGTCCGTGACGCCAATTTAATGTCAGGGTCCGATTGGAGAAAACCCCAATGCCGGACCCTGTTTCAGTTCGTGATCTCAAGAGTGAAATTAAGACGCAAACGAGGTCAAGTACCGTAATCGGTCGGTTTCTTTATTACGAAAGGACAATTATTATAAAAGAGGGAAATTACTGTAATAAAGGCGATAGCGGTAGGATAGATTGGAAAAAGGATGGAAATGAAGCAAGGATTCGGGATGCAGAGAGAGAGAGAGTCACCACCGTGGATCCAGCAGTGTCCCGGGAATCCGTCGTCGTTGGTGATGGGAGTCCTTCAGGGTTCGTAGTCGGTATCGGAGCAGAGTGTCCTCCAGGAGTCCGCAGTAGTCGTTGGAGGTGGGTGTCCTCGTCGAGGCGTCCTTCTGGAGTCGTCCCCTTGAAGGTACCCCATGGAGTGTGTCTCGCGGAGTTGCCCTCATGGCGATGTCTCATGGAGGGTGTCCCTCAGGGTCCATAGTAGTTATCGGTGGAGAGTGTCCTCATGGAGGTGTCCTTCTGGAGTCATCCTCATGGCAATGGCTCCCTGGGGATGTGCCTCATGGTGATTACCTTTTCCCCCTTTTATAATGAGTTGGGGGGAGTACCTCTGTTCTTCATGTCACCTATTACACTGGTGGACCAGTTTCCCTGGTCTTGCAGCCAGCTCTTCAACTGCAGGTAATTCTTGGGATAATGGGCAATTCCTCACACCAATCCTGGAGGTCTTAGCTCTTTCCCACTCATCCCTCAGGCAATGGACAGTGGAAGAGTCTTATCTCAACTCCTCCCACCCATCTCTGAGACAAAAGATAGGTGGAATCCCATCTCAGCTTCTCATGCCAATCTTTGAGACAATGGACAGTGGATTCTGATTTCAGATCAGTCTCTCACGTAGCAGCAACATGGATCCTCAGTCCTGGTTACACCAGCCTCGTCTCCGAAGAACGTAGTCTGAGTACATGGCACAGGGGTGAGGACTGCCTGCAGTCAGACGGATTAATACAGCTGTCACATTAAATTACATGATTACTGAAAAATAGTGTGGGTGAGGCAGTGTTAGATGGGGAAGAGAGAGATGGTAAAATAAACAAAGTTTGGGGTATGTGAAGGATGGAGGTAGAGAGAAAGAAGAATTGAAAATAATGTCATTCCTTTGTTTAAAAATCAGATTTCTATATTCATGTGCTGTGAACATTTATTATGCTATTATTTATTAGAAGAAAACAATTCTAAGCCAGGTGTTAGACAGTGAAGGCTGGAAAGTCAGTTCCCCAGCCCGGTGCAGGTCAGCGTGTCCTGGCATATGTGTGCTCGCTCGTGCTCGTGCCTCTCCCGCACTTGTCAGTCTGTGCCTGCGCCCCCTGCACCCTTCTCCTGCTGTGGCTGATGCTGCGCTGGCAGCCGTGGGCAGCACTGGTGTGAACACCACCTGGGTGCCCTCATCTCCCTCCTCCAGGTTTCGGGGAAGGGGACTGTGCACAGTGCAATCCCCAGAGAGGTTAATTGCTGTCTGCTGGCCCCCAGTGCTCTGCGGTGCGTATAAGCACAAGTTATAATTTTAATCTTATCTATTTAAACCTTCTTCATGTTCAGACCTTCTAAATGGTGCCGACTTCTTCCAGCCAAACCCAGAGGAAGGGGGAGGTCATTCTGCAATACTCCCTAAACTGTCCCAAAATGCTCTTGGGGGGGGCAGATCATGTGGGGCAGGGCTGAAGCCACTCTGGGGCGCACAGGGCAGAGCTGCAGTGGATGGCTCTTGATGTTGAGATGAAGTTGCCAGACCTGGGGTGTTTGTAACCAGTGATGAGCTGGTGTTCCCCCAGGAAGGGTTGTGGAGGCTGGGGGCAGGCAGTGCAGGGGTTACAGCAGATGGAGGAGGTGAGGTCTCTGAGCAGGATCCTCCTGCCCTAATCACCGTGCAGCTTTGCCCAGAGACCCGAGCACTTCCCCAATGGAAGACGGGCTGAATTTTGATGTGTGTGTATGGATAGTTGTTGGGAGCGGCACAGTGTTGTGCTGCGGTTAGCGTACGTACAGGAACAGTCCGTGTCCCCCAGGAAGCTGTACTTGTGAGCCATATGGTTGCCATCAGAGTGCTCCTCTGTTTCTGATTTAAAGCAGAGCTTTGACTAAACCTGATCAATATTTTGCATG
Source organism: Strigops habroptila (assembly GCF_004027225.2). Lineage (NCBI taxonomy): Eukaryota > Metazoa > Chordata > Aves > Psittaciformes > Psittacidae > Strigops > Strigops habroptila. Next base: position 22,312,361 of record NC_044301.2, read on the forward strand.
CCATGCATGAAGAACCAGATGTTGGAAGTTTCCTATCGTTGAGAGGGAGGGGGCAAACACATCCCACACACCACACACACCCTCCCCCCAGACTTGCAGAAATCAATGTTCTCTGACAGAAGTTGGTTGGTTTTCCAAAGAACAATATATTCTTTTGATTTTCAAGTTGATTTGCCTTTTAACAAGGTTCTGGTTTAATATTTTGAATTTTTTTTCTGTGATATGGATAAATTCTCACAAGGGGAAAGCTTAACGGTGTGATGGACAATAACTACATGTACTTGTCCAGCATCTTATCGTTTCCACCAACTCACAGCTAGTACTTGATCATCCATCATGTTGTCTTGCTTTGGCCTGCTCCTCTCCTCCATTGGAAGACTGATGTGAATCAGAGGTAGGCATGCAATGTTGTGCCATGTCCAGGGTGGACTTGGTGGTATTGGCACCCTCAGGCACAACAGGCAGGTGAAGCTATCACAAGGGATATTTGAACATGCGTGGAGTGGGAGCAAAAGAAGACCAGGAAATAAGACACATTTATTAAACTGTTTAAAACAAATGTTTTCCTAAAATCCCTTTTTAAATGGGAGCAGTACAGACTGTGCCTCTGGTTCCCACAGAGACTATGTCCTTAGTATTTCCTTGAACCTGGGACCAGATTTTTCACTAATTGCTCACCAGGGGTTTCCTCTACCTTCTTGCAGAAGCTGCTCCTGAGCCTGTTGGCACTGCCTAAGCTTGAACGTGGTGTTTTCAGGACGAGGGCTTCCTGACTGCTGGAAGACAGGGCTTGCCATGTATCTCCTGGAGCGAGACCCCCCCCCCCCCAGCCCACAGCACGATGGGGTGGAAGGGAGGTTTTATTGCAGAGGTTGGACCTAAGTGGGGCAGAGCAAGGCTGGTTAAGCTGGGCCATGCAATGCTTATGTGGCTCTTGCAACCAGCTCGCTAACCTTAGCTTTTTATGTCTTAAGCCGTTTCTCTTTTTCTGGCTCAGGAAGAGGGTAATGCATGCAAACAATAGAAATGAGAGGAAGAAGAAGTTCTTATGAGGGAAAACAGCAAAAAGTCTTTTGAGGGAACCAGTGGGATTAGCGCCCTAGTGGATTCTTCAAATATTACAGTGAATTTAATTAAATACATCATGATCCCAAAAGAGGCCAGTCTAATTAGCCAGATCTAGAATACATTTATTCTCTTCCCTCACCCTTCCAATCAGAAACATCAGCATCAGCTCCTATCCTATTTTTAATCATTTTTAGACTCAGAGGGCTCTCCTTCCTCCATGTTAGCTAAGCACACAGCACTGGGTAATATGTGTCTTTTATCTTAGCTGTAACTGAGATAATACCCATCAGATTTTTTACCAGAAGGTCCTGGCTGCATGTAGGCAATATTTTTGATTAATGAACCTTGAGATCATGTCCAAATCACTGTACTATGTGTCTTGGGTGAAGTGCATGGTGAGGACAGAGTTTCACGAGATGACCTAGAAGACATAAAGAGGTCTTGGGGTTGGACGGTGGGAGCTGGCAGGGATTGTTGTGTAGCTGAAATGTAGGTGTGTGGTGGAAGCACCAAATGGTCTTCACTGATGAGTCTTGTGTCATTCGACTTTGGTATCCATTTGTCCTCCACTCGTGATAAGCGTTACTGTGGGAATTGGAACAGTTACTGTGAACTCAGCCCTGCCGCTGCCTGGCCACTGTGCCACAGCAGCCAGCATAGCTGTAAGCACTGAATTCTTCCCTCTGCTTTTGACAAGTAATTGCCACATCCTTGGGATCTGTGACATAAAATAGCTGTTTGTTTCCCTAGCATGGACCTCTGTGCCAGACAATTGATAGATTTTGTTAAATAATCCAGGTATAATACTCCTGAATTAGCCACATTGGCTGTGGTAGCACAGCTTCAGAAGGGGGCAGGGGTTTTCCCAAGTGCTAACCTCTTGTGGCGATACCCAGCTGCATGCTCACCATGGGCTTCTCAGTCTGGATCACTGTCACAGCTGTCTTCCAGGCCAGGCTGCTGCTTTCTTCCACATCCAAGGGAGTAAAACCTAGATGTCAGGGAACAGAGTGCTGGGTGATGGATAGGATGGCACACGTGCTCTGCTTCCATATGCTGTTTCTAGGACCTCTCGATCTGATGGGTTCATTGTGTTCTAGGATTGTTTTGATTTTATTCTTCCTAGTTTTCAATGAGAATTTATCAAATTTAATTTTATCTGTTTGACATGTAGTTGGGTCTCCTCCCAGGATAAGCTTTAAATGTGAAAGAATTAACCACACATAGGTCGTGAACAGTTGTTAATGTTGGATCTGCTATTTTCTTTCACTGAAGGAGATGATCTCGCCTATCTCAATTTTTGCTTCTGTGCTTGTTTCAGTATGTTATGTTTTCTTGCTTCTAAGTGGGAGCGTGCGTGGTACCTTGAGAATAAACAGGCTTGATCTTACTGTGTCTTTGTCAAAATGTGGTTTCTTACTTAGTTCCCAGGTGGCTTTTAGCAATTTACAGCGGACTAACCCAGGGAGAGTAGACATGGTAAAGGAAATTCACATCTCTACTTTGTTCTTCACAGCACCTTCAGCATCACGAGAGCTGGGTTGAGGGTGAAAGCTGCTATTACCACTGTGTCCTCTGTAACTACTCCACCAAGGCCAAGCTGAACCTTATCCAGCACGTGCGATCCATGAAGCACCAGCGGAGTGAAAACCTACGGAAGATGCAGCGCCTCCAGAAGGGTCTTCCTGAAGAAGAGGAAGACCTGGGACAGATCTTCACCATCCAGAAGTGTCCAGCAGCTGAGGCTGGTGAGTGCTGCCTCCCTTGCATGCACAGGGTCAGGCTCTTGCCTCCTCTGTGTCACAGGATTGGACTAGCAGTATCAGACCTTCCGTGCAGTTCCATGGCAAGCTCGGTGGCTTTCTTGCTTCTCTTCCCTGCTGTGAGGATGATGCTTATTGCTTATCAATAATGTGTTATGAAAGTCCCGGCTGCCCTGAGGTAGGACAAGACCCTGCTATACCTGCAGCATCTAGCATACCTCTGCCTCATGGGGCTTGTGGGTGGTAGCTCTGAAGCACCAAATATTTACACGTGTTCTTCATTTTGTAATATTTGAGTGTCTAGAGATACCATCACATTAGGACAGCTCTAACAAACTTGTGTACTATACTTTTAATAGATATTTTGCAATGCATCAAGTGAGGTCCTGAGGTGCAAACCTGTCCCAGTTTGTTCATTGGTTTCTAGTATTTCAGATACATTGGATCGTGAGGAGGAGCTAGTTGAAAGGGGTGGGCAGGAGAAGGGGTGAGCGTCAGTCTGTTTGCTATGTCTCCTCTTGACATGGTGGAGAAGGTGAAAGGCTTGGATGAAGCATATACTTATACAGAAAGGACAGATAATAGGAAAGGGATTGCAGCTGTGAATCTAGCAAGAGGAAAAGGTGCCTTAAGGGGACAGTTAGGCTGGGCAGAACAGAAATTGTACTTTGTTTAATCATTTAAAGGGTTAAAAAGTTTTTTATGTTGGGGAAAAGCAGGACGTCATTAACTCCTCTTTGGAGGGAGGAGGGGGAGGAGGAGGAGGAGAGCCTACCCAAGTCAGCTGGTGCATGTGCTGTCAGGGATGTGAAGATGCTGGAGCTGGGGGGATGCCAGCGAAACCCTTCAGAGCCCTCCTCGGCTTCAACCAGGACTTCCCTCCAGGACTGCTGTTGAAATGGCTAAATCTTACAGAAAAGTGCTCTGAGGAACTGGCATTCCTCAATTAATGTGCATAGAGACAAGGAAAGTGATTTTAGCTTAAAGGCGTTGAGAAAGGAAAGCAGCACCACTGGAGGAAAATACGTGTGGGTCTTAGAAATATCTCTTGAATTAAGACCTGGGTTGCGTTGCTGTTATTCATGTTAGTAACAAGGATGTGAAATAGTTGCAAAATACCCAGAAAGTAAAAGAGGAGAATTTTCAGTAAGAGTTAAATTAAGTCTCATGGAAAAAAGTGACCAGTGTGTGAACTAAGCAGCCCAGTGGAGTGGAGGGCATGGAACATGCTTTCCCAAAGGTCACGGTGACAGGGAAAGCATGCTGTGGTTGCCACACCACCCTGGAGGGGACAGCAGCTCTCAGAGCTGATCCGCTTCTCTGCGGTGCTCTGCTGTAAAAAAACATTCAGATTTCGAAAGGATATGTTGAAGTGTTGTATGGTTTGTGAGTTTTCTTTAAAGCAAAATGGACAGAGAGGAGATAACATCTGTGCCCTTTTCTGATACACAGAACAATCTTGGAAACCCTTGTTTGCTTTAAAAATATGTGTTTACCTTGTCTTTTACTTCGGAAACTTTATCTTTCCTTGTATGTTTGCCAGGATTATGACGTTGCAGGTACTGAGAGTGCAGAAGCTGACTAGCTGAGAGGGAAAATGGTCTGTTGACCATATAAAAAAAATTTTTTTTTTTTTTTGTTAAAAGTCTTGATAAATCACTGCAGGTATCATGGTTTAAGGCCAGCCGGTAACTCAGAAGCACGCAGCTGCTTGCTCACTCCCCCTCTTCTTCCTCCCCCTGCTCCCGGTGGCGTACTTTCACCACCAGGTTCTGCACCCAGACAGTGATATCTTGCCACAGTGCAGCAGCCCAGATGGGTTTACCTCTGCGTTGCCAGTTGCTCTGCTTCCATTGCTGCAACCACCCCCACAGGGCATTTGCCACCATCCATGAGTCAGTAGAGAGATAAAGTACTGGCCATTTTTCTTGTTCAGCAATGTCCAAGGCCAGCTGGATGGCTTTCACCTCTGCAAACTGACTTGATTCACCATCTCCTTCAGCAGTTTCTGCAACTTGTCCCAGGGGACTCCACACAGCTGCCTTCCATCTCCTATGCTTTCCCACAATAGGGCAGGACCCATCAGTAAACAAGGCATATTGCTTTTCACTCTCTGACAGTTCATTATATGGTGGGGCCTCTTCAGCACTTATCACCTCCTCTTCTGGTGACATTCCAAAATCTTTGCCCTCTGGCCAGTCCATGATGACTTCTAGAAATCCTGGATGACTGGGATTTCCTATTCGAGCTCGTTCTTTAATTAGCGCGGTCCACTTACTCCATGTAGCATCGGTTGCATGATGTGTAGAGGAGACCCTGCCTTTGAACATCCAGCCCAGCACAGGCAACCGGGGTGCCAGGAGGAGCTGTGCTTCAGTGCCAATCACTTCTGAAGCAGCTCGAACCCCTTCATAGGCTGCCAGTATCTCTTTTACAGTGGGAGTATAGCTGGCCTTGGATCCTTTATATCCCCGACTCCAAAAGCTGAGGGGTCAACCTCGAGTCACCCCTGGAGCTTTCTGCCAGAGGCTCCAGGTAGGACTATTCTCCCCGGCTGCGGTATACAGCACATTTTTCACATCTTGCCTGGTCCAGACTGGTCCAAGGGCTACTGCATGACCTATTTCTCGTTTAATTTGTTCAAAGGCTTGTTGTTGCTCAGGGCCCCATTTGAAATCCTTCTTCTTCCGGGTCACGTGGTAGAGAGGGCTTACAATGAGACTGTAATTTGGGATGTGCATTCTCCAGAACCCCACAACACCTAAGAAAGCTTGTGTTTCTTTCTTGCTAGTTGGTGGAGACATTGCTGTTATCTTGTTGATCACATCTGTGGGGATCTGGCGACGTCCATCTTGCCATGTTATTCCCAAAAATTGACTCTCCTGTGCAGGTCCCTTGACCTTATTCCATTTTATGGCAAAACCGGCCTTCAGAAGGATTTGGATTATTTTCCTCCCTTTCTCAAAAACTTCTTCCACTGTATCACCCCACACGATGATGTCATCAATGTATTGCAGGTGTTCTGGAGCTTGCCCCTGTTCCAGTGCAGTCTGGATCAATCCATGGCAGATGGTAGGGCTGTGTTTCCACCCCTGGGGCAGTCGGTTCCAAGTGTACTGGACGCCCCTCCAAGTAAAAGCGAACAGGGGCCTGCACTCTGCTGCCAAAGGGATTGAGAAAAATGCATTGGCAATATCAATTGTGGCATCCCCCTTGGTTGCCTTTGTCTCCAGTTCATACTGAAGTTCTAGGATGTCTGGTATGGCAGCACTCAATGGTGGTGTGACTTCATTCAGGCCACGATAGTCTACTGTTAGTCTCCACTCTCCATTAGACTTTTGCACTGGCTATATGGTGCTATTAAAGGATGAGCAGGTCCTGCTGATCACTCCTTGGCTCTCCAGTCTGCGGATCAGCTTATGGATGGGAATCAGGGAGTCTCGGTTGGTGCGATATTGCCGCCGGTGCACTGTTGTGGTCGCGATTGGCACTTATTGTTCTTCGACCTTCAGGAACCCCACAACAGAAGGATCCTCTGAGAGACCAGGCAAGGTGGACAGCTGCTTAATTTCCTCTGTCTCCAAGGCAGCAATACCAAAAGCCCATCTATACCCTTTTGGGTCTTTGAAGTACCCTCTCCTGAGATAGTCTATGCCAAGGATGCATGGAACCTCTGGACCAGTCACAGTGGGGTGCTTTTGACACTCCTTCCCAGTCAGGCTGATTTCAGCCTCCAGTACAGTCAACTCTTGGGATCCTCCTCTCACTCCAGAAATACAAATGGGTTCCACCCCTTGATACTTTGATGGCATCAGGGTACACTGTGCACCGGTATCTACTAGAGCCTTATACTTCTGTGGGACTGATGTGCCAGGCCATCTGATCCACACAGTCCAGTAAACCCGAATGTCCCTCTCCTCCACCTGGCTGGAGGCAGGGCCCCTCTAACAGTGATCATAAGATTGTCCGCTTATGTCTTGTAGAAAGGGATTAGTATTCCTTATCACAGGAGCTGGAGTAAAATCATCTCTTCCACTCCATCTGGGAAACTGCTCACCAGAGACTGGAGCAGCAGCTTTCCTACGAGGATCATCCTCGACCATTGTTCTCTTCTTCAACTGACGCACCCCTTTCTCCAGAAGTGAGGTAGGTTTTCCCTCCCAGTTTCTCATGTCTTCTCCGTGATCCCGCAGGTAAAACCATAGGGTGGCCCGTGGTATGTGCCTCCTATATTTTCTTTTTTGAGCAGTAGGGCGCCTTCTGTTAATAGTTGAGACATGGGTTGGTACACGTGGGGAGCTGGATAGATCGCATAAATCGTCTCTCAATTGTTTGAACTCCTGGGACAGTTTTTTCCACAGCTGAAATGATGGAAGGGGTGAGATTGTCTTTGAACTCTCGGAGTTGATGAGTCACTTCATCCACTGTTGGTGGTGCTACGTCATTCCAGGTCATTGATGCCAATGTGTGGGCATATGATGATGGTGCACTCCGTGTAAGTTTTCACCACATGGGTCGTGTACATTCACGTTCATCTGGATCTACAGCTGCATTCCCGGCATCCAGCCTAGGATAGGTCATCTCTATAATGGCTGATTCCCTCAGGGACTGGATGCCTTTCTCTATCGTGATCCACTTGGCTGAGCGACTCATAACATCGTCCTTGTAGGGAAACCTTTCCTTCACAGCTGCCAAGAGCCACCTCCAAAGGCTGAGGGCTCGTTTCTCTTTTGCAATCACTTTTTCAATTCTCCCTTCCCTAGCAAGTGATCCCAGCTGCTTGGCTTCCTTACCTTCTAGTTTGTGACCATTGGCCCCATTGTCCCAGCATCGGAGCAACCATGTGACGATGTGCTCCCCTGGAAGACGGGTGAAATCTTTTGGCATATTCCGCAGCTTGGTCGAGGTCTGGGGTCGAGAAGTCACCTCTTCTTTTTCCTCTTCCTCTGATTCACGTAGAAGTAAGTCTTGTTCAGATGCTGTCCCCTGTAGTAAATGCTTTGGGTCTTCATCTTTCTTCACTGCACTAATTGCTCTTTGTGCCTCTCGTTTGCTTTTCCCCTTGCTTACAGGGGCAACCGATATTGGCACAAATTGGCCATTTGGTTTAGCTACAGTGTCTGTCACCGTGGTTGGAGTGGCTGCAGTGTCTGCCAGTAGGGTTGGAGTGGCTGCAGTGTCTGTTGCTAGGGTTGGTACAGCTGTTGTGCTTGGGGGTTGAGTAACACCCACAGCTGCGTTGTCTGTTGCTGTTGGGGTTTGAGTAGTTGCTGTGCTTGTCAATAGGATTGGTGTAGCTGCAGCGCTTGGAGTTGGAGTAGCTGTGTTGTCTGTTGCTTTGCCATCAGATCCAGAGACACTTTTTTCCCTTTGAAGGTGCTGGATAGTGTTGAGCAGGGCTCTGTAGGCGTAGGCCAAGCCCCAGCACATTGCCATGATTTGTCCCTCTCTGGTATAACCAGGACGACAGCACACCTCGTTTAAGTGTTTTACTAGTTTTTCCAGATGTTGCACTTGTTCAGTGGCCAAGTTCCAAAGCACTGGAGGGGCCCACTGGCCTGGATACTTGCCCCTGCTATCCCACACACCCTGCCACTCATGACTGTCCAGCCTCAGGGAAAATCTCTTGGTGGTCCTCCTATATTGTTGTCTAACCCTTGACCAGATTTGAACCCGATACTGCTCTTTCGAGATCAGATGAAATAGGATGTTCCCAGGGTGGGATGGCCATGGGTAAAACACACTCCATATGTGTGCCAACGTGCTGATCCCCAGCACAATCAGCAGGCAGGTCTCAAGGGTATTCAAAGGCCATCCACAACCTTCAGAACTCTTAAATGCTGTTGTAAATAGCCTGGTGGGGGAGCAGGGAGTGTAAGGGAATGCCTCCTTCGTAGGTTGACTCCCTGAGGAGAAAAAAAAAGATATGCAATTGCTAAAATATTTCATTATATACCTCCCAAAGTATAGAGGTGATGACCACCCTGGGAACGCAAGCCAGACCAGTTTCATGATCAATGAGTCTATTGTATTACAAGTCATTACCATGAAGTACAGTGAAACAATAACCTTAGCCAGGCCCCCCAGCCGATAAACACTAAAACAGCAAATAGTGGCTGTAAGTAAGGTACAACATGCTGAAACTCTGAGATCAAGCGCAACAACTCTGAGAGCCAATAAATCAATATTGTGAGGAGTGACTATTAATCCGAAACAGTGAATGCTTATCACAAATATGGCTATCCACACCCTGGTCAGATCTGTCATTATCTCAACCCTTCGAGCCCCACATTGGGCGCCACAAAGAACTGTCATGGTGTAATCCCAGCCGGTAACTCAGAACCATGCAGCCGCTCACTCACTCCCCCCCCTTCCTCCTCCCCCCGCTCCCGGAGGGATGGGGAGGAGAATCAAAAGAATGTAACTCCCATGAGTGGAGATAAGAACAGTCCAGTAACTAAGGTATTATACAAAACTACTACTGTTACCAGTAATAATAATAATGATAAGGGAAATAACAAGGGGAGAGGATACAATTGTTCACCACCCGCCGACTGATAGCCAGCCCAACCCAAGCAGCGATCTGGGCCTTCCAGATAACTCCCCCCAGTTTATATACTGGGCATGACATGCTGTGGTATGGAATACCCCTTTGGCCAGTTTGGGTCAGGTGTCCTGTCTCTGATTCCTCCCAACTACCCCTCCTCCCTGGCAAAGCATGAGACTGAGAAAGTCCTTGGTCAGAGTAAACATTACTTAGCAACAACTAAAACCATCGGTGTTATCAGCGTTGTTCCCAGGCTGAAAGTCAAAACCACAGCACTGCACCAGCTACTAAGAAGGAGAAAAAAATGACTGCTGTAGCTGAACCTAGGACAGCAGGGAAGTCTCGTTCTAAAAGTGTTTTACTTTTTCAAATGGCCTGAGATAGGTTCCTTTAAGCTTGTTGGTTCTTCAACAAAAACTAACAGCAAACAAGACACTGTCATTTTCTTTATCATATTTTATTTCAAAGCTTAAAAATACAAGTAAGGATAAGACTCTAGAATTCAGGGGGATCAGGGGAAATCCCTGATCCGTTCTGGAGGTCTCGTTGACCTGAGCTGTTTGATTTCACACAGTTTTCCAGCCCATTGTTGAGCAGAACTGAGCAGACACTCCTCACTGGTGTGCTAGTGGCTATGGGCGCAAGGTGCTGGTCTGGTTGGACCCACAGTGATGGGAGTTGGATTTGGCTGCAGTACACCCACGGGGGAGATCAGGTGCTTTCATCTCCCATTTATTCTGATCCCGTTATGGTATCAGAACATCAACTCGAATATACAGCAGGGTGGTCCTGTCACCCCACCCCAGCGGCTGGGCTGAGGACGTATCCTGGGGGAAGGCACGTCAGGATGCTGCAAGCATGGCATCCATCAGGGGCGGGCCTCTCAGCAGGCAAGATCAGCCTCATGCAGGGCACAACAGCAGTTTGTTTCTCAGCTTTAATTTATTCAGTGTAATTACTTAATGTGTAAAATGATCTCCTTCCAGCAGGCTGATCCTTCCCTTTTTTCTGTGAGTTTTAAACTCCTAGTCTTGTTTTGCTGTAGTCTTGGCTGTCAGCACTATGTAGCAGAAATATGCACATTCCTGGGCTTCAGTTCTCTCTTCTGTCATGTTTGTTTTGTCTTGGTTTTGAACTTTGCTGGTATGTTTGGCTGTTCCAGCCCTTCAGGAGAGCAGCACATTCTGTGTGGCTTCACCGACGAGTCTTCCCAGCCCAGTGCTGCCAGTGTAGGAAATGCGCGTCCTCCGTGGCAGGGCTGCACTTTGGGTGTGCAGGTGGCTCTCTGCCTTTCTTCCTCCCATCCAATACGATGGTGTCTACTGTATCCCTGTTACATTTTCTTTTGTTTTTTTCTGAGGGCTAGGTGGCTTCCCTTGCTGCCTTTTGATAAGGAGTCTCTGGTGGTAATGGATAACACAAGAAAGTCTTCTCTCTGTTCAGGCACCTTGAGCAGAAAGCGCTTTTCTGATCTGTGACATGTCTCTGTCAGGGGCCCAAAGGGATGGTGACTTTTTTGCTGGTTTGATGCATTACAAGTGCAGTGGTTTGTTTTGATGCTGCTGTTACTCTCTGATAATCATCGCTGTGATTCTCCCTCCCCTTCTACTTAATTATATTTGGTTTTAATTGTTTCCCTACACATATAATATCAGTTTGCCTTTTTTCCCCAAAGTGAGTCACCTTTTGTTATCACCGCTATTTCTGAGGACTCTCAAAACATTTTGGTCCTCACAGCTTTTCTACCTCTGCAAAACTCCTTCCTGGGATGGGGCCCAGCTCTGGGCTGGCTGCCTGGGGAGGTTGTGGAGTCCCCATCCTGTGAGATGCTTGAAACCCAATGGGCAAGGATGAGGCTGAGGTCCTGAGCACACCATGACTTGTGCCTGTCTCCTCTCCTTGCAGAATTGTAAGTACTCAGAGCAGGGCTGAGCTGGCAGAAAACCATTCCCTTCTTGTGCTGGCGTGGCTGGCCAGCTGTGGGTTCACCTCAGCAGCAGTGTGAAACATCATCCTTCTCCTCACACTTTGGTCTGGTGTGCTGTGACCAAGAGCAAGCAGGCACAAGGGATCATGTTGTAAGGGGATCCCAAGTTCCCAGGGGATGGCAGGGTCCAGCCAGTTGCTTCTGCTGCTTCCAGGGCAGACCCCCAGGCCAGCCATGACCCAAGGCAAGGTGCCGTCACATGCAGCCACGATTACTCCTGCTGCTGCTGGAGACCTTTGTGGATTTGCTAGAAACGTTGAAAGAGTAATTACCACTTTTTTCTTTCCCTAACTTCAGTCAGTTTGTGCCAATCTTCTCATTCCCAGCATTACATAAAACTGCTGGTTGCAGTAACAAAAGGTGGCTCACCCCTCATACCATAGCCTTGTGTTCCACAAGGCTGCGTAGCCCAAGTGATGGAGTTGCCTTGTTCCCCTTCCTGCTCCGTCCTGTTTGCTCTGTGGCAGAGAGCAGATGCCGGGGTTAAACGCTGTGTCTCACTGTGTGTACGTACTTGCTGGTGTGTGCAAGCATGTAGGAAAAAGCATTGCTGTCTCTGGGGCAGTGCATAGATATTTGCTTGTATAGATGCATCTCAGTCCGTTGGAAGAGAGTGTCTGATCATACCTTAATTAGTCCTCTAACAGTCTACAAAGGTCAGTGCCAATTGCCTGTTCATTTACGTTTGTAATTGTGATGGTTCTTGATTGCACATTAGTTGCAAATCATTCCCTCCCACCCCGCAGAAAACACATGCAGCAGCCTAAGCAACAGCCTTGTAGACACGAGGACCTTTGTCTCTGCTTGTGCCAGCAGTACAGCCTTGACTGAAACTTTTGTGTCTTTTGTGGAAGAGAGCTTTACAAGCTGCACTTCACTTCCAGTAAAGGGATGATGAAGTCGTTGGCAGGGAAATTATATGGACATCAGGCAAGAAACCCAATCCTCCTTGAACTGGATAATTAAAGATAATTAAACTTTTCTGCTTGCTCTGAGAAGTATGCTAATTATGCAGGAGATAGGGAAGTAAGCCCAGGCTGGATGTTCAGCTTTCTTGATCAGAAAGAATACAGCTTTAGGGCTGGGGGTTTATTTTCCTCTATGGGTATTTCTGCACATCTATTGCTGTAGTATCTGGGCTGCTGCCACTGCAGATGTCAGCCCCTTGTTGCAGAAGCATCTGCATAACATTACCTGTAAGCTAATTGATTTTTAATGATGGGGGTTTAGAGAAGAAAAAAACCCAACAACCAACAACATAATAGAAACCAAAATGTTCTCAAGATGTAGGGATGGATGCACTTATGACTCATTAGGTAATGATAGAAATAAGAGTGAAACAACCTGCACCGAATTTTCGTTGTAGCTTTGAAAGTGATTCCTTCTAGAAGGCATCGAGTACAGGCAGCCCAGGTTTCCCCGCTCTTCCCACTGTGTAGGACAAAAGTCCATCAGGTGGATGTCAGGCATCTGTGTGCCTCACCTGCACTGGGGTCCTGGGTGTCCCTGGCCAGGGACTGCTGCTCACACAGCTGCACGGGGTCTGCCACACTCCTCAGGTCAGGAGAAAGTCCTGGTGCTTGTGGTAAGCTTGGCCTGAGCTGAGGTCCCTCAGGAGGAAATACTTCATATTCTCCACAGGAGAATAACTAGATCCAGAAGGGTCAGGTGGAGCTGAGGCAAGAGACCACCTAGAGTTTTATGATGCCCAGGAGTTTCATTTTGATCATCCCCTCATATGAGTCCTGAAATTGTTAGTATCTTTGAAGGGAAACAGAAATTTTTGGCAGATGTAAGTGCAGAGGACAATTTGCATGGCCAAGGAGTTGTGCTGGTACAGGGAAGGTGTGCAGTGCCTCTGTGGCTGGAGGAGAGGTTCCTGCCTGAGGCACGAGCAGCTGAGGCACTGTCCAGGGAAGGGAGCAGAGCCATACCACTCAGTTTCTGAAGGAAAGGCTGCTGGGCACATACAGCGAGGGGATGCTGCAGAATCCCTATTTCACTGCAGAGGACCAGTCCCCTGTGCTGGACATCCTGTTTCAGCAATCCTGCTAATCTCTGCCAAATCCTTAGCAACCATTCTCTTCTGACACACAGAGTCATTGTTGGGGCCCTCGCATGTGAAGAGTGAGGGCAGGCACTCTGGAAGTCCTTGCTAAACTTGGCCAAGTGCAGTCAAAAGCCCCTTTGTCTGGGCAGGAAAGGGGCTGGAGTGGGCATCAGCAAGAGAATCCCTGCTGCCCATCTTCCCATGCCCTGCCGTGCTGGAGCATCCGTGCTGCTTGCTTTGCCAGCAAATAGCGAGGGACCAGGCACTCTCCCTGCTCCAGACAGGTTGATTACAATTAGTTAGAGGAATATCTTTACTGTAAAGCGCTGTTCTGGTGACTCCCTGGGAGGAGGGGATACCCCATGGCTCCTGCTTTTCCCCTCTCTCTGTTCCCCGGACAGAGGCGGGTATAGTGTCCATCTACGTCTTCCTCGAATTTCAGTATTCAACCTTCTGAAGGGCTGCAAACTGTGGACTGAAATCATGATGTGAATGTTTAAAGAAACCAAGTGTGTAAACAGAAGTGAGGTACAGCTAGAGCAGTTGCCTGATGAGAAAACCCCATGTGATTTAAAAATAGTAGCTACCAAACTCAGCTTGGCTCTGCCTGTGGTGCTTGCAGACAGCTGGATGCTTGTATGGTGCTTGCACCTCTGTTTCACTCTGAGTCATATGAAATACTTTGCTTGTGTTCCTCTTTCTTAAAAGCACTTTTGTAGCTGCACCAGGGATGTGAAGGCATCGCTGTCAGGAGAGAGGTGACGGCAAATGGGAATGGAAGCAAGTTCCTGTGTGATTGGGAGCAGATTTGTTCATGAAACAGGATGTGGTTTGCAGTATGGAAAGGTTTCTCTTAGACGAAATGTTTCTATTTAGCAGAAGGGAGGCTTGATGTCAGCCACATTTGCCAGTTTAAATGTGTGACTTGGAAGTCCCGCAGCATGTATTATCTTCTTCCTCGAGGCCGAGGAATTGCTCTCTGAATTCTCTCCTGTCCAGGCTCTCCAGTTCCTCCCTTCCCTTGGTGGCCATGCCCTGGACTTAGGAATTGTGATTGGCCCATCAATAAAATGAATGAAACAAACTGTGGAGAAGGGGAAAGGATCTTCCACAGAAACCTCCTGTGGGGGAACCATCCTGTTATTTTCCTACCTTGAAGAGTGGGCAACCATGCAAGGCATTTCTCCTTCACAATCAAGAATAGAGTAATTATTAATATAATTTGTTACAACAGGGATGTGAGATGCTCTTTTGGAGTGGATTTTTCATGATTGCAGGCTCTGTAATTCCAATGGAACTTTAAGACTTGAAATGAAAATTGGTAATGCCAAATTATATTCCTCCCTGCTTGGAATAAATTTATTGAGGTCTGATGTCATCCACTTGGTCTTAGTTAAAGGAAATGTGGTCATTGCTAATACTGGAGAAACACACGTGTTGCTCTCCTACATCTGATAGAGGTAATGGAGGGTTTCAGAAAGGAATAATTACTTTGCTTTTGTAAGCCTCTCTCCACTTTTCCATGGGACTTATTGCACACAACAGATAAAAACTTCCCAAAGCACATTACTTGTATAGTGTCTGCAGGAGGAGAGCGTACAGAGTTCGTACTACAGTGCCTACCAACCAGAAGCATGCCCCAGGTCTGGCTCTGCTGGCGATGCACAGATTTGTCTGGCTGGAATGTGTGGCCCTTGCAGGAGGCTAGGGAAGAGCAATGTGCAAGGTGCATGATGAGGGATTTGGTGTACAATTTCACACCTCATGCAAGTGAGAGTTCCAAGTGATGATCTTCATGCCATCTCCTCCCCATCTCCTCCTACTGCCCATGCCTCTTCTGTCTGGAGAAGCTCCTCTGGTCTCGTGCTGCTGCCAGTCACCCTCTCCTCCTCAAAACAAGATTCCTTCCTCTGGTGTTTAACAGCTAAAACCTAGCCTCACATGTTTCCCCTTGCTGTTTCCAGGCTTGTTCTTGATTGACACATTTAATAATCTGCCAATCCAAATGACAGTCTGAGCTCCTGTGTGCAAACATCAAATGCTGCCCAGCTTCACTAGCTGCTTCTCAGGCTTTTTACCTCTCTCTCTTGCTCCCCACAGCCCAATATTGTCTTTTCCCAATATGTTATCTGTAGCCCCTGAAGGCAGCAGCCTGATCAGCCTTTGTTCCCAAAACATGGCATGTAAATCCAAGCAGATCATCAGCAGGTGAGCGGTCAGAGGTGCTTGGCGCTGCAGCAGCCCAGCTGCAGCAGGCACTTGCAAGGGGGCAGGAGGCCCTTGGGTGCCCTGTCCTGTGCACCCAGCTTTCTGCCAGGGGCTGTTTCCTATTGCTGGTGTGTGCAACAGCTTTGCTGTCGGAAGAGGAAATCGTTCCTGTCAGCTCATCCTCAGACATAGGGAGTGAGACGATCTATTGTCCTGTTTTGAGAAAGCATTCATCCACAGTGCAATAACA
Organism: Strigops habroptila; assembly: GCF_004027225.2. Lineage (NCBI taxonomy): Eukaryota > Metazoa > Chordata > Aves > Psittaciformes > Psittacidae > Strigops > Strigops habroptila. The sequence goes on from NC_044301.2 coordinate 22,328,234, forward strand.
TACGTGAAATAGCAGCAAAGGAAAACAGCTCGTGGCGATGCGTATGTTAAGCTGATTAAACTCGCAGTTCCTCTTTACAGCAGCATTTCTGATCTCTGTGCAAACCCCACCAAATACCCCCACGTGCAAGATTATCATCTTGTTTTCCAAGATCTCATGTCATGTGTGTTCATTTAAAGCGGGAGGACAGTTTGTTGTGTTCCCCTTTGTTGTTCTGCTGAACCTTGGAATTTTTTTCTTTTTTTTTTTGTTGTGTGGATTGAATGGCTTGAGGACCTTTTTTTACCTTTCCAGCAAGTTCCTGATGGGAGTCGTAGTATTTCTGGTCAGGGTATCTCCTCTTGAGGATGTCCAGAGACTGGGCAGACAGCAAACTCTCTCTTTTGTGGCTGGACAGAGGCAGATGAAAACTTTTGGTTCTGCTTTAGTTCCATGTTGCTTTAATGGTTATCTAAATCCAGCAGAAGTACTTCTTGTGGCCATGGGTCAGGGTTGCTGTACACAGCTCCTTTGGAAGGTCTGAAGACGTGAGGAGAACCATATGCTTTAAGAAAGTCAGTCCCTTTAAGGGACTTCTAAGTCAGCATAAGGGGACTTCCCTGTCCTGATATTATTCTGTAGCATAATTTGTAACTGTTCCCTCCTTGCATCCTTTCCCCTGCCCACATTTTGGAGAATGCTGTTCCCGTCCCAGCAGCATCTTTTTGTCTTTGTGCATACAGGACACCATGGGACTGTTGAGATCTGTCTTTGCAGAATGCATGGATAAACTTGGTTCCCCTTTAATATCTGGCAGAGGCCAATTTCCTTTTGTTATTTATTTTTTGGGGTTGGTTTTGAGTTTAAAGTAAAAAGCAGTTGTGCCTTAGCTCTGTTTTGACCAACCAGCAGTGACTAGATAATCTCTAAAGGATATGAAAGGTTTAATCATTTTAATTTTGTTTTTATTAAAGTTTATTGTGACTTTTTTCATGTGCCCCTGGTAAAGCAGGGGGGGGAAAGAAATCTACACAAACCTCCAAGCATTTGCTTAATGAAACTCTAATGGGAGGCGCCTGGTGGGAAGGAAGTGGTTAGATAGCTGGGCTGGGGAAGGCAAACCAAAGGCACACTGTAATATTACTGGAATGTGGCAGGAATCTCATAAACTCCCCATCTAGCTTCAGCAGACACTTGTCACTGGGAGCTCATGGCTTTCATTAAGCAGAAAGAGAGGAAGCTCTGGCAGCTGACTTGTTCCAGAATGTTTGTCTTGTTTGACTGCATCTTAAAGCCCTTTCCACTTAAGAAAAGTAAAGGGGAAAACATCACCAGATGCTGTAGTAAAACGCTGGGAAGCTCCTGGTCCCTCTCCTACTCTACTTTTTTTATCCCCATCAAAACAAACTCCAAAGCCAGACTGAAACCACTTTGTCAGTGTGCAAAGTCTCTAGTGAGCTCAGGCAGCTGCTGTTCCCTTTGGAGCAGAAGAGTTGCATCCCTGTCCCTGTGGTCTCACCCTTGGTATGGAGCTTGGTCACCAAAAGCTCTGCTGCCGGTGCCAGCAGCACCTTCTGCTTCTCTTCACTGTTTCTCTTCCCCCTCTCTCCTTTCCAGTATTAGTATAGAAAGCTCTTCTCTAGAGGACTTCAAGGTGGTTGTTGCAGTGGTGCAGGTTAAATTCAAGACTGAAGGGCTCTCCCTTTTTGGAGTGAATCAGTAAAGCCATGAAGACATTACAGGTTGAACAGCAGTAGGTACTGCAGCCCTGTTTCAAGACATGTTGTAGAAGCGTTAGATTTCAGTGTGAGTGTCGTGGTTTGAGCCCAGCCGGTAACTCAGAACCACACAGCCGCTCGCTCACTCCCCCCCCCTCCCCCCCCTTCTTCCTCCCCCCGCTCCCGGAGGGATGGGGAGGAGAATGGGAAGAATGTAACTCCCACGGGTTGAGATAAGAGCAGTCCCGCAACTAAGGTATAACACAGAACCACTACTGCTACCACCAATGATAATAACGATTAGTGAAATAACAAGGGGAGAGGATACAATTGCTCACCACCCGCCGACCGATACCCAGCCCGACCCGAGCAGTGATCTGGGCCTTCCGGGTAACTCCCCCCGGTTTATATACTGGGCATGACGTGCTGTGGTATGGAATACCCCTTTGGCTAGTTTGGGTCAGGTGTCCTGTCTCTGCTTCCTCCCGGCTTCCCCTCCTCCCTGGCAAAGCATGAGACTGAGAAAGTCCTTGGTTGGAATAAACATTACTTAGCAACAACTAAAAACATCGGTGTTATCAGCGTTGTTCCCAGGCTGAAAGTTAAAAAACACAGCACTGCACCAGCTACTAAGCAGGAGAAAAATGACTGCTATAGCTGAACCCAGGACAGTATCCACCCCTTATTCCATACCATTCACGTCATGCTCAGATCCCACATCTCTCAGCACACCATCACCCCTGTCCCATATATACACATATATATACACCCACACCCACACACAGAGAAAGATATCGTTCCCTAGTCCATGGACCAATCCCTGTAAAATTGCTGAACTCATCCAGTCCATGATGTCAGGCTCCATCTCTTGTAATAGTCTTTCAGGGCAGGAGGGACGGTACATAGTGTTGGGTTGTTGCCTGCTGATGATACCGCCAAACTCATCTGGTCACTGCTGAGCTCGTCTGGTTTCCTCAAAATTCATTCTTTGTTGAGGTGATGATCGGAGGGAAGTCAGGGTCAATGGCTGGTGACCTGAAGATATCTAGCTGGTGGGCTATAAAAGTGTTATAGAGCAGGCAACAGCGTACAATTGAGTTCATTGGCTGTTTTCCCCCAAAATCAAATCCCCTTGAGGTACACATCGGACTTCCCCATCTTCCCGCATTACCCACCAAGTATATCCAGGTCCCTGAGCAAAAGCAACCCCACGAGTGGGTTTGCCTTTACCTGAAGCAGGAATAACCCAGACTGTCTTCCCCAACAAATTCTTTATGTGCACCACAGGAACTTTATCCTCCTCTACAGTACGTAAAAGTTCTGATTGGGCTGGGCCAGCCCTGTTGGCAGATCCCCTCATGTTGACCAACCAGGTGGCTTTTGGTAAATGTGTATCCCAGTGTTTGAAAGTCCCACCACCCATTGCTCTCAGTGTAGTTTTTAACAGCCCATTGTACCGTTCGATTTTCCCAGAGGCTGGTGCATGGTAGGGGATGTGGTATACCCACTCAATGCCATGCTCTTTGGCCCAAGTGTCTATGAGGTTGTTCTGGAAATGAGTCCCATTGTCTGACTCAATTCTCTCTGGGGTGCCGTGTCGCCACAAGACTTGTTTCTCAAGGCCCAGGATAGTGTTCCGGGCAGTGGCATGGGACACAGCGTATGTTTCCAGCCAGCCGGTGGTTGCTTCCACCATGGTAAGCACATAGCGCTTGCCCTGGCGGGTTGGTGGGAGTGTGATATAGTCAATCTGCCAGGCCTCCCCATATTTGTACTTCAGCCATCGTCCTCCATACCAGAGAGGCTTTAACCGCTTGGCTTGCTTAATTGCAGCACATGTTTCACATTCGTGAATAACCTGGGCAATAGTGTCCATCGTTAAGTCCACCCCTCGATCACGAGCCCATCTATATGTTGCATCTCTACCTTGATGGCCTGAGGTGTCATGGGCCCACCGGGCTAAAAATAATTCACCCTTATGTTGCCAATCCAAGTCCATCTGAGCCACTTTAATCTTAGCAGCTTTATCCACTTGCTGGTTATTCTGGTGTTCCTCAGTGGCCCGACTCTTGGGTACATGAGCATCTACGTGGCGTACCTTCACCACCAGGTTCTGCACCCGAGCAGCGATATCTTGCCACAATGCAGCAGCCCAGATGGGTTTACTTCTGTGTTGCCAGTTGCTCTGCTTCCATTGCTGCAACCACCCCCACAGGGCATTTGCCACCATCCATGAGTCAGTATAGAGATAAAGTACTGGCCATTTTTCTCGTTCAGCAATGTCCAAGGCCAGCTGGATGGCTTTCACCTCTACAAATTGACTCGATTCACCCTCTCCCTCAGCAGTTTCTGCAACTTGTCCCAGGGGACTCCACACAGCTGCCTTCCATCTCCGATGCTTTCCCACAATATGGCAGGACCCATCAGTAAACAAGGCATATTGCTTTTCACTCTCTGACAGTTCATTATATGGTGGGGCCTCTTCAGCACGCGTCACCTCCTCTTCTGGTGACATCCTAAAATCTTTGCCCTCTGGCAAGTCCATGATGACTTCTAGAATTCCTGGACGACTGGGATTTCCTATTCGAGCTCGTTGTGTAATTAGTGCGGCCCACTTACTCCATGTAGCATCAGTTGCATGATGTGTAGAGGAGACCCTGCCTTTGAACATCCAGCCCAGCACAGGCAACCGGGGTGCCAGGAGGAGCTGCGCTTCAGTTCCAATCACTTCTGAGGCAGCTCGAACCCCTTCATAGGCTGCCAGTATCTCTTTTTCAGTGGGAGTGTAGCTGGCCTCGGATCCTTTATATCCCCAACTCCAAAAGCCAAGGGGTCGACCTCGAGTCTCCCCTGGAGCTTTCTGCCAGAGGCTCCAGGTAGGACCATTCTCCCCAGCTGCGGTATAGAGCACATTTTTCACATCTGGCCCGGCCCGGACTGGTCCAAGGGCTACTGCATGAACTATTTCTCGTTTAATTTGTTCAAAGGCTTGTTGTTGCTCAGGGCCCCATTTGAAATCATTCTTCTTCCGGGTCACGTGGTAGAGAGGGCTTACAATGAGACTGTAATTTGGGATGTGCATTCTCCAGAACCCCACGACACCTAAGAAAGCTTGTGTTTCTTTCTTGTTAGTTGGTGGAGACATTGCTGTTATCTTGTTGATCACGTCTGTGGGGATCTGGCGGCGTCCATCTTGCCATTTTATTCCCAAAAATTGAATCTCCTGTGCAGGTCCCTTGACCTTATTCCGTTTTATGGCAAAACCGGCCTTCAGCAGGATTTGGATTATTTTCCTCCCTTTCTCAAAAACTTCTTCCGCTGTATCACCCCACACGATGATGTCATCAATGTATTGCAGGTGTTCTGGAGCTTGCCCCTGTTCCAGTGCAGTCTGGATCAATCCATGGCAGATGGTAGGGCTGTGTTTCCACCCCTGGGGCAGTCGGTTCCAAGTGTACTGGACGCCCCTCCAAGTGAAAGCAAACTGTGGCCTGCATTCTGCTGCCAAAGGGATTGAGAAAAATGCATTGGCAATGTCAATTGTGGCATACCACTTGGCTGCCTTTGACTCCAGTTCATACTGAAGTTCTAACATGTCCGGTACGGCAGCACTCAATGGTGGTGTGACTTCGTTCAGGCCACGATAGTCTACTGTTAATCTCCACTCTCCATTAGACTTTTGCACTGGCCATATGGGGCTATTAAAGGGTGAGCGGGTCCTGCTGATCACTCCTTGGCTCTCCAGTCTGCGGATCAGCTTATGGATGGGAATCAAGGAGTCTCGGTTGGTGCGATATTGCCGCCGGTGCACTGTTGTGGTCGCAATTGGCACTTGTTGTTCTTCGACCTTCAGCAACCCCACAACAGAAGGATCCTCTGAGAGACTGGGTAAGGTGGACAGCTGCTTAATTTCCTCTGTCTCCAAGGCAGCGATACCAAAAGCCCATCTATACCCTTTTGGGTCTTTGAAATACCCTCTCCTGAGATAGTCTATGCCAAGGATGCATGGAGCCCCTGGACCAGTCACAATGGGGTGCTTTTGCCACTTCCTCCCAGTCAGGCTGATTTCAGCTTCCAGCATAGTTAACGCTTGGGATCCTCCTGTCACTCCAGAAATAGAAATGGGTTTCACCCCTTGATACCTTGATGGCATCAGAGTACACTGTGCACCGGTATCTACTAGAGCCTTATACTTCTGTGGGACTGATGTGCCAGGCCATCTGATCCACACAGTCCAGTAAACCCGATTATCCCTCTCCTCCACCTGGCTGGAGGCAGGGCCCCTCTAATAGTGATCACAAAATTCTCCACTTCTGTCTTGTAGAAAGGGATTAGTATTCCTTATCACAGGAGCTGGAGTAAAATCAGCTCTTTCGCTCCATCTGGGAAACTGCTCGCCAGAGACTGGAGCAGCAGCTTTCCTGGGAGGATCATCCTTGACCATTGTTCTCCTCTTCAGTTCACGCACCCGTTGCTCCAGAGCTGAAGTAGGTTTTCCATCCCACTTTCTCATGTCTTCTCCATGATCCCGCAGGTAAAACCATAGGGTGGCCCGTGGCGTGTACCTCGTATATTTTCTTTCTCGAGCAGTAGGGCGCCTTCTGTTGATAGCTGAGACATGGGTTGGTACGCGTGGAGAGCTGGATAGATCGGATAAATCGTCTCTCAATTGTTTGAACTCCTGGGACAGTTTTTCCACAGCTGAAATGATGGAAGGGGTGAGATTGTCTTCGAACTCTCGGAGTTGACGAATCAGGAAATCCACTGTTGGTGATACTCCGTCATTCCAGGTCATTGATGCCAATGTGTGGGCATATGATGATGGCGCACTCCGTGTAAGTTTCCGCCACATGGGTCGTGTACATTCGACTTCATCTGGGTCTACGGATGTGTTCCTGGAATCCGGCCTACGATAGATCATCTCTATAATGGCTGATTCCCTCAGGGACTGGATGCCTTTCTCTATCGTGGTCCAGTTGGCTGAGCGATTCGTAATATCGTCTTTGTAGGGAAACCTTTCCTTCACAGCTACCAGGAGCCGCCTCCAAAGACTGAGGGCTCGCTTCTCTCTTGCAATCGCTTTGTCAATTCCTCCTTCCTTAGCAAGTGATCCCAGCTGCTTGGCTTCCCTACCTTCTAGTTCATGACCGTCGGCCCCATTATCCCAGCACCGGAGCAACCAGGTGACAATGTGCTCCCCTGGAAGACGGGTGAAATCTTTTCGCATATTCCGTAGTTCGGTTGAGGTCCGGGGTCGAGAAGTGACCTCCTCTTCTTCTTCCTCTTCCTCTGACCCACGTAGTAGTAACTCTTGTTCAGGTGCTGT